>NC_083408.1:23348483-23694483 GCF_020745735.1 Hemiscyllium ocellatum
ACAGGTGTGTCTCCTGTAGGAGAGCTATATCAACTCTCTCCTTCTTAAGATTTGATAATATTTTCTTCCTTTTAACTGGCGAATTACTCCCCCTGACATTCCAGGTGCACCACTTAACCGACTGTTCAGCCATAATCATCTGGACAGATCCGAGACCCCTCGGGAGGGGAAACCCTATCTAGAACATCCCGAGCATGGAGCATACAAGATTTACAAAAGTAAAGATTCTCTGATACACTCAAAACAATATAACAAAAAACTCTTTCTAAATATAAAAAATATAAAACATTCCGAATTGGAGATTTTCTCCCTTGTTCCCAGGGAGCGTCACTTCCTCTCCTACAGTCCATCTTACCCTCTTCCAACCAGTGCCCCACCCTTGACCCAGGTGTTCCTCAATAAAATGAGGAGAATTCAAATATAATATAAAGCTAGAGTTAACAGTGAACACCCCACCCCCACCCACACCCACATCTAAATATATTTGGGAATATTAATACCATATATAACTATAAGATTACAATCTCAACACGTAATACTTAAATATAATACCACAAAATAACAGGGGAAAGAAAAACAACCCCGCTCCTAAAAACAGAAGTAAAATAGAATAAGGTAACCACCTCCCCCCATCAACATTAACCAAACGCCCCAACATATATATATACATACACACATAGGGGGAAAGATAAGAAAAGATGAAGGGATGTAAACCAAAATAATGGGAAAGGCAGACCAGCGTCCACAATCTCTTACAGCTTATTTAAGAGAGTCCAAGAATTCCTTAGCCTTCTCCGGTGATCCGAAGTTATATATGGATCCTTCGTGGCTAAGGCGTAGCGTCGCTGGATATCGTAAGGAGTACTGGATATTTAAGTCCCTTAAACGCTTCTTCGCCTCATCAAATGCCTTCCTCTTTCGGACCAAAGCTGGGGAGAAGTCCTGGAACAGCATGATCCTGGATCCTTTGTGGGTCATAGCTTGGGGATCTTTTCCCAGATTTCTTGAGGCTTCCAGGAGCATCTGCCTCTCCCTATAGCTCTGCAGCTGGAACAGGACCGGGCGTGGGCGCTGGGTTGAGCCGGGCCCACGTACTGTGACCCGGTAGGCCCATTCTACCCTTACCTGGCCTGATCCAGCCTGCAGATTTAAAAGTTGTGGCAGCCAATGCTCTAAGAATGCTGTCAGCTGGCCTCCCTCTTCCTGCTCGGGAAGGCCCAACAACCGAATATTTTTTCTACGACATCGATTTTCGAGGTCATCAATGTGGTTTTCTAGGTTCTGGACTCGATTCTCGAGAAAACGGATGTGGTCGGCTGTTGATTTTATCCCAGTCTCTGAGGCTGCGGCCTTCGACTCCACCTCTCTGACTCGGCACTCCAATTCCTGAATGTCTCTGCCCTGCTTCTGCAGCTCGGCTGATAGTGCTTCTCTGCTCTGCCGAGACTCATCGATAAAAGCATCAATCTTCGCCTCCCACCTGGCAAACATCTCCTCAAAGCTCATCTTCATTGGTAAATCTCCTGAAGTAGCTGAAGACACCTTTGTTGCAGCTGAAGAGGGAGAGGGTGGGGGAGGGGTCCCTGCTTTCTTAGAGCCGCCTGTTCCCTTCCCTTTACTCATTTTCCAGCTAGTATTAGACGATTTAAATGTACTAATAGGTAACTATTTAAGGTTAACAATTATTATAAATGGTTTAGTGAGTGTGGTGGGGGTGGATAGCCCACTTTTCCCAAGTTTTGGGTAGAGCACTGTGGACTCAGTCTTGCTGGGTCGCCGCCATCTTGGATCCCCCTTTATGGTCCTTTTAAGTGGGCATTGGATAAACATATGGAGGCTGTTGGGCTAGTGTAGGTTAGGTAGGCTTTGGTCGGCGCAACATCGAGGGCCGAAGGGCCTGTACTGCGCTGTATTTTTCTATGTTCTATGTTCTATAATAGTATGCAAGAGTGTTTCTCACTCTTTTCTAAAAGATCTGATACTGAGCAACAGTTCTATTTACTAACAGATAGTTCCCTCTTTTATATCTCCTGAAAGGAAAATAGATTTTGTTTCTTGATGAAATCTTCTGCCTCATTCTGCTTTCTCCCTAATGCAAAGTGAAAGTCCATCATCTAATCTCTACAATTTGCTGCACTGATCATTTGGAAATATTTCCCGTTGACTATTCAAATGTTAGTGCTTTACCCCAGTAATGAAATTAATGTTGCATTTAACACCAATGACATAATTTATCATTGGTATACAAAGCTTAGCACAAATCGACTTGCAAAAATAGTTGAAGTTGATTTTGCCTGAATTAGCGGCCTTCTGCATAAGTGATGCTGGAGAGTATATTGCATAGCACAAAGGTCAATAGAACCGGATTAAGATTATAACAGCCATGGATTATCTAATATGATAGTCGTAGGTTTTCACAGATAAGTTGGTTGAATGATTAGTGATGCAATGCAAAAGGCTATTTTCATGCAGCTGTTTAGATTAACAGCTAATCATTACATTTATGTGATCTTTCTTGAGGCACATTTTTAGTATCTCTTTTTAAGTAAATAGTTCAAGCTATTTGGCGTGAAGTAGTTTTGATGGGTTACAGAAACTGCAACTCTGCAGATGTTGAGCCAAATATTGAATGAGAAAAGGACTGAGGCTCATACCTGTTACATTCATATTCCAAAGAGCTACATAGAGGTTAGTCATTTTTACAATGTTGAGGGTTATGATGATGTTGCAGCGCTAAGCGTATACATACCGTACCTGATGATCAGTACCCTTCAAATTGATTCCAGCTGGAAAAAAACATCAGACCAAAGCTGAGCTAATGAAATAGTGTAACAACGAAAATCTGAAGAAAAGAGCTAGTCTACACAAAAAAAAAATTGAAGATAGAGATTAGTGGATTAGCTCTAATGCACCTGTGTTATCAATGGCCAGACTGATTTATAATGATGGTTAACAGATTAGGTGTCACAGAATCATTACAGTGCAAAATGAGGCTTTTTGGCCCATCATGTCTCCACTGGCTCATGGAGCATTTTCACTTAGTGTTAACCTCCTGTCTTTTCCTTAAAACTTGTACATTTGTTTTTATTTAAATGATCATCTAATAATCTTTTGAAACCTTCAGTTGAACCTGCCTTCACCCACTTCTAAGCAGCACATATCAAATTCTAATTACTGGTTGTGTGAGAAGTTTTTGTCATCTTGCAGTTGCTTATTTTACAAAACACTTCTTCAAATGTGGGCTGTATGGTTTTTGATCCTGTCTTGACTAGGAATAGTTTCTCCTAACCTACCCTGTTCAAATTTCTCATGGTTTTGAAAACTTCTATCAACCTTCTCTTCTAGACAGAAAACAAGCTATTCTCCCATTCCAGGACAGTCAAGATGAAGGAATTGAGTTTCATAAATTCAAATCTGCTCAGTGTGTTATACATGGAAAATATATCAGCATTGTTCAATTACATGCATATTCCACTCAGCTTATTAAATTACAGGTTCTTTTCCTATTGAGTATGAGTTTTATTAGGAGTGTTTGCTATAATCCAGCAATTTTTAGTTATTCTGCATCCTATTGTGAAATATGCGCCTCTGTCGTGAGAAGGAAGTACTGCCACACATTCCACAAGTGAAAAATGTTATCACCTTATTTACACCGATCCATTGACATTAAGAACAGATGTCCCCAGTTCCTTTGAAATTGCACTTTGGCTGCAGAGAATGCAGGAATGTGTCACATTTAAGACGACACGGTTCCTCAAAGGGAGTAAGGCAAACGATAGAAAATTACAGACTGATTAGCCTAACCTCAATCATAGGTAAGATCATGGAATCCATTATGAGATTTCTGAATATTTGGAAGTGTATGATAAAATAGGACAAAGTCAGCATGGTTCAATCAAGGGGAGGTTATACCTGACAAATCTGCTAGAATTATTTGAGTAAGTAACAAGCAGGCTAGACCAAGGAGAGCCAATATTTACCTGGACTTCAAGAAGGCCTTTGACAAGGTACCACCACTGGAGGCTACGAAGTAAGACAATGGCCCATGGTGTCAGAGGCACGGTGCTCTCATTGATAGAATCTTGTCTGTCTGGCAGAAAGCAGAAAGTGGCAATAGAAGGGTCTTTCTCAGGATGGCAGCTGGTGACAAGTGATATTCCGCAAGAGTTAGTGTTGGGACCACAATGTTTCACTTGATACATTAACGATCAAGATGAAGGAACTGAGGGCATTCTGGCTAAGATAGGTAGAGGGACGGGTAGCATTGAGGAGGCAGGGAGGAATCCTGAAGAAGGGTTACACCCGAAACATTGACTTCTCCACTTCCTGATGCTGCTTGGCTTGCTGTGTTCTTCCAGACTCCTGCTTGTCTCCTTTGGATTCTAGCATCTGCAGTTTCTTTGTCTCTAACCAGGTTAAGACAGTGGGCAAAGAAGTGGCAGATGGAGTACAATGTGAGAAAGTGTGAGGTCATGTACTTTGGTAGGAAGAATAGAGGCGTGGACTAATTTCTAAACAGGGAGAAAATTCAGAAGTCTGAAGTGCGAAGAGTCTTGGGACTTCTTGTCCAGGGTTTCCTCAAGGTAAACTAGCAGATTGAGTCAGTAGTTAGGAAGGCAAATGAAATGTTGGCATTTGTTTGAGAGGACTTGAATTCAAAAGCAGGGATGTACTTTTGAGGATGTAACTTGCTGAAGATGGATGAGGGAGATCCAGTAGATGTAGTGTACCTGGACTTTCAGAAAGCTTTTGATAAAATCCCACATAGGAGGTTAGTGAGCAAAATTAGGGCGCATGGTATTGGGGGCAAAGTACTAACTTGGATTGAATGTTGGTTGGCTGATAGGAAACAAAGAGTAGTGATAAATGGCTCCATTTCGGAATGGCAGGCAGTGACCAGTGGGGTACCGCAGGGATCAGTGCTGGGACCGCAGCTTTTTACAATATATGTGAATGATATAGAAGATGGTATTAGTAATAACATCAGCAAATTTGCTGATGATACAAAGCTGGGTGGCAGGGTGAAATGTTAGGAGATTACATGCTGACCTGGACAGGTTAGGTGAGTGGTCAGATGCATGGCAGATGCAGTTTAATGTGGATAAATGTATGGTTATCCACTTTGGTGGCAAGAACAGGAAGGCAGATTACTACCTAAATGGAATCAATTCAGGTAAAGGGGCAGTACAGAGAGATTGTACACCAATCAATGAGGGTTAGCGTGCAGGTACAGCAGGTAGTGAAGAAGGCTTATAGCATGCTGGCCTTCTATACTCAATCCCTCTTGTTATGAAGCAAAGAGGTTCTTCTGCAGCTGTACAGGGCCCTGGTGAGACCACACCTGGAGTACTGTGTGCAGTTCTGGTCTACAAATCTGAGGAAAGACATTCTGGCTATTAAAAGAGTGCAGCGTAGGTTCATGAGGTCAATTCCTGGAATGGTGGGACTACCTTACGCTGAAAGACTGGAGTGACTGAACTTGTATACCCTTGAGTTTAGAAGACTGAGAGGGAATCTGATTGAGATGTATAAGATTATTAAAGGATTGGACACTCTGGAGGCAGGAAACATTTTTCCGCTGATGGGTGAGTGCTGAACCAGAGGACACAGCTTAAAAATATGGGGTAGACCATTTAGGGCAGAGATGAGGAGAAACTACTTCACCCAGAGAGTGGTGGCTGTGTGGAATGCTCTGTCCCAGAGGGCAGTGGAGGCCCAGTCTCTGGATTCATTTAAGAAAGAGTTGGATAGAGCTCTCAAGGATCGTGGAATCAAGGGTTATGGAGATAAGGCAGGAACAGGATACTGATTTAAGGATGATCAGCCATGATCCTATTGAATGGTGGTGCAGGCTCGAAGGGCAGAATGGCCTACTCCTGCACCTATTGTCTGTTGTCTATTTCTGAGGCTCTATAATGTTCTGGTCAGATCACATTTGCAGTATTGTGCACAGGTTTGGGTCTAACATCTCTGGATGGATGTCCCGGCCCTGGAACATATTCAGACGAGGTTCATGACAATGGTCCCAGGAATGAAAAGCTTAATGTGAGGAACGTTTGAGGACTGTGGGTCTATACTCAGTGGAGTTCAGAAGGATGGGGTGGGGGGCATCTAATTGAAACATACAGAATACTGAATGGTATGGACAGAGTGGATGTTGGGATGATGTTCCCTTTGATAGGAGAGACTAGGACCTGAGGTCACAGACTTAGACCTTTTAGAACAGCTAAGGAGGAACTTCTTCAGCCACAGAGTAGAATTCATTGCCACAGGAGGCTGTGGAGGCCAGGCCATTGAGTATATTCATGACTGAGATAGATAACCCTTGATACTCAAGAACCTACAGGGAGAACGTAGTTGAGAAACATACTAACCGTAATTGAATGGTGGAGCAGCATTGATAGGCTGAATTGCCTAATTTCTGCTTCTTTGTCTAATGGTCTTAAATGAATGAAGGAAAGAGAGAGGTTTTCTGGCTACTGGCATCTTTGCCAAGAGTTCCTGGAGGCAGATAGTTGTGCAAGAGTTCCTGGAGGCAGTGAGGACTGCAGATGCTGGAAAGTCAGAGTCGAGAGTGTGGATCTGGAAAAAGCACAGCAGGTCTAGCAGCATCGGGAGTAGGAGAGTTGACGTTTCAGGTCGGGACCCTTGATCAAACTTAGGAGGAGGAAGGGGCCTGAGAAATAAAAAGGAGGGGATTGTGGCGTGGCTGGGGGGAGGGTAGGTGGGATGGTGATAGGTAGATGCAGAAGGTGATTGTTGTGATTGGTCAGTGGGAAAGGTAGAGTGGATACATGGGAAGGCAGATGGACAAGTTAAGTCAGGTCAAGTGGATGGAGAGAGAGAGCTGGACATGGGGTGAGGTGGGGAGATTTGGAAGCTGATGAATTCTATGTTGAGGCCGTAAGGTTGTAAGCTCCCGAGGCAGATGATGAGCTGTTCTTCATCCAGTTTTATTTTGACAATGGAGGAGGGTGGACATATCGGGGGAGGGGGAGTTGAAATAGCTGGCAACCAGAAGGTGGGTGCTTTCCTCTGTTGGTCAGTGTTGAGTATAGGAGTTGGGAGGTCATGTTGAGGCTGTACATGATATTGGTTAGGCCACTTTTGGAATATTGCATGCCCTTCTAGTCTCCTTCCTATTGCAAGGATGTTGTGAAACTTGAAAGGGTCCAGAAAAGATTTAGAAGGATGCTGCCAGGGTTGAAAGATTTGAGCTATAAGGAGAGGTTGAACAGGTTGGGCTGTTTTTCTCTAAAGTGTCAGAGGCTGAGGGGTGACCCTACAGAGGTTTATAAAATCATGAGGGACATGGATAAGATAAATAGAGTCAGACCTTGAGGATAGTTCCACTGGGATCCTCTATCCTGTAACAACTGCTGACTTTGAAAACCCTATCAGGGTCCCTTTAAATACAGTTCCTGCACTGCTCATTTAGGTGCATTGTTCCACCTATACTTTCTGAATGGTCAAGGAACTAGTCTGTGTATTGCTTACAATAAAAGTCTGAACAGTTAGTTTTACGGTATTTGCATTGATATGGTATTTTCTATTTAGAGTCATATAGTCAAACAGCATGGAAACAAGAACCTTTGGATGTCTAGTCACCCTCGCTAAGTAGACATCCAAATCGTTAATAAATAATTTGAATAATTGAGGCCTTAACACACACCTTTTATGGAACACTACTGGTCAAATCCTGCCAATTTGATTCCCATTATCCCTATTTACTGTTTTAGATTACTTACAGTGTGGAAACAGGCCCTTCGGCCCAACAAGTCCACACCAACCTGCCGAAGCGCAACCCACCCATACCCCTACATATACCCCTTACCTAACACTACAGGCAATTTAGCATGGCCAATTCACCTGACCCGCACATCTTTGGACTGTGGGAGGAAACCGGAGCACCCGGAGGAAACCCACGCAGACACAGGGAGAACGTGCAAACTCCACACAGTCAGTCGCCTGAGTCGGGAATTGAACCCAGGTCTCAGGCGCTGTGAGGCAACAGTGCTAACCACTGCGCCACCGCACCGCCCACAAAGATGTTCTTATCCAAAGATAGCATGAACGCACAGCTTGCATGTTACATTATACTCTCAACCTGAAGTATTCACTCAAGTTCTAGAAGATGTTTGAACATTGATTAAGATGCAAAAGTTCTTTTTGGCTGAAATATTTGGAAGAATTATTTAGAAATGATGGATTCCACATAGATAAATATTTGTGTTATATGACTTCATTAGGAGTTGAATTTACAGCCATGTGAATATTCAGGAATGAAAAGTAAAGCTTGCCTCACTGAACAGGTTGCATCCTTCAGCATCTTCTTGTATTTGAAAAGATTTTCAGTAAGAAAGATGCTCCCAAAAGTTAATGGCAGAATCAATGCAGATAATTTTATTTTAAGTGTTAACTAATTGATGCTATATTATCCTGAGTTATTGTGGTTAGTCGTAATTGGTTGAGCTTTTCTATAGATCTGTTAGCATTCTGCATATCAGTTACCAGTCTATGCTGCTTTAAAGGTGTGTAATATTATAATTGAAAGCCAAGATACAATTTGCACCTCCTAATGGGAAGGTATTCTGTACTGAATCTTCCTTAGCATAACAGCCAGCAGAGTTGCTTTAGACTTTTAATAAAGAACATTTTGAAATCGTTTCTCTTTCAAATTATTGAGTTGCTCTTGAAAACATTATATTTTCTTCATTGACATTTATTTGTACAATTGTAAATCTCTATAAATAGGAATAGTTGAAACTACTATTAGTTGAGAGTGAACCTTTGTGTAATTTTATAGTGGTCTTTTTAAAACTTGTTTAATAATGCATATAGTACATGGATGGTTATGTTGATATAATCTTATTAAATGCAGCAGTAAACTTTGGTTTTGCCCAGCAATTAATTTCAATTCATTGCTTCGTTCTTCTAGCTCACTAAATCAGATTCCTTGGCTTGGTGCCAAAGTCACACTGTGCCTGCAACTTTGAGCCTTTGGAACAAGTCTCATGATATTAATTGTATCCTGAAAGAACCTTGCAATCTATGTGAATTTAGTTAAAAATCTCACAACACCAGGTTATAGTCCATTAGGTTTATTTGGAGTGCTTTTTGAGTGCTGTTCCTTCATCAGGTAGCGAGTGGGGCAGAATCATAGGACACAATTTATAGTAAAAGATCCAACTGTCATACAGCTGATGCGGCGTATTGAACAACCCCAGATTGTTGTTAAGCCTTTAATCACTTAAAATGGGGATTCAGGTTTTGGTTCGTTAATATAAATCACAGTCCCGCGATAACTTAAGGTTTCATTTACAAAAAAAAAGTGGCATCTCAGCTCAGACAGTGAATTAAAGGTGTGAGATTAGAGTTTGTCTGTATCCTAACCTTGAGTCAGACTGGTTTTGTTTCCAAAAGTAGGAAATTATAATCTGTAGGCAGTCAGTCCATGTGACATATTATGTGCTTTTTGAACAAAGAATGTATCTACAAATACAAAAATGCACGTTCACCCCATAGACTTACACATGTGTACACATGTATGTGAGGGAGAGACCGAGAGAGACTGCGCATGTGTGTGCGTGCGCGTGCGCATGTGAGGGAGAGACAAAGTATGTACGCACGCGCACACGCTCCACACTAGCCATCCGATGAAGGAACATCACTACGAAAGCTTGTACTTCCGAATAAACCATGTTGGACTCTCACCTGGTGTTGTGATTTTTTAACCTTGTCCACCTCAGTCCAGCACCGGCACCTCCACATTCTGTGAATTTAATGATGTTTTGCACTGAGCAGCTGTATTAGCTGAAATTACAACAGAAACGTCTGCAACACAAATTCCCAGCTCGGCGAACAGAACAATGAGCACCCAAGCTACAAATCTTCTCACAAACTTTGAATATATCCCCCTGTCTTTGAAAGATACTATATACATTTTAGATGTACATTTTATCTGAAATCTCTGCACTATTTCTACAGGACCGTAAGAGCTAAATTGATGATATGAAGTGCCAGAAAGGGTAGCAATAAGATCCATATCTGCATTTGTATCCTCAGTGTTGCAGAATGTCAAATTGTAAGATGAGACTGTGCTGTGGGATCTTATTGGCATTTGAGCATGATCCTTGTGGTAAAGTATCTAGTTGCCTGGCTGTGGCAGTTGAATCTTTTCACTATTAATTTAAAAATCACACAACACCAGGTTATAGTCCAACAGGTTTAATTGGAAGCACTAGCTTTCGGTTCACCGCTCCTTCATCAGGTGGTTGTGGAGTACACAATTGTAAGACACAGAATTTATAGCAAAAGTTTATAGTGTGATGTAACTTGAAATCATACATTGAACTATTATACTTTTCACTATTATTCACTGAAAGTGCAAGTGACAATCATTTAATTCAATTTTTTTAACCCTCAACATTAATTCATGAACTTGGCAAATCTATATACTTAAGGCCACCTTCTTAAAATGCTTGGTATATTTTGCATTGACTGGTTTAATTGATGCAAAAGTCACTGCCTTCAGTTATGTTTCTTATGCTACTGGATGCCCTGGTCAGTGATCAGCTCATGGCTGGATTAATATCACCTGACCCTGCACCTGCAGTGCAAAAAAGTAGTGTGGGACGTCTGAGCATCAGTTAGGCATATTTGTTTTGCATTATACTACTAAAAAAGATAAAGGTAAAACTTAGTTATTTCGCACATTTTACCAGCAGAATATTTCCACTTCCTCGAGCTATGCTCATTGCCAGTAGAATTACTGGCTGTGCTTTCATGAGAATAGCAAGGCTTAGTCAAATAAATATGGGTTTTAAAACATTTTATCTTTTAAACTAAGTACAGTACAGAAACCTTCTGACAAGCATTGAAAATTGTTCTTTTTAAAAAAAAGTATATTATCTATCAAGAAAGATTGTGTTTGTTATGCCTTTTGGTAACACTTGCATAAGTTGATTAAAAACAATCATGAAGTAATTGGTTGGAATTCTTCTGTCAATGTAACTAAGTAAATGGAATCTTCAAAATGCTGAATTGTACTAATTGAAAGGTGCTGATCTTGTTGTGATTTCTCAAAAAAATTTTCATAAATGACGAGGATGAATATCTTAAAGACTTCAAGTCGCAGACATTAGAAAATGATGGGCAGGAAGAGGCCATCTGTTGTATCAAGCCTGTCTCATTCATCGTGGGCATTCCCTAGCTCATATAATCCCATTCTTTCTGAGGTGCTATGCTCAAAACTGAATGTAATATCATTGTGAATTAGCCCATTGTGTCAGCATGGCCTTTCTGAAGGAGCAAGTGAGTCACTGTCCTGTGTCTTCTGTCTGTACACATGTGCATTTCTTTTTCAGATAATAATTCTCATTCTTCTTGAATTGCAGAATGGCAGCATTGTTCCTGAAGGGGTCTCTGTAGGACTTTATGAAATTAACACACCTCTTTCTATGCATAAGATTTTAGTGATTTGTGTACCTGACCACCCAAATGCCGTTAGAAATTTGTTTCTAATCACTACCCAGGTGTGGAATATTCTGATTTGTGTTATTCTTGGATTCAAAGTGATAACATTTCTTACAATCTTTACGTTGAACTTCATCTGCCACAGTTTTGATTACTCAGTTAACCTGTCAATCTCACTTTGCAACTTCCTGCTTCCATAACTTGCTGCGCATCTCAACCTAGTGTCATTTGCGAACTTGGATATGTAGCTCTCTGCCTTTATCCAAGTTATATATATGCGTGGTAAAAGGCTCAAAATCAGATTCCTGACGAATACCACTCGTCATACCTTGTGAATTGGGGTACATTCCCATATCTCACCTCTCCGTCTCCTGTGTGCTGACCAATTGTCACTTTTATTAACATCCAAATATCCATGTTTAGAGAAATTCTAATGAAGACTAGTTGAGTCAATAATTGATGTAAATTTGAGTTTTGAAGTAATGTAAATTAAAATCACATAAATGTACTTAATGCACCCATAATCAGTGTTGCTTTTGTGCTTTACAGACCATAAGATAAATGTTTCAAATATATTTAATCAATTTAAAGAGTTTGCTAAGAAAATGGAAACTTTAATAGCTTGTTAGGCTTATATTATGTACCTTTTCTGTCGGTGCAGATTTCTTTGTGACAGTCACCTGTTAAATTGTTTAGGCTACTGTTCGATAACATGTTACATACCTTGCATTGGAAAGACATTAAAACAAAAAAAAGTTATGTTTTATCAATGTTTAGCTGGCCTATTTGTCTGTCATTGACATCTAATAGACCTGATAGACAAATGAAAGGAGAAATTTCTGTAAACATTACCAAATATGAAGATCATTTCATCCAGTTGTGTGATGATGAATAGGTTAACGGCAAATTCTTCTTAAACCATGGAGACTAAATAATATCAGTTGTAAAATAAGCTTATGATCTCCCATTCTTGCAGCTGATGTTTACTAGCCTATGAGCTATGCTGTACAACTTATTGTCTGGTATAGAATCACAAGTAATGACTAATTCTCCCAAGAGTGCAGTCATTGAAGAATTGAGTTGAATGCTATTGGATGGGACTTGTCAATTATTGAAAATTCCAGTAGTGTGTGTTTCAGCACTGGAATCATTATTCTCTTAAGTGAAATTGCTGATGGAGATTTTTTTTCCCTTTTGCAATAGGGAAGGATCATGTTTGCAGATTCATTGGCTGTGGAAGAAATGACCGTTTCAATTATGTTGTTATGCAGCTACAGGTAAGTTTATTTAACAATAGTAACTACATTGTGAAATACAGATTTTTTTTTTGAAAACTCGTTATTTAATTATCTAGCTTTTAGTTCAGCTGGGTCATTTTAACCATTCACCTTTATTTCAAATATGAATAAAATATTCATTGTGCTGTTTATACCTCGCATTTCCACAGACATCCATTTATTTGTTTTGTATTTTGTCACATAAAATTACTTTTGTAACAATCAGAATTTTTGAGTTGCTGAAGTTTAATTTATAGCTTTGCACTGTTTGTGTATTTAATCCATATTGTACAGAGAGTTTCCAACTTCTACAGTTTCCTGATATCTCTATTGGTTTGTATTTAATTATCTAGCATATTGTCACAAAGACTTAAGGTTATCAAGTTCTATTGTCTTTTACCTGGAGTCTAGTGATTAATCAGACCTAGTGGAGTGGCCTCAATAATATTCCTTGAGATAAAATGGTAGTGTCAACTGACACTGCTTTTTATCCATGCAACCAAAAATCTCCATGTATCAAAGGTCAGTGCTGCGTATGGAATTTCATTTGAAATACTACTAGAGATAATATTGAGCAAATTCAGTTATCTGATTTGTTTTTGCAGTTAACAACGTTTTGAACAGTTTTCATAGATGCTGCCTTAAAGATATCCTGCTTTGATCCTCATTTTGTTATTGCTTGGTTTTCTGTTTCTTGCAGTACAACCTCTGGAGGCATGCATATATACTGCATCTTAGAAATTAGATAGCTGACTACCTATTTCTAACTAGCATTTGGACTGTCTGGATAGTAGAAAGAATGGGTGCTTTTCTCCTTTGCTCTAAGGAAAACAATCCCAGTCTTTCCAGCATAATTTTGTAATTAAAATACTCCAACCATGGAACCAGTCTGCTAAATCTCCTCTGTATCCCTCAAAGTGTGATGACCAGAACTACTCAAATTACTCTAATTTAGCATAACTATTTTCTGTCTTTGAATCAAAGTCCTTATTTATGAACTGAAAATGTGTTGCTGGGAAAGTGCAGCAGGTCAGGCAGCATCCAAGGAGCAGGAGAATCGAAGTTTCAGGCATGAGCCCTTCTTCAGGAATGATTCCTGAAGAAGAGCTCATGCCCGAAACGTCTATTCTCCTGCTCCTTGGATGCTGCCTGACCTGCTGTGCTTTTCCAGCAACACATTTTCAGCTCTGATCTCCAGCATCTGCAGTCCTCACTTTCTACCTTATTTATGAAGCCAAACATCCCATATGCTTTGCTAATCATTTTTCATTTGTTATGTAACCTTCAATGGTCAATACAGATGAAACCCACGTTCCTTTGTTCCTGGAAGCTCTAAAGAATTGTGCCATTCAGTTAACATTCTGACAAAAAACATAAACCCCACAGTTGTCTGCTAAAATATACTTGTCAGTTCTCAATGCTAGCCCATGTACATCCTGTTACAAACAGTGTGTATCATCCTAGCTGTTTGTCACTCTTCCAAGTTTAGTATTGTCAGCAAATATTGAAACCTTACTCCATGTTTCATGATTTGTCATTCCTATCTGGGGGTAAAAGCAATGGTCCTTGCGCTGACTCTTTGGAGGACACCACTGTGATGAATACAAACAAGCTGTGTATGAATAGAATGTAAAGGTTAGCAGAGAAAGATGTGGAAATGTAGTAGATGTTTATGGACCAGGAACAAAGAACGCAAGTGAGGAAAACAAGTGATTGTCTTCAAGCAACAGCCAAGATGACTATACACCTTGAAGAATCTAGGCAACTTGTATAAATCAAATTAATTTTACAATTATCCAGCAAGATGCATGAGAACTGCATCAAAAATGGCCCAGTGCTGACCTCTATTCAAACTGCTTATAATGAAAAATGAAGATTAAGCTAAAAATCCAAAAGCAACTCCCTTGAAAGACCAAGACAACCAAAACAGAGGAAAAAGGAAGGAGGAAATATTCTGATATGTTGTGGAGATTCTGAGAAGAATTAAAATTAAGGAATAGCCAACTGATATTTTAGGAAACACGAAAAGACATTGAGAAACCAAAAGAGAAAATGCTGGAAAATCTCAGCAAGTCTAGCAGCATCTGTAAGGAGAGAAAAGAGCTGACGTTTTGAGTCTAACTGACCCTTTGTCAAAGCTAAAAAAGGGGGAGAAATAGGAAGGTATTTATACGAAGGTGAGAGAAGGTGAGTCATGGCTCCAGAAGCAAAGGTATCATCAATAAAGAGATGATGACAATGCATAGAGGGATTACAGGGAGATTAGGAGCTGTAAATGACCAAGATTGAAGCCAGTACTGTGTGACAAAATATGTGGGATATGGAGGGTTGAAGCAGAGGCAAAATGGAAAACACGGGAGAAGGGTAGCAAAGGGGGAAGAAGAGAGAAAAAGGTGATGAGAGAGTGGGGAGCGAGAGAAAGAGAGACATTAGTGAACCAGATGGGTACTTAGAACAATTGACAATAGTTGCAATTAAACCAGCTTTTAATTTTAGGCTTTTGTTGAATTTAAATTTCACCTTCTGTCAAATTGGGATTTGAGCTCATTTCATCAAAAAATGATCCCAGTCTCTGAGTGGCTCATTCAGTGACAATATCACTATATCATTGCGTTCCTCAAAAACACCCCTTCCTTGAGCATTCTCCTAAAGGCTCTTTCTCATGTCCATTACAAAGCTGAACTTTCATACACTGATCTTACCCATTCTGATGAAGGGTCACCAAACTTGAAATGTTAACTCTGCTTTCTTCCCACAGATATTGCCGTACCTGCTGAGTTTCACCAGCAATTTCAGTTTCTGCTTTCGAGCTAAATATCGAGTCACAGTCACTCAGTCTACTTGGCCCTCATTCTCCAGCATCCGGTTTCTTACTGCGTACTTTTCGTACTTTTCTAGTTGGACTAAGAGCATATTGATCAAACACTGTCCTTGTCAAATATTACTCAAATGTTAATTAACAACATCTAAATTCTAAATAAAGTATCCCTGCACTACCACTCTATAGTTCACACACGACGCTTGGTTTTTCTGATGACTTATTCCTTAATCATCACCTTGGGGCCTACAGAATATTCCAATTAGTTGATCTTGCCTTTTTGCTTCTCAACTCTATATCATGGATTTTGGCCTCACCCTTCAAGAACATCATTCTTTTCAACTCTACAATGTTTTCCCAAATTAGTACTGTTAATCCACCTCCCTTTTCTCCTTCTCTATCTTTGCCAAACATCTAATACTTTTTGTATATTAAGCAGCCAGTCCTTAAATTTTACTGCCAAACTGAGGTCACTTATGGGCTATCTGCTGCCACTGGAGTTGAGATAGTTTAACCTGCATGGACCAGGGGTGAAAATGCTAATCATCTTAAAAATGCATTTCCTAAAGATTTCACTTTGCATATATCTAAACAAAAGTATATTAAAATGAAATTGCTTGCTTTACCTCCATACCTTGCCTGAAAAATCAAGACTTCTTTAAAATTCATAAACCTAAATGAGAAATCAAAGCCTATTTTCAGATAATTAACACAAGAGGAAAGCATCAGGTCTGGATATTAAGAGACGAGGGGCAACTGAAATGGTAATAGATAATAATTGGAAATATTGATCTGTTTGAATTTTGTTATTGTCCTGTAAGAAATTACTATTATGTTGGGAAATTCCTTAAACAAAAATCTATATAGATCCCTCATCACAAATAGAAATATTGTTTATCATCATTCTTTTAGAGCTAAGAGAATTTCTCTTCTCTCTGCTCAGGGTCGAAACCTTGCTGATCTACGTCGAAGCCAGTCTCGAGGTACCTTTAGCATCAGCACTACTCTGCGACTGGGAAAACAGATTCTTGAAGCAGTAGAAAGTATTCACACTGTGGGCTTCCTTCACAGGGACATCAAACCTGTAAGTAATTCTCCAGGAAATTGCATTCTTTTAGTATATGTTACTTTGTAAAGTTGTCCAGTTGCAGTTAGATATTTAGACACTAGTTGCGTTGGCCTAATTCCTTAAACACACATCAAGCTGTGTAAAAACATGAAGGCTGTTGAAACGCTTTCACAGTAAAGAAAGACTTTCTTTCATGCCTTTCATGATGAGGAAGTTTCAAAGTCCTTAAGTTATTCAGGTAAAAATTTTACCTTATAGTCACTATTGTAGGGAACGCAACAACCAGTTTCCATGAACTGCCATTGCTGGTGGTGATGATGACGACTGGGTAATCTATGACTGGGTAATCTGTTTTCTGAAGTGATATTTGTTTGGGAACAAATATTGGACCAAATGAATTTGCTTTTCAAATAGTGTCTCGGAGATCTTTTAACATCCATTGAAATGGCAGGTGATGCTTCATTTTACCATTTCACCTGAAAGGCAAACTAATGTGCCACACACTTTGCAAACGAAAATGTCCTTTCCTCCAGTGATGCAGGAGTTATAACTTTAATTCAATCAGCTATCAGATATTTTAAAAATGCAATCTTTTTTCAAGTTGACCTCTTCTGATAGAGTTTTTATAAACAACAAGCTTAATAAAGTACTCGATGACTTAATTAGATTGACAGTTTCTTGGTGACTCAACCCTTGAGTATTCACTCCATTGATGTTAACTACCAAATCATCAGCCTTTAGCCTTGCAAAATGAGAAAGACTATTGTTAAACATCTTGCAGACATTCGTGCACATCTATTATGTATTAACATTTTGCTGATTCATTCCAACAGTGAAAGCTGTCTCTGCTCCTGGGCACAGAATGGAATGCATTATGTGATTTTTTGATATTGTCTGTAAACCAGTCTCTCAATTCCCATTTCCAATGATCATAATTGAGCCAAATAATTAGTCACTGTACCAATATGCTTTGGAATTCTGTACCCAGGTCAATATTACAATGAAATTCTCACATTCATATTGTTTAACAAATCTATACCATTAGCTTTGTTTTGTCATTTGAGGCTAGTGGAATGCTTGGAGTGCTTAAGGAAGTCCTGGCTTGAAGGTTCTGTGAAGGTGGCAGTAACCGCCGAAGTAAAATTGCTGCATTTGCAGGCCACTGACTAGGGAGACTTACTTTACTGCATCCTTCAGCCCATTTGTCAGAAACAGCATTCGTTCAGGGTGTGTGGCTGTATCAAACCGTGCATAGACCCCCTATATGCAAACATCAAATCACAGAGTCATAGACATATACAGCACAGAAACAGATCCTTCTGTCCCACTCGTCCATGCTGACCAGATATCCTAAATTGTTCTAGTCCTATTTACCAGCATCAGGCCCATATCCCTCCAAACCCTTCCTATTCATATACCCATCCAGATGACTTTTGAATATTGTAATTATGCCAACCTCCACTCAAGTAGAGAGTGAAATACATTTTCTAAGATTACAGAGTGATCTTGATCAAATGGACCAATAGGCTGAAAATGACAGACTGAATTCAATCTGGATAAATGTGATGATTTGGATTTTGGTACAACAAATAATGGTAGGGCCATGGGTGGTGTTGTACAACAGTACATTCTAGGGATGTAAGTACATAATTCTTTGAAGTTTGCATCACATAGACAGGGTGGTTTAAAAAGGCATTTGGCATGCTTGACTTCATTGCTCAGTCCTTTGCGTATAGGAGTTGGGAAGTCATGTTGCAATTGTACAGGATATTGGTGAGGTCTCTTCTGGAATACTGTGTCCAGTTTGGTTGCTCAGTTATAGGAAGGACATTACTAAACTGGAGAGGGCTCAGAACAGATTTACCAGGATGTTGCTAAGTTTGAGTTTATGAAGAAAGGCTGTGATTTCTCTTTTTTCATGGGAGTATAGGAGGTTAAGAAGCAACCTGATTGATAAAAGTTTGTAAAATAGTGTGAGGTAAAGATAGGAATGGTAGTTGTCTTTTCCCTAGGATGGGGAATTTCAAGACCATGGGGCACATTTTTAAAGTGAGTTGAAGAAATTTGAGTGAAATGAACTTCCTGTGGAGTTGGTGGATGTGGTAAACAATTACAATGTTTAAAAGACATTTGGATAAATACACAATTTGGAAAGGTGTGGGCAGGAGCAGGCAGGTGGGACTAGTTTAGTTTGGTATTGTGTTTGACCTGGACTAGTTGGACCAAAGGGTCTGTTTCCATGCTGTACGACTCTGACTTCCTTTGGCAGTTTGTTCCACGCACATACGACCTTCTGCTGAAAAAGTTGCCCCTTAGGTCGTTTTTAAATCTTTTCTCTCTCACCTTAAATCTATCCCTCTAGTTCTCCCCTACCCTGAAAAAGAGACCTTGACTATTCACCCTATCCATGCCCACCGTCATTTTATAAACTTCTGTAAAGGTCTCTGTTCAGCCTCCAATGCTCCAGGGAAGATAGCCACAGCCTTTTCAGCCTGTCCATGTAGCTCAAACCCTTCAACCCTGGCAACATCCTTGTAAATCTTTTCTGAACCCTTTCAAGTCGAACAACATCCTTCTTATAACAGGGAGACCAGAACAAAGTGCAGTATTCCAAAAGTGGCCTTACCAATGTCCTATATGGCTGCAACATAACCTCCCACCTCCTATGCTCATTGCAATGACCAATGAAAGCAAGCATTCCAAGTGCCACCTTCACTGCCTTGTCTACCTATGATCCACCTTCAAGAGACTATGAACCTACACGCTAAGGTCTCTTTGTTCAGCAGCACTCCAGGACCTTATCATTAAGTGTATAAGTCCTGCCCCAAATAAATATAGCACTTCACATTTATCTAGATTAAACTTTGCCTGCCACTCCTCAGTCCATCAGCCCTTCTTATCAAGGTCACATTGTATTCTGAGGTAACCTTTTTCACTGTCCACTAAATCATCAATTTTGGTGTCATCTGCAAACTTACTAACTTTGCCTCCTACATTCAAATCCAAACCATTTCTATAAATAACACCAAGCAGTGGACCCAGCACCAATCCTTGTGCCACTCAGCTGGTCACAAGCATCCATTCTGAATATCAACCCTCCAGCACCACCCTCTGTTGGCACCTTTGAGTCAAAGGTGCCAAATGGCTAATTCTCCCTGTGTTCCATATGATCTAACCTTACTAAGCAGACTCCCATGCAAAACCTTGTCAAACGCCTGACTGAAGTCAACATAGTCAATGTCCACTTCTCTATCCTCACTAATCCTCTCCTTGAAGAAGTAACAAAAAACTAAACAGACAGTGAATGAAGGACAGAGTTGGAGATGACAAAGGCTTGTTTGGGATTTGAACCTGGGACCTCTTGTACGTCCAATATTTACTCTAAATAAGAATCATACCTCTAGTCCAATGAAACAACGTCATCAACTTGTCAGTGCAAACCTAGGTTCTACCTGTGTTGCAAAGGATGGGTTTGGTCTTAGTGTAGAGGAATGCTCCAAGAGCTGGACAGTTCCACATCACCTTCCCTTATGGAAAAATTGGCAAAGATCCTGCAGTAAAAGGAGAGGGTTGATCCTGTTAAATGACAGGACCAGTTAACTCTGTGCAGTCTGTCAAAGTAATTTATTGGAATGTATTTTCACCAAAACTTTGTAACGTGCACCAAGATGTGGTTTGGTTGCTGATTTAAAAGGCACTGCCCATCAGAAGCTTCATGCATGCCTGGTCTTTGTGCACATCTGCATGTTGTCTCAAATCAGTTGTGCTGGTGAAGAGATTAGATTAGATTTACAGTGTGGAAACAGGCCCTTCGGCCCAACAAGTCCACACCGACCCGCCGAAGCGCAACCCACCCATACCCCTACTTTTATCCCTTACCTAACACTACGGGCAATTTAGCATGGCCAATTCACCTGACCCGCACATCTTTGGACTGTGGGCAGAAACCGGAGCACCCGGAGGAAACCCACGCAGACACGGGGAGAATGTGCAAACTCCACACAGTCAGTCGCCCGAGCCGGGAATTGAACCCGGGTCTCAGGCGCTGTGAGGCAGCAGTGCTAACCACTGTGCCACCGTGCCGTCCAATGTCTCACAACTGCTGAAATATGCCTTTCAAAGAAGGTCTGGAGAGAGATGTGGTGGTTTTTGTTGAGGTTTGACCTGATTGCTGCATGATTCTCTACCCTATGGGCTGTTGCTTGGGGTGCACACCAGGACAGACATCGACTGTGCCTGGACAACGGCCAACTGTATGAAAGACACTGTTTGGACTTGGTCTTCCAATGTACAGAGTTGACCTGGATAGAGTGTTGCAAATTCCAAGGTCCAGGCCTACATGCTGAGGGACACACTAAAGGTTGGGGCAGCTGCACCCAGGCCCAGTGGGGTAAGACCAGTAGTCTTAGTTCTTTCTGCCAAGTGTCTGTTCAGTTGTCAGACTCTTTGTTACCTCAAAATGAATATAAATAGCTTCCTGCGTGAGTAGAAAATTTCCTTTGTTTGCAACTGCACAGAAACTTTGAGGAATGTCAAATCCTAATATATTTCTTTGTCTTTTTTCTCTGCAAAGACTGAACTTTTTTTGTTTGGAAATAAAGTATGTTTTCACAATTTAAAAAAAAAATCTTGTTTTGCAACATGTCTTTGCAAAGAAGATCTGGCGAGAGGTGCAAGAGTCTTTGTCAAGGTTTGTCCCGAGCAGCTCCGTGATGCTAGGACTCTATGTTCTCCAGGCTGTTCTCTGGGATGCACACCAAGACAAACATCAACTGCACTTGGAGGACCATCAGCTCAGTAAAAGCTGCTCTTTGGTCTGCCTGAAATGTGTCTGTCTTCCAGTGCAAAGAGTTGCTCCCAAACTAAGAGTTGCAATCTGCCATATTCCAAGCCCCAGGACTATGTGCTGGGACAAAAGCTTGGGGCAGCCACTACCAAGGTACAATGGGGAAAAAAACACCTATCTAAGGCCTTTCTGCAATGATATACTGTGTATCTGTTAACTTAGAGTGCCTTGGAGTTTGTATTGGAATTAAACAGTTTCTGGTCATATTTAGTAAATCTACCAATTTAATTTGGTTGGAGGAATTTAAGAGTGCCGTTCGCAAATGAGTAATGTGTTTTTTTTCTATTTCCTGTTATGTCCAACTTGAATTGTTTTGTAATGTATTTGTGGATACTTTATGAATAAAGTGTACTTAGTGCTTCTGGACTTTATTGGACATTTAAATTTGTGGCTCTGGTGACTGTTAACCCTTAAAAACTACTAGAAGCTGTATTTGGCTGCTTTTGACCACTAGCTGTTTAGTTTGCTCCCAGCCATTAATCCATAAATATTCTATAGTAAATTTGTTTTTAACTAGCATTATCACATCCAGTTAGTTTAATGATTCATCTCATTGCTGTTTGTGGGAGTTTATTATGCAGAAGCTGACTGCTCCATTTCCTTCATTGTGTTAGTGACAATACTTCAGAGTATTTATTTGATTTAAATGTTTTTTGGTCATCCTGAGGTTATGAAAGGCATTGTAAAAGTGAAAGTCTCTCTCTAATTATAAAATTGGATCAGCTGAATGGATTGTAATAAAATGAGAAAAATGTTGTTTTCTATTTTCAGTCAAACTTTGCGATGGGCCGCTTTCCTAGCACCTGTAGAAAGTGTTTTATGCTGGACTTTGGTTTGGCACGACAGTTCACAAATTCCTGTGGTGATGTTAGACCTGTAAGTAATTTATTTGTATTAACTTTTTTATCAAATTAAATTAATGGTCTTTTTCTCACAGTTGAGTGATGCAGTATGTTTTAATCTTGTCATTTTCAGTATTTGAGATATGGATTTAATTCTCAAGGATAACTAAGGGTGGGCAATATATGCTGGTTAGCATGTGCCATGAATCAATAAAAGAAAATTTTAATTTGCCAACTTAAAATTTGTGCTTATGAGACAAAATGAAACTTTCTCAATTGCCACATTCAAGGAGGTAATACCACTATGGCCACAGTTTGCATCTATCGGGATTGTTCTTCAGGAATGTTGACTGAATGGCTGGAGTGGGAAGCAGTCAATTTGACTCAGTGAAGTGAGACTGTATTTCTTAGGTTGTGGGGTTTATGTTACTTATGGTAGATACAGTTGAGGAAGATTGATTGTGTTAAGTTGAAGGGTTGTTTGTAATATTTTGCACCTGAAAATGACACATTTTAGAAACAATCACTTTTGCCTTGATTTGTGTTTTTATTTTAATTACTTAAATGTATACAAACAGACAAAGAGTCAGCATTTTTATATAACTTAGATGTTGAAATACAGAGTCAATTTTTAAAATTTGCAGCTTGTGTCAAATGTGGAAGTATTGGAACAATTGGGCATGGACATGCATAGACAGGGAGATGGCAGATGAAAGTTAATACATAGAAGTGTATTTTGGCAGAAGAATTAGGAAAAGACAAATGTCTCAATGACAGTTTAAGGCTTTGCAAGAGCAAAGAGATCTGAGGGTTCATCTGCATAAAGTTCTTAAGGTGGCAGGACATTTTGAGAGAGTAGCAAAGTGTAGCAGGATCATGGGTTTCATGGAAGACCTGAGTATAAAAGTTGGGAAATTATGCTGAACTTTTGCAAATTGCTTATTAAACCATTGGTATATTATACCAATTTTGGTTGTCACACATTTGGAAAGAGAGGCTCCTTGAAGATATGGAAGAGAAGATTTACCAGAATGGTTACAGGAGTCAGATGTTTGCTGCAAACTTTTTGAGAGCTGGATTTGTTTTCCTTGGAGGAAAGGTGATTTAAGAGAAACTTGCTAAGAGGTGTGCAACTTGTTAGGAAATTGCATGGTGGCAGATCCAAGGGACACAGATGTAAGGTTTTGGGCTATGGATGTGAGGAAAAACCTTTTTATGCAGTGAGTGTAATGACCTGCACCTTGTTGCTCACTGGATTGCTGGCAGTGGAGATCATCTGTGATTTCCAAAGGAAATCAAATAGGCACTTAAGGGAAATAAATATGCAGAGGTATAATGGGGAAAGAAACTGAATAGATTGACTTACAAAAAGCTTGAATAGATCTGAAGAGCAGAATAGCTTAATTCTTTACTGTTTTGTCTCTGATTCGATGAAGGGGTGATAATGCATCGTTGAAACTGCTTCATTCAAACCACACTGCAACTTGGTGTACCAGTTCTCCCTACATCCATGAAAAATACTGTCTGTATTCCTGGCCAATGACAAAATATACATTGAATTTAAGAAAAGCTATAGAAAATTCCTCTTGGCCTTCAAATGGCAATAAAGATTGTTCAATAGTAATACAGCGCCAAAGTGATTTATTCTTAACTGGAAGTGCTTTCTTTATTCAAGAATGTGTCATAGTCCCTTCAAATGATCATACTGCATATTTAGCAGATTATTTCAGAGTGCAGCATGGTGCTTAGTGGTTAGTACTGCCATCTCACAGTGCCAGGAACCTGGCTTCAATTCCAGCCTTGTGGAGTTTGCACATTCTCCCTATGCTTTGATTTCCTCCAACAGATCAAGGATTAGGCGGATTGGTCATACTAAATTTCCCATAGTGTCCAGGGATGTGCCGGCGAGGTGTATTTGCTATGGGAAATACAGAGTTATAGGGATAGGTTTGGGAGGCGGTTCTGGGTGGTATGTTCTTCAGCAGGTCAGAGTGGACTCGAAGGGCCGAATAATGGTATTAAGTCAGGAGGAACTATATTTATGGCAAAATCTAGATCCAATCCAGATAATAACATCCTTTGGATTCACTGAGTTAAAGAAAACTATTTATTCATTATTTTTTAATCTTTTGCTCGTCTTGCTCATTAGAACCATGATTGTGCTGCTGTGGCGTGTGTGTACTCTTGGAATTAAAATCTTTTGTAGTCTTTTGGAAGTTGATATTTGAAGTTAATGGAGATTTTCTATTGAAACTGAAACCTGAAGTCTAATAGAAAGCTATGATTATTCTTCTATAAAGATAATTTGGGTCTGAATTCAAACATAATGTTGAGCAAATTCTTTGATTTCTCATAACTGCTCCTCTTCTTCTGATATCCATTTTTAGATTAGATTTGATTAGATTCTCTACTGTGTGCAAACAGGCCCTTCGGCCTAACTAGTCACACCGACCCTCAAAAGAGTAACCCACCCAGACCTATTTCCCCCCAACTAATGCACCTAACTCTACAAGCAATTTAGTATGACCATTTACCTAACCTACATATCTTTGGATTGTGGGAAGAAACCAGAGTACCCGGAGGAAACCCATGCAGACACAGGGAGAACAGACAAACTCCACACAGACAGTCGCCTGAGGCTGGAATTGAACCCAGGTCCCTGATGCTGTGAGGCAGCCGTGCTAACCACTGAGCCATCGTGTCACCCCAAAATAGAAAGGTCACAAAAGTATTGATTCTGGAGCAGCGTGACTGCAGAATAGGTCTTTAGCATTAAATATTAATTCACATATGCATCTGGCGAATTCAATACTCAAATGCTGACCTTTCACTATTTTTATTGTACTTTGAAAAGCTGGCAAAAAATTGCCAGAAGTCCATTTAGTTTTTACTAACTGAGTTTGATTTTACTGTAAAAGTAAAGTCGCTATATCTTACCAGACCATAGATCTGCTGTCTCATGAGAGAAACAACTGGTATGGGTTTAACCTGAGGGCCATTTTGCCTTGGGTGAGGGGAGAGATTGAGAAGGTCAAGTGTCAACAGATGTGAAGCTGGAAAAGCACAGCAAGTCAGACCGCATCTGAGGAGCAGGAAACATTGACTTTCCCGCTCCTCTGATACTGTCTGACCTCCTGTGCCTTTCCAGCTTCACATCTATTGATTCTGACTTCCACCATCTGCAATCCTTACAGTCTTCAATGTTGAGAAGATCAATCCTTCATTATAAGCTCAGCCATGCAGGAATTGAACCCACGCTGTTGGCATCTCTCTCTGCATTGCAAACTGGCTACCCAGGCAACTGAATTAACAAAGTGCATCTACCTTTACGCTTGAAGTTGCAGCATTGCATTAGGAGAGATTGGTTCCACCAACACAGTGTTTCTTACTCTTAAACATTGAGGTCTGTAAGCAATGCTCTTTGTGGATACAATCTAGATAACTTAACTTAACCCTTGCGTTAGTCTAACTGAAACTCTCATCCATGTCTAAAAAAGTCATTCAGCTCAGAAGCAGACCCTTCAGCCCAACTCATTCGTGTTGACCAACTTTCCTAAACTGAACTAGTATTTGGCCCCTTTTCCTCCAAATCTTTCCTATTTTTGTACCTTTCTAAATTTCTTTTAAATGTTGTAATTATACTTGCCCCTCTGGTCCCTTTTAATTCCCACTCCCCACCTTAAACGTATGCCCTCTAGTTTTGGACTCTCCAGCCCTGGGGGAAAAGACCTATGCCCCTCATGATTTTATAAACCTCTTTTAAGGTTGCCCCTCCACCTCCTAGACTCCAGAGAAAAACTGTCCCAGCCTATCCAGCCTATACACATAACTCAAATCCTCCAGTCTTAGTAACATCTTCTAAATCTTTTTTTTGCACCCTTTCCAATTTAAAAATATCCTTCCTGTAGCAGGGTGACCAGAATTGTAGCTGAAAATGTGTTGCTGGAAAAGCGCAGCAGGTCAGGCAGCATCCAAAGAGCAGGAGAATCAACATTTCGGGCATGAGCCCTCTCCAGCATCTGCAGTCCTCACTTTCTCCTCCTGACCAGAATTGTGCACCATATCCAAATGTGTAGCCCTACCAGTGTCTTTTACAACCATAACATGATGTCCAAACTCCTCAACTTAATTCTCTGACCCATGAAGGCAAGTGTGCCAAACTCTTCCTTCACTATCGTGTTTATCTGTGGTGCCATTTTCAAAGAACAATATAACTGTACCCTTGGGCCTCTTTGTCCAATAATGCTCCCCAGGGTCTTACCATTAAATATACAAGTCCTTGTCTGGTTTGCCTTACCAAAATGCAGCACCTAATCTAAATTAAACTCCAATTGCATTCCTCGGCCCACTGGCCCAGTTGATCGAGGTCCGATTGTATTCTTCAATAGCCGTCTTCATTCTCCACTATACTACCAATTTTGGTGTCATTTGCAAACTTAATAATTATACCTCCTATATTCTCACAAATCATTCATAAAGTTTGTCACCTATTTCAATGTTCTCTCTGTCTGCAGTAGACCCCTAATTCTCAGCCTCTGAACTTCAGTTCAACTAAAATGCTGCTACCACGCTCCAGCACTCCCTCACTTATAGCAATATCGTGTTGGTATTCTTTTGTTCCCAGTGCTCTCATGCTTCCAGGTTTTAAGTGTTGTGTTGGCATTCTGAAATCTAACGTGAGTTCCATAAAGTGATTATATCCTCTAGTAATGAAAATGCATAACTAAGCCACAAATATTCTTTTTTTTAAATCTGGAGGGGACATGTGATGTGCTAGCTAATGGATAGGAGAATATTTGAGCCAACCTGGGGGAGTAGGGCAATCTGTTGAAATCATTAAGATTAATTGTTGTTTCAGTCTTCTAGCTAGCTAATCAATTGGAACTTTTCTGATCCCTGGATCACTTCCAGTTTCTCTCCTCTAGTTTTAAATAGTGCTGTGGCAGAAAAAGTGCCCAATCTTTACAGATAAATTGGGTTAATGTGACCTTGATATGAGCAAGAGCAAACAGCTTTTCAGTGTACATGTGTTTTTCTTTCCATAAAGGAATCTTTCAAAGTTTATCCTAACCCAGGATATCAGGCGCTTATTTATTGTGCCATGATATCAGTAGAAAAGTAGAACCCCCTGATTATACCAAAGTCTCATTCTGGCTGTATAACTTTGCAGAAATTAATCCATTTAATTCAGGATTGTTTATCTAATTATCTGTTCTTTCCTAAAATCACTTTACTATTATGCTGTTTCTGTTTCTTTCAGCAACACTATGTAACAATTATTTGCACTTCCCATTGTAGATCTGTCACTTAAGTGAATGTTTCGCTGTTCTAGAAGTATTTTTGGAAATATTTTTAAGTAATGCATTTCATGCAGCAAAAATACCACATTGTCAAATGCTGCAGTCATTGTCTTATTATGTACTCCAGTCAGGGTGTCCTGCAGTAGTCATTTGTTGTGATCATGTTGTTTTGATACTTTCTGGAAGTGGTGATGGTGTCAGTTAATTGGATTGCTTTCTCCCAGTAGTCTACCTAGTGTTTCTTCAGATCCAAGAAAACTTCATTTTGCAACATGAAGAAAATATTCCAGTAGTTCAGTTGTTTGAATCATTAGCCATAACTTTGCAGAATATAAGTTATCTCAACTGTATTGTGAGTCGCTTTCATTAAAGGTTCTGTTGTACTTCACTTTTTGGCCAGTAGTAATTCTTTGTGCAACTTTGTCTATAATTCAGGCTCCACTTTTATCCTGCTCTTTATAATGAACATTGAGGACTAAATTCATGTCACTGATAATGTGTATCCCATGTGATAAAAATGCCCATCAAGCAAGTGAGCAAAAATGATCAGTGCAATGGAGTGTAGATAGCAGGAAACAGAATACATACTCATAATTAATGCAATATGAGGCTTAGCTCTTCTGCTTTGACAAGACCATTTGCTGAATATCTGGTTAGTTCGTTGAACTCTTGTAAATTTTTTTTATAATTTAAAATGTTGACAGCTTCGTATTATTTAAATATTTTCCCATTGGAATCTGAAAGCTGAACTAGTTCCAATTAGATGGAACAGAGTAAAGGTAACTTCACAAAATTTTATATATTTGCAGTTGAATCAATCAGTTAAATCACATAAGATGCACTTTCCTGCTATTTCAAACTCCAAGACAATCTGGAAAAATTGCAAGAATCTATTTCAGCACCGTTATTCAAACTGTGGAACTCAGACATCGTCAGTAGCCGGGTGTCTTTATCATTCTCAGTTGGATATTAGGACATCCAGATGCAGAGGAGTGTTCCCCTTAACTATGATCATAAGAAACAGGAGCATAGAGTCATAGAGATGTACAGCATGGAAACAGACCCTTCGGTCCAACCTGTCCACGCCGACCAGATATCCCAACCCAATCTAGTCCCACCTGCCACCACCCAGCCCATATCCTTCCAAACCCTTCCTGTTCATATACCCATCCAAATGCCTCTTTAATGTTGCAATTGTACCAGTCTCCACCACATCCTCTGGCAGCTCATTCCATACACGTACCACCCTCTGCATGAAAAAGTTGCCTCTTAGGTCTCTTTTATATCTTTCTCCTCTCACCCTAAACCAGACCTAGTTCTGGACTCCTTGACTCCAGGGAAAAGACTTTGCCTATTTACCCTATCCATGCCCCTCATAATTTTGTAAACCTGTATAAGGTCACCTCTCAGCTTCCGGCACTCCAGGGAAAACAGCCCTAGCCTGTTCAGCCTCTTCCTATAGCTCAAATCCTCCTACCCTTGCAACATCCTTGTAAATCTTTTCTGAACCCTTTCAAGTTTCACAACATCTTTCCGATAGGAAGGAGACCAGAATTGCACGCAATATTCCAACAGTGGCCGAACCAATGTCCTGTACAGCCGCAACATGACCTCCCAATTCCTGTACTCAATACTCTGACCAAAAAAGGAAAGCATACCAGTCGCCACCTTCACTATCCGATCGACCTGCGACTCCACTTGCAAGGAGCTATGAACCTCCAATCCAAGGTCTCTTTGTTAAGTGTATAAGTCCTGCTAAGATTTGCTTTCCCAAAATGCAGTATCTCACATTTGTCTGAATTAAATTCCATCTGCCACTTCTCAGCCCTTGGCCCTTCTGATCCAGATCCTGTCGTAATCTGAGGTAACCCTCTTCGCTGTCCACTACATCTCCAATTTTGGTGTCGTCTGCAAACTTACGAACTGTATCTCTTATGCTCGCATCTAAATCATTTATGTTAATGACAAAAAGTAGAGGACCCAGCACCAATCCTTGTGGCACTCCACTGGTCACAGGCCTCCAGTCTGAAAAACAGCCCTCCACCACCACCCTCTGTCTTCTACCTTTGAGCTAGTTCTTTATCCAAATGGCTAGTTCTCCCTTTATTCCATGAGATCTAACCTTGCTAATCAGTCTCCCATGGGGAACCTTGTCGAATGCCTTACTGAAGTCCATATAGATTACATCTACTGCTCTGCCCTCATCAATCATTTTTGCAAGACTAAAATATTCAGTCCATTGTGTTTGTTCTGCCATTCAAAAAAAATCACAACTGATATGCTTATGTATTTAACTCCACTTTACTGCCTGTCGCCATAACCACTGACTTCCTTGTCAATCAATTGAGCCTTGAATATGTATTCAATGACCAAATCTCCACTGCTTTTTGACAAAGAGCATTCTAAAGAGAATCAGCCTTCTGAGAAGAATTTCCTCCTTATTTCCATCTTCTATGAGTTACCCCTTATTTTATTCTGTGCCCCTGGTTCTAGATTCCCTCAAGAGGAAACATCCTCACCATCTCAACCCTGTCAAACCTTTCAGTATCCTGTTTTTCAAATAGATCAGCTTTCATTCTTAACCCCAATGATTGTATGCCAGTCCTGCTCAAATATGAAGCAAACCCTAAATCGACCCTATGAGCCTTCTCTGACTACTTCAACTGCAAGTATTTTCTTTCTTTATCCATGTTATGAATGTAGATCATAAATAATTAAAATTTTAAGACTGATCCCTGCGGCTTTCTGTCATACAGTTGGCTAATCCTGTATCCTTGCTGATGTGTCCAATGGTTTCAGCTTTTAGCTTTTGCAATAACCTTTGTGGCATTTGCTAGAATGCTTTATGGGTACCAAAGTACTCTATGCCTGGTTTCCTGTTATCCACCCTGTTACATTTTCAAAGAGCTGCAGTAAATTTGACAAGAACTCTAGTCCTTACACAAAACTGTGTTGACCTACCTGATTGCTTTTTGAATATATTAAACACCTGTAGCACCTCTGGATGTTAATATTTTCCCAATGATAGATGCCAGGCTTAACTGAATTTTTTTTTTGCCTTTTGTCTGTTTTTATTTAATAAAAAAGTGTTGCATTTGCAGCTTTCCAAACCTCTGGGGCATTTCCAGGAAATGTTTAAAGATTGCAATTAATGGATCCGTTATCTTTGCACCCACTTCCTTTGAGAGTCTATGAAGCAGAACACTTGACCTAAGAGACTTGTCACCCGTTAGTTTTCCCAGACGTTGTGATTGCTTTAAGCTGCTCTCTCTGTTTTAAACACTGGTTTTCTACTATTCTTAAGATGCTTTTTATATCTTCTGCCGTGAAAACAAAATACTTGTTCAAAATCTCCTCCTGATACCATTGTCAATTTCTACGTCTTGTACTGTAATCAGTACTTTTACAATAAACTAGTTTTTCGAATGCGTCCCCTGGTGTGAGGGATTGGGTGTTTATCTAGTTGCGAGAAGTGGTTTATTGTTTGCTTAAAATCCACTCTTAAAGGCAAAATGACCTGTCAATTTTTGCAATTGGTATGTCCAGTGCTGCCCATTTTGTAAACTGTTCTGGTTTGGATGATTCCTTTTGCTTTCCAGCCTCCTGATTTCTGATTCTACTCGTACACACATGGCAAATGGCCTTGCAGAATTGCTTTTGGGTCAAATGTCAGGTGGCCTTGACTCCTTTGACAGTCCTTCGACTTTGTTGAAAACCTTCTGTGTATTCAATTAGGACTTTACTCTGGTAATCATTTTATAATCAAAAAATGTTGAGCCAATCAAGTTGAATCTTTCTTGACTAAATTTGCCCCATCAAGCTTCGGCTGGAGCCTTTTACCACAATCAGTGGTAACTGCACCAGCTGCTTCTCATTGGACACAGGAACTGAAGTCATATCCTTCATTTGTAGTGGTTCTCTGGTTCATTTTCTCAGTCTGGCTGAGGATTGCGGAAACTTGAAGGTTGGAGTCCAGAGCAAATCTTGTTAAAGGACTGGTTCTGCAATCATTGATGCAGCTGCACTGATATCGACCTCTATTAGGCTGGGTGACCATTTAATTAGCCGTTTATTTTGATTTGATTTAGATTTGGATATTGCTAAGCAATTTAAGTGTTCCAAACCTCAAGGTGGACTTTCCAGAGCGTGCGCACTCCTGGATACTCAAGTCAGGCCTCCTGGGACACCTTTGGTATCTCTAGTCTATACCGGGAGCAGCTACGTGACTTGCTGCCCGTATTCTGAAGAACTTTTTAGCCATTTGACTGAGGCTTGGCATTATTTTGGGGTGTTACTCTGGGTTGACGTAGGATCTCTCTGCTCAGGATATGTTCTGATGTGGAGGTGCCGGTGTTGGACTGAGGTGATGAGGTCAAAAGTCACACATCATCAAGTTATAATCCAACAGGTTTATTTGAAATCACAAGCTTTCAGAGCACTGCTCCTTTAACAGGTGAAGGAGCAGCGCGATGAAAACTTGTGATTTCAGATAAACCTATTGGATTACAACATGGTGTTGTGTAACTTCTGATCAGTATATGTCCTGCTTGAGGCAGTGCGCTTGCCTACACTTGAGTGTGTTCCTAAGCTCAGTAAGACTGGTGAGTGTATCCACTACCATCAGATTACCCTGCAGCACATGTGCTCCATTTGCTGCATTGCCTAAAGGCAAAGCCAGCTGAAGTGTCTGTTTGATGTCCAGTTGGGCTTCAGCTATTAGGTGCCTTTGTGTGGTTATGTTATTAACTCCACACGATCTCTCAGCATCTTATTCGGGGCTAACCCAAAATCACATGCCTCTGCCAGTCATTTTAACCTTGTCAAAGCACCCAAAGCTGATTCCCTGGTTCTTGAGCTGCTGAGTAAAACAGGTATCATCTCAGAATTAAAAGAAGTCTTGCGGTCATAATATTGCTTCACTAAATCCATCAATTCTTGAAAAGTTTTAGCTTCTAGTGCCTCTAGGAATGTTAAGCTCCTAATAACTGAAAATGCTGTGGGTCCACAACCAATCAGAAGAATTACTTGTTGCTTTTCATTGGCCCCCAATGTAATTTGCGCAGAAAAATTAATACATTCTTCCCACGTACTGGTCCAGCCTACCAAATAACAGCATTGTGCCAGAAATGCTTACCCCAACACAAAAAATAGTTGCAAATGAACTTTCTTCAGGAGTGTACTGTTTTCTTTCATTCCACTGAAATAACCACATGGAGGCCAGTATCCAGTTACTCACATGGACAGTACATGGACTCTGGCCAACTTGCTCAGAGCCAGTCCCGAGAGTGAGAAGAGTCCCTGAGACTCCGTTTATGTCTGTCAGCCTGGATTCCCTGTTTGGCTCAGGTTAACAGCCCAAAATGGGAACTCCTGTTCAATGAGGTATAGCTGGCCAACCTTGTTCCAATTACTACACCGAGCATCAATGTTGATCTTATTAACAATGATTATAATCTCGTGACTGTACTGACTTTACTCCTGATTACTGAGCTGCTCTCCTCCATCTTATCTCCCCCCTCCTTTCTAAATGTTAAAAGCCTTCCATGTTCACCTACTAGTGGGGGACACTTTACAAATATGTCTTTACACTGGCTATCCTATCATATATTTTTAATGCGCTATCAATTTATCCATTTGTAGCGAATTCTGAGTGCATTTAGGTAAAGAGCCTTAGGCTTGTCTTTTACCAATTTTCCTACCCTGGCCACATTCACTAGCCATTGAGTTTGTAAATGTTATGACTGATGTCATTGTAAACATTTGGCATTCATTTTTGTTTCACTTTTTGCTAATGAGCGATTTTTTTTCACTCCAATAAAAATGCTGAGTCACTTTTCAAAGTGTTCTATTTAGGTCTTTTTTTCTCTTGTGTGCCTTTATCCATTGTCCAGAACACACCGGAAACATTAACTCAGCATTGAAAATGTGGTAAATTTTCACTAAGGCATATTTTACAATATCTGATCACGTCCTTTTTAATAGAACATAGAATATTACAACATGGTACAGGCCGTTCGGCCTTCGATGTTACACTGACCTGTGGAACCAATCTGAAACCTATCTAATTTACACTATTCCATTCTCATCCATATGTTTATCCAATGACCATTTAAATGCCCTTGAAGTTGGTGAGTCTACTACTGTAGCAGGCAGTGTATTCTGTGCACCTACTACTGAGTAAAGAAACTACCTTGGACATCTGTCCTATGTCTATCATTCCTCAATTTAAAGCTATGTCCCCTCATGCTAACCCTCACCATCTGAGGAAAAAGACTCTCACCGTTCATCTGGTCTAACCCTCTGATTATCTGATGTCTCAACCTTCTTTCCAACGAAAACAGCCTCAACTCCTTCAGCTTTTCATCATAAGACCTTCCCTCCCTACCAAGCAACATCCGAGTAAATTTCCTCTGCACCCTTTTCCAAAGCTTCCATGTCCTCCCTATAATGTAGTGACCAGAACTGTACACAATGCTTCAAGTGCGGCAGCGCCAGAGTTTAGTACAGCTGCAGTATGACCTCGTGGCACCAAAACTCAATTCCTCTACCAATAAAAGCTAACACATCGTATACCTTCTTAACAACACCATCAAACAGGGATCTATGTACATGGACACTGAGATCTCTCTGCTCATCTACACTACCAAGAATCTTACCGTTAGCCCAGTACTCTTTATTCCTGTTGCTCCTTCCAAAGTGAATCACCTTATACTTTTCCACATTAACCTCCATTTGCCACACCTCAGCCCAGCTCTGCAGCTTAACTATGTCCCTCTGTAACCTGGAACATCCTTTGGCTCTATCTGCAACTCCACCGACCTTAGTGTCTTCCGCGAATTTACTAACCCATCCTTCTATACCCTCATCCAGGTCATTTATAAAAATGACAAACAGCTGTGGCCCCAAAACAGATCTTGCAGTACACCACTAGTAACTGAACTCTAGGATGAACATTTCTCATCAACCATCACCCTCTGTCTTCTTTCAGCTAGCCAATTTCTGATCCAAACCACTAAATCACCCTCAGTCCCATGCCTCCATATTTTGTGCATTAGCCTACTTTGGGAACCTTAACCGTATCAAGTGCTTTACTGAAATCCATACACCACATCAACCACTTTACCCTCATCCACCTGTTTGGTCACCTTCTCAAAGAACTCAGTTAGATTTGTGAGGTGTGACCTACCCTTCACAAAATTGCGTTGACTATCCTTAATCAATTTAGTCTTCTCCAGATGACTATAACTCCTATCTCTTACATCTTTTCCAACACTTTACCCAGAACTTAAGTAAGGCTCACTGGTCTATAATTACCAGGGTTGTCTCCACTCCCCTCCTTGAACAAGGGGACAACATTTGCTATCCTTCAGTCTTCTGGCACTATTCCTATACACAATGACGCCATAAAGGTTGAAGCCAAAGGCTCAGCAGTCTCCTCCCTAGCTTCCCAGAGAATCCTAGGATAATTCCCATCCAGCCCAGGCGAGTTGGGTATTTTCACATTTTCCAGAATTGCTCTCACAACCTTCTTATGACCTTCAGTCCCATCTAGTCTAGTAGTCTGGATTTTAATATTCTCCTTGAAAAAATTGTCTTTTTCCAGTATGAATATTGATGAAAAATATTAATTTAGCGCTTCCCCTATCTCTTCGGACCCCACGCACAACTTCCCATGACTATCCTTGATCGGCCCTAATCTTATTCTGGTTATTCTTTTATTCTTGATATACACATAGAAAGCTTTAGGTTTTTCTCGATCCTGTCTGCCAATGACTTCTCATGTCCCCTCCTGGCTCCTCTTAGCCCTCTCTTTAGGTCTTTCCTGGCTAACTGTGACTCTCAAGTGCCCTAATTGAGTCTTCACGTCTCATCCTAACATGAGCCTTTTCGTCCTCTTAACAAGAGCTTCAACATCTTTAGTAAACCATGGCTCTCTCGCTCGACCATTTCCTCCCTGCCTGACCGGTATATACTTATCAAGGGCCCGCAGTAGCTGTTCCTTGAATAGAGTAATAGAGATGTACAGCACGGAAACAGACCCTTCGGTCCAACCGGTCCACGCTGACCAGATATCCCAACCCAATCTAGTCCCACCTGCCAGCACCCGGCCCATATCCCTCCAAACCCTTCCTATTCATATACCCATCCAAATGCCTCTTAAATGTTGCAATTGTACCAGTCTCCACCACATCCTCTGGCAGCTCATTCCATACACATACCACCCTCTGCATGAAAAAGTTGCTCCTTAGGTCTGTTTTATATCTTTCCCCTCTCACCCTAAACCTATGCCCTCTAGTTCTGGACTCCTCGACCCCAGAGAAAAGACTTTGCCTATTTACCCTATCAATACCCCTCATAATTTTGTAAACCTGTATAAGGTCACCCCTCAGCCTCCGACACTCCAGGGAAAACAGCCCCAGCCTGTTCAGCCTCTGCCTATAGCTCAAATCCTTCAACCCTGGCAACATCCTTGTAAAGCTTTTCTGATCCCTTTCAAGTTTCACAACATCTTTCTGATAGTAAAGAGACCAGCATTGCACACAATATTCCAACAGTGGCCTAACCAATGTCCTGTACAGCCGCAACATGACCTCCCAACTCCTGTACTCAATACTCTGACCAATAAAGGAAAGCATACCAAATGCCACCTTCACTGTCCTATCTACCTGCGACTCCACTTTCAAGGAGCTATGAACCTGTACTCCAAGGTCTCTTTGTTCAGCAACACTCCCTGGGACCTTACCATTAAGTGTATAAGTCCTGCTAAGATTTGCTTTCCCAAAATGCTGCACCTCGCATTTATCTGAATTAAACTCCATCTGCCACTTCTCAGCCCATTGGCTCATCTGGTCAAGATCCTGTTGTAATCTGATAGAATAAACCCCACATTTCAATTGTGTCCATCCCTGCAATTTCCTTTCCCATTGTATGCATTCTAAATCTTGCCTAATCTTATCATAATTGCCTGTCTCCCAGCAATAACTATTGCCCTGCAGTATACACCTATCCCCTCCCATCACTAAAGTAAACATAACTGAATTGTGGTCACTATCAACAAGGTGCTCACCTACCTCAGAATCTAACAGTTGGATAGGTTCATTACCCAGCACCAAATCAAATGTGACCTTGCCCCTTGTTGGTTTGTCTACGTACTGTGTCAGGAAATCCTCCTGCATATATTGGACAAAAATTGACCCATCTAAAGTACTCTAATATTTCCAGTCAATATTTGGAATATTGAAGTCCCCCATAACTACTACTTTGTTACTCTTGCTCCTATCCAGAGTTATGATATACTTTCCTCTACATCAGAAGCCTTTAGAAAACACCCAACAGGGTGACCTCCTTTCCTGTTTCTAACCTCAGCTCATACTGTCTCAATAGACAAGTCGTCAAACATCCTTTCTGCCACCTTAGTGCTGTCCTTGACTAACAATGCCCATGTCCCCCTCTTTTGCCATCTTCTCTGTTCTTACTAAAACATCTAAATCCCGGAATCTGCTGCAACTATTCTTGTCCCTGCTCTATCCATGTCTCTGAAATGGCCACAACATTGAAGTCACAGGTACCAACCCATGCTGTAAGTTCATCCATCTTATTCCGGATGTTCCTGGCGTTGAAGTTGACACACTTCAAACTACCGTTCTGCTTGCCGGTGCACTCTTGTGACCTTGAAAGCTCATTTCTGCCCTCACTGCTCTCAATCTCCTAGACATTGGAACGAAAATTTAGGTTCCCATCCCCCTGCTGAATTAGTTTTAACCCTCCCGAAGAGCAATAGCAAAGTTCCCCCTGAGGATATTGGTGGTACTCTGGTAAGCTATCCTATTTGGACATATCCCAGAATGAGCCCCAATTATTCAGACATCCAAAATCCTAACTACTTAAATTCTGATTTATCCACTTTTACTGCACGATATTTGTGAATGTGCTGCTGATTGGAATAGCAGCTCATTGTATATTTAATATATTGGCATTTGCCTATCCTGCTATTGAAATATTTGGTTTTCAGACTTCATGATAATGTGACATGTTGGCTATTTGCAATAAATGTAAAGAATTAGCCAAATTAAATATATGCGGTTGAATTTTTATTTCCCCTGTTTGTATCCTAAGTTAAGTCATATCCTGTTGACCTGTCATCCTTGTGCTCATTGGCTGTCTGAAACAGTGTTTTAAGTTTTGAATTTTGATCAATGTTTACAAGTAAGTCTCCTCTCTATTGCTGCAACTTCTTCCAACCTTACAACTCCCACAGTTATCTGTCCTGGTCTGTTTCAGACCTCCTGAGCATCCTCAGCTGTAATCACTCCATCATTTGTAGATGTACCTTCAGTTACCAAAGGCCTTCGCACTAAAATTCCATCCATAAAACCCTCATTCTACCTTTCCTTTCTCCAAAGGAACTCCTTAAAATCTGTTCCTTTGACCAAGGTCTCCATCTACTCGGGAAATTTGAAACACATCTTGGTTAATATCGTTGCAAGTAGTTCACCATGGAGAATCTGAGCGAGCATATAAAACAGATTGAAATTTATGGGGCAGTTCAGGTTTGAACCTGGCGTTGGAACATTCTGTAAGAGACTTCTGTCCATACCTGGTTTGTAAAGTTATAATTGCAGCAAACTGTACTTACTGCTTAAATAACTCACACCAGGAAGAAAACAATTTGCATATGTATAGGTTAATTCATTTGTTTATAATTCGTATATATTAACTCATACAATGTTTACGGGCTTTGAAAGATTATTTTTGTCCTTGGTGCAAAATAACTGCTGTAGTGCATTGATGGATTAACTGTGCTTCAGAGTTTGAAGGTACATGTTTGTTTCAATTATGTCACTTAGTAAATTTCATCAAAAATATTAAAAATCATGTATTCTATTTTTTGTAATTTTTTTCAGCCTCGAGTAGTAGCAGGGTTCAGAGGCACAGTGCGTTATGCATCAATCAATGCACACAAAAACCGGGTAAGTAAAAATGTCTTGTTGGAAGGTTAATGAAGTACAGACATTTTTGAATTGTAATTCCCTTTTCTCTTTAATTATTATGGTATTACTAAAATCAGTACCAGCTTTCCCTTCAATATCATCTATGCTAAAAAAAGATGCATTGTAATGTTAATTACTTGATGAAAATGCAGGTAGAACGCCAAAACCTTGGATACAGGTATGTTTTCCCGTTCGATTCTGGAAGCAGAATGCCTTCTCCCTTTCATGAGCCAACAAATCCCTGTTTGCTGCCTGTAGATTGTTCGGCAAAAGTTGGCAGAGCCATGAGCAGAAATTAATTTTGACTGATAAAAACGATATCCATAAAATTCCATCAATTCTCATTTATGGGGCATATGTAGAAGTGAATTCTAGTTTTTTTGGCCTAAAATGTGATATTCCAAATCCCTCATGTAAAGGTTGAGTCTGTTTTTGCAGAGATTAAAGCTCAAACATTACAAAACCTAAGTGTAATTCTGAAGATGATAATGATTTAGTTTCATTGTACATGCCTACAGTTCATAATGTTGTAAAATCAATAACTGTTTGAAAATTGATATAAATAAATTGATATATATAGCTAGTCATGTTATAAAAACAGGCGTTAAATAATTAATATGAACTAAATGTGTGGGTTTTTAAAATTTATTAACCTGTGATAACCTTCCTTGTATTTTATTTTGGTTCAAGTCAAGCATGTTTGCCAACCTGTCAAATTATCCATGTAAAAGTCTGCTTTTTCCTTTTTTTTTAAAAAACAAAGTCTCAAAGATTTGACTTTTACTTCTGTACGTATGGTAACAGTTCATGTGGAAAATGATTTTCGTGTCTATGTTTGCTTACTGCACTTTTAAATGTTGCACCATCTCAACTGACGTTTATTTTCTGTTTCAACAACATTTGTATTGGGAACTGGACACATATAGGACATTCGATAAATGGCAATGGAGTCATAGAGATGTGCAGCACGGAAACAGTCCATTTTCCAAATCCATGCCAACCAGATATCCTAAATTAATCTAGTCCTGTTTGCCAGCACTTGGTCCCTTTCCCTGTAAACCTTTCCTCTTCACATATCCACCTGGATGTCTTTTAAATGTTTTGTAATTGTACCAGCCTCCACCACCTTCTCTGTCTTCTCCCTTTTGAGCCAGTTCTCCATGTATTCCATGTGATCTAACCTTGTTAACCTGCTTACCACGAGGAACCTTGTCGAACACCTCGCTGAAGACCAATTCTTTTAATTGTTCTCAGGATATGGCCAATGCTGTGAGGCCAGGTTTATTTACCATCCCTCCATGTCTTGAAAAGGTGGGTTAGGGCTGTAGCGCATTTGGCAGTGGTGCTTCCACATTTGTATTAAGTAGGGAATGTAGCCAAGCAGTGATATATGGGCAGATGAGGTTGGAACTGGAAGTGACGTGGAAGTGATGGTGTCTCAAATTACTGATCTTATCTTTATTGGTGATAGAGTTGCTGAACTGGGAGGTGCTGTGGAAATAATTCAAGTAACATTAGCGTATACAATGTTACACCAGAGTTTTAGGCTTTTTATTCATTAATGAGTTTTGAACATTGTTGTCAAAACCAGCATTTATTGCCCATCCCTGATTGCCCTTGAGAAGGTGGTATATGCCACCTTCAACTTCACAGTTCAATTAGTGTGTAGGTGAACCAAGTTAGCTGTTAGGAAGTGAGTTCCAGGATATTGACCCAGCAACAGTGAAGGAATGTCAGGATGGTGAGACACTAGGAGTGGAGCCTTGTCCTACTAACTGGTAGGAGTTGAAGATTTTGAAGGTTCTAAGAAAAGACTCCTGGTGAATACCTGCAGAATGTTATGTGAATGTGCATGCTGAAGGTATTGAAAAAAGTGCTGGAGGAAATGGATGTCTAAGGGAATGCATAAAATGTCAATCAATTAGACCACTTGTTCTGGATGGTGTCAAGCCAAAACTATTGAGGGGAAACCTGATATCATAGAAATCATTAGAATCCCTACAGTGTGGAAATGGGCCCTTTGGCCCAACAAGTCCATACCAACCCTTAGAAGAGTAACCCACCCAGATCCATTCCCCTCTTACTCTACATTTACCCCTGATTAATGCACATAACCTACACATCCCTGAACACTATGAGCAATTTAGCACGGCCATTTAATCTAATCTGCTCATCTTTGGATTGTGGGAGGAAACCCAAGGAGTTTCCTTTAATTGAAGAATCAGTAACGAAGGGGCATACAATTACAGAGAAAGGCAGCAAGTTTGGAGGTAATTTGATGAAAAACTCTTCCACTTAAAAGTTGTAGAGAGTCTGGAATGCACTTCCTGGGAAGGTAGTTGAGGCAGGAAACCTCAATCTTTCAGAAGTACTTGGATGATCACTTGAAGTTTAATAACATTCAAGGCTGTGGGCCTAGTGTGGGAAACTGGGACCAGTGTAAGAAGTGGTATATTTTTGGCAGTGCAGACCTGATGCTCTAAAGGGCCTCTTTGGAACTGGAAATGGAACTGGATGGTTCTGTGCAATTTATTAACCCAAGCCTGGATGTTGCCTTGCTGCATTTAGGTATGGATCCATTCAAGTATGTGAATTACAAATGTACTGAATACTGAAACTGGCAGCGAACACCCCATTTCAGACCTAACAAAGGAACTTTAGCTATTGAAGAAGCAACTGAAGTTGGTTGGGCTTGGGAATCTTCAAAAGGAGTGTCCCACAGTAATGTCCAGGGTCTGAATTGTTTGGCCTCCAGTGACCACACCCAGCTTCCATTGTTCTAAAATGATATTCAAACCAATGGCGACTTTTCACCCCCAATTCCCATTTACTCCAATTTTATTAAACTCCTTGATGCCACACTGTCAAATGCAGTCAGCTTCACATCTCCTCTGAAATTCAAATCTCCTGCTTGGGTTCTATTACCATGGTCTTGGCAGAAAGTAATCTGACTATTGATAAACAGATTATTTCTGAGCATATGCTTCATCCCATTACTTTGATGAGAGAAGAATGATTGATTGAAGCAGTAATGGGCTGAACTGGATTGCCCTGCTTTTTTTCACACAGGACATAATGAGAAAGACCATCAAACCATAAGAGAGAGGAGCAGAATTAAGCCATTCGGCTCATCAAGTTTGTTGTCATTTGATCATGGCTGATGTGTTTCTCAACCCCATTCTCCTGCCTTCTTTCTGTAATGATTACTCCCCATACTAATCAAGAACCTATCAATCTGTCTTAAATTCACTCAAGAAAACAGAGACAAACTCATACTGTGGCAATGAGTTCCACAGATTCGCCGCCCATTGACTGAAGAAATTCCTCCTCACCTCAGTTCTAAAGGTCATCCCTTTGCTCTGAGGCTGTGCTTCAGGTCTTCGTCTCTCCTTAGTGGAAACATCTTCTCCTTTTCCAGCCCTGTCAGTGTTCTGTAAATCTACCTCATCATTGGGTATACACCAGTATTGTCGCTTGACTGAAACTGGTTTTGAGTGCACAGGATTTTATTGTAGGTTGTTGCAGGATTTTTTCCTTAACTTTTGCTATATCCAACTGTGTTCTGATCTCACATGGAGTGAACGGAATTGGCTAAAGACTGGCATCCGTGATGCTTGGGACTGCAGCTGGATTATCATCTTAGTGCTTCTAGCTGAATATGGATACAGATGCTTTAGCCTGCTTGTCTGCACAGGCCTCTGCCATCATTGTGGATGAGGACGATTGCGGAGGCACCTCTTTCTGTTATTTACTTAATTGTCCACCAGCATGTGTAACTGGAGTAGCAAGACTATAGAACTTAAATTTGTTAGTTGTGTTAGTTGTGGGATGGCTTAAATCTGTCTGGGTGGGTTACTCTTCTAAGGGTTGCAGATTTTTCTTACCTTCAAACTCCACATTGAGCCTTGTCATTGACAATGAGGAGTCAAGGAATCTCCAGTTGAACCCGTAATCACCATGCTGTCAGCCTGTGTTCTGCACTTAGAACATGCAACATTATTTATGCTTCTGAAGGTGGTTGGCTCCCTTCTAAGATGTCGATGGTGTTGGATGTTTAGTTACACTGAGGCAATAGTCTAATGCCTTGCATGAAATTGAAATGAAATTTTCTCAAACACTGCAAATTCATTTTGTGGCCTTTCAAAAATGAGTAATTATGTTCAACAAACATTAGTTTCAGATGTCCAGTAAAAGAATTCATTTAACAAATGCATCAGGACAGCTGTACAGTCAGAGGGTGACAAACAAATTGCTTATTCAGTGTTATGTATTATCATAGACAAAGGAGAGAAGATCTTTGGAAATCAAATCCCAATTTGCTCAATTACAATTATATCCATTGTGTTCACCGTTGAAATTATTTTTCAAACTCTGCAGTTTGCTCTTATGCTTATTGTGTTATGACAAGTGATGTCGACCATTCTCCTCTCTTTCATCATAAAAACCTTAATTAAATCTATCAAACTGAGATGATTTAATAATTTCCAATGTTACTTCACAATTCTATCTGGTTGATTCATGGTAGATTTGATTTCATTTATTATTGCCAGATGTACCTAAGTACAGTAAACAGTTTTGTTTTGCGTACAGTACAAGCAGATCATAACATACAGAGATCATAGGGTAATTGAGCAGAGTGAGGAATATAAAGTTACAGCCGCAAAGAAGGTACACAAAAAGCAAGATCAGATTAGGTTTCCATTCAGAAATCTAATAACAGCAGGGAAAAAGCTGGTCTTCAACCTTTTGGGATGTGTTTTAAGCTTTTATATCTTCTGCCTGATGGAAGACGTCAGAAGAGATTATAACCACGGTGTTTGAGGTCTTTGATGTTCATTGCCTTTCCAAGGCATGGAGAAGTATAGATGGAGTGAACGGATTGAAGGTTGGCTTGCGTGATGGACTGGTCTGTGTTAACAACTTTCTGTGGTTCCTTAAGGTCCTGAGCAAAGCAGTTGCTGTACCAAGCAGTGATGCGCCCACGTAGAATGCTTTCTATGGTGCATCAGTAAAATTTAGTGAGAGCACTTACAGACCTGCTGAATTTCCTTAGTCTCTTGAGGAAGGAGAAGTGTTGTTATGCCTCTTTGACTGCCAAATCAACCTGGGTGGTCCAGGACAGATTGTTGGTGACAGTCACTCCGAGGAACCTGATGCTCTTGATCATCTCCTCCTCGGCTCCATTGAAATGGATAGGGGCATGCCCCTTTCCTTGTTTTACAAAGTTGATGATCATCTCTTTCTAGTTTTGCTGACATTGAGGGAGAGATAGAATGCTTGGTGATGTGGTGTAAATCTTCGGTAAAAAATGAGGTCTGCAGATGCTGGAGATCACAGTTGAAAATGTGCTGCTGGTTAAAGCACAGCAGGTCAGGCAGCATCCAAGGAATAGGAAATTCGACTTTTCGGGCATAAGCCCGAAACGTCGAATTTCCTATTCCTTGGATGCTGCCTGACCTGCTGTGCTTTAACCAGCAGCACATTTTCAACTGATGTGATGTAAAGACAACTATCTCTTTCCTGTATTCTATATGGTCACTGTTTCAGTAATTCAGTATTTTAAAGTCCATTCATTTTGGATGCAGCCGATTATGGTAAGCTTTTTCTGTTTCTGGCAGTAACTGTCCCAACTGTTTGCTGGTGCTAATAATTATTTATTGATGTGTAAAATAAATTGTGCCAATAGTAGAAGCCAGGAATTTAAATGAGCTCTTTAACAAGCTTTTCGCTTGGTTGATTGGCAGAAATGTGTGCACATAATTTTAAACTTGATTTTTCTAATGAGATATTTTTAAGATGATTTGCAGAATCTTCCAGAGAGATATCAATCGAACATTTGGAAAGCATTAAACTTGCTTCCTGTTTATTATATTGGAATACAGCAACGTAAAATGAAGTTTCTTAGATTTTGTGAGGTACAAAATATAACTACACTAGTATTGACCTTAATGCATTTATGACTGGAACATATGTAGGAGCTGCTTTTACTTGTCACTTGAAGAATAAATTCTGTAGTTTATCTTTATTTACAATCTGCTTCATCTACCCCCTTAGGCACTCCTAATATTCCTTTATTTGCTTCACATCTATCTTGGGGAGAAGAAAAGCTATGTATAACCATTTATAATGTTTTATTTGTCTGTCAGAAATCCATAAATGAAGCTTCTTGGACTTCACTTATTAAACTAAGGACTGATTTTATTTGATTTCTCAATAGTTTACTCAGCAAACATGATGTTTCCACTACCACCCTAATCACTCCCTCTTCTGTGGGGATTTTGTAACTTAATGGAAAATGTAAGATGGCTAACATAACGAAGGTTACTGTTGTCAAGTTCATTCTGTCTGTTGCAAAATATAATCACTTAATGGTGACTTGGTGTTTATAGGCGTTTCACATCTATGCAGTCAAATCATAGACTCGTACAGTACAGGAGTTCATTTAGCTTATTGTGAGCATTGCAGTTCATTCTGCTGCTCCACTGTGTTCAGACTTCTGGCACTTCTCTTTAAAAGTATTTATCCAATTAACTTTCCAAGGATACTATGTCCTGCACTCTCCAAATTACTGTGTTCCAAAACAAAATCAAATTTTGACTGTGTTTAAAAAATATTCCTCATGTTTGCTTTGATTTACTTTCCAGTCACTTTAAATTTGTGCCAATTGTTATTGATTCTTTCATCATTAGAGATAGTTACGCTTTGTATTTAATCTATCTAAATTAAGTTTTCAAACACCTCCGTAAGGTGTCCCCTCGGCCTTTTTCTGCTCAATAGACAACAAAGTCGGCATCTCCAGTCTATTCACGAAAATTATAGGCTATGTATGTTGTCAACACCATTGCCTGTACAAAAAGGATTGCACCTGAATTGGAAGGGGACTAATATACTGGCAGGGAGATTTGTTAGAGCTGCTTGGGAGGATTTAAACTTGTAAGGTGGTGGGTGGGACCCAGGGAAATAGTGAGGAAGAAGATGAATCTGTGAATGGTACAGTTGGGAAAAGGATTTTTTAGATTACTTACAGTGTGGAAACAGGCCCTTCGGCCCAACAAGTCCACACCGACCCGCCGAAGCGCAACCCACCCATACCCCTACATATACCCCTTACCTAACACTACGGGCAATTTAGCATGGCCAATTCACCTGACCCGCACATCTTTGGACTGTGGGAGGAAACCGGAGCACCCGGAGGAAACCCACGCAGACACAGGGAGAACGTGCAAACTCCACACAGTCAGTCGCCTGAGGCGGGAATCGAACCCAGGTCCCTGGCGCTGTCAAAAAGTCATGTCAGGCAGAATCAAAGCAAAGAACAAGGTAGGATTGATCAATTAAACTGCATTTACCTCCGTGCAAGAGACTGAACAGGGAAAGCAGATGAACTCAGGACATGGTTAGGAAAATGGGACTGAGGTACCATGGCAATTACAGAGACGTGGCTCAGGGATGGACAGGACTGTCAACTTAATGTTCCAGGATACAAATGCTACAGGAAGGATAGAAAGGGAGGCAAGAGAGGAGGGGGAGTGGCATCTTTTGATAAAGGATAACATTATGGCTGTACTGAGGGAGAATACTCCTGGAAATATGTCCAGGGAAGTTATTTGGGTGAGAAATAAGAAAGGGATGATCACCTTACTGGGATTGTACTATTGACCCCCACCCACAATTGTCAGCGGGAAATTGAGAAACCAATTTGTAAGGAGATCTCAGTTACCTGTAAGGATACTAGTGTGGTAATGGTAGGGAATTTTAACTTTCCAAACATAGACTGGGACTGCCATAGCGTTAAGTGTGTACAAGAAAATTTTCTGATTCAATATGTGGATTTACCTACTAGAGAAGGTTTAAAGCGTGATCTACTCTTGGAAAATAAGGCAGGGCAGGTGACTGAGGTGTCAGTGGAGTAGCACATTGAGGCCAGTGACCATAATTCCATTAGTTTTAAAATAGTGATGGAAAAGGATAGACAAGATCTAAAAGTTCAAGTTCGAAACTAGAGGAAGGCCAATTTTGATGGTATTAGGCAAAACTTTCAAAAGCTGATTGGGTTTGGATGGTCACAGGCAAAGGGACAGCTGGAAAATGGGAAGCATTCAGAAATGAGATAACGAGAGTCCAGAAACAGGGTGAAAGGAAAGGATGGTAAGTGCGGGAAATGCTGGTTGACTAGAGAAATTGAGGTTATGGTCAAGAAAAAGAAGGAAACGTATGTCAGGCATAGTTGGCAGAGATCAAGTGAATCCTTAGGGTATAAAAGCAGTAGGAGTACACTTCAGAGACGAAAAGAAGACACGAGATAGATTTGACAAACAGGGTTAAGGAGAATCCAAAGGAATTACCTAAATATATTAAGGACCAAAGGGTAACTAATGAGTGAATAGGGCTCCTCAAAGATCAGCAAGGCAGCCTCTGTGTAAAACTGCAGGAGATTAGGGAGATACTAAACATTTATATTGCATCAGTGTTTACTGTGGAGAAAGACCTGGAAGACTCAGACTGTGGGGAAATAGATGGTGACATCTTGAAAAATGTCCATATTAGGTGGAGCTGGTGCTGTATGTGTTTAAAACATGTAAAGGTGGATAAATCCCCAGGACCTGATCAGGTGTACCAGAGAAATCTGTGGGAAGCTCAGGAAGTGATTATTGGGCCCCTTGCTGAGATATTTGTATCATAGAGAGTCACAGATGAGGTGCCGGAAGACTCTAGGTTGGCTAACTTGGTGCCACTATTTAAGAAAGGTGGTAAGATGTCTGTACCCCGACTAATACAAAACATTAAATTATTTGGCAGTTTTTCGGAATGCAGGATAAATTTTACAAATTCGGAAGTCATACCTATGGAAGGATTGGTGGAAATGCCAGAGCTGAAGGGTGGAACATAGTTTCCTTTTTGGTGGTCGCAGAAAGGTTTTCTCTACTGGGAATTTTTTTTACTCCTACCTCCCATCAGCTGTCTGGAGCTAACTTTATGCAATTATTTGAGAGGATAAAGCAGGGCTTGCAGCAGTGGGAAGGGCTACCAATATTATGACTATGCCGCATAGCCCTGATTTAAAATGAATGTTCTTCCTTGGCTATTTTATCCTATGAGGATGGTCCCGTTGCTGTTACCCAGACACGTGCTGTGGAGGTTTACCAGCTGGCCTGGATCCTTTATTTAGTGCCATAGGTGCCCCCTAATTAAATTTACCAAGCTGCAACCTCTGTAGGATATGGGGGGATGGATCTCCCAAACCTGAAGAGATACCAAATTTGTGCCCTGCTGTCATATGTGGGTGACTGGGTGCGTAAGGACTCTAGGTCGATATGGCTTAATGTTGAGGCCTCGCAGGCAAGGTGTCCCCTCTCAATTTACTGGTTATGGACAGGATCAGATCTATATCTGAGCATTGTGAAAGTCCAATCATCTTAAATGTAGTGAAAGCATGGAGGATAATGCAACAGGGTGAGGGCGTTTTCTGATATTTCCAAGTTAGGGATTATATACTGAAGACCATACTCTTGACACAATCCTTCAAGTAGGACATAGAGAGAAGAGTGCTCCAATGTGGGGGCGCTCTCTCGGTTAGTACCATATATCATTTGCAGAGAGGGAGCGCCTTGGGGGATATAGAGAAACTCCATGGGATTTGGAATCGAGCTAGAAGAAGACATTTTGTCAGAATCATGGGAGGAGATATGGGAGAATGTAAAGAAAATCTCAATATGCAATAAAGCACAAGGTATGCAATTGAAGATCCTTCATTAGGCCCATTTGGCACCAGAGAGGTGAACAAAGTTTAAGAAATGATCTTCTTCAGGATATCCCAAATGTAAAATTAGCATAGGCACCCTCACACATTGCTGTTGGACTTGGTACAAGATTCATGGATACTTGGGTGCCATAGTGAATGAGCTGGAGAAGTTACTGGGAATTGAAGTTAAGATGGATCTGGTATCCTTCCTTTTGAGACTGTGGAATTTGCTCTCTCTGGGTGTGCACGGGAAGAGGATATTTAACATCCTGACATATTGTGCGAGGAAGAACATCATCATGAACTAGATATCAGAGAAAAAAACTGGGGTGGCGCAGACTTGTGATGGACTATGTCCCCCAAGATTATCTGACAAGTGTGGTGCACCAAGAAACAGAACAATTTTATAACACATGGCAGCCCTTTTTAAATTATATAGACACGGACCTATTAGTGATACTGATTAGGGCCTTTAAATAACAGTGAGGGCCATATTTGGTGTCACATTTTCTATTTTTTTGTATTTTTATAATTCTTTCCTTTTGTAAAAGTAAAATTTTTAAAATATGTATTTATAAAAAAGTATGATAAACAGAAGCTAGGGAAGACCAGTGAGCCTGACATCGGTGGTAGACACTTGTTAGAGGGAAATCTGAGGGACAGGATTTACATGTATTTGGATAGGCAAGGACTGATTAAGGATGGTCAACATGGTTTGGTGCTTGGGAAATCATGTTTCACTAACCTGATTGCCCTCAACAATCCTTTTTGTTACTACTTCAAAAAACTCAATCAAGTGAAGAAGTAATGAAGAGGATGAGGGCAGAGCTATGGATGTGATCCACATGGACTTCAGCAAGACATTTGACAAGATTCCTCCTGGTAGATTAGTTAGCAAGGTTAGATTAGATTAGACTAGACTTACAGTGTGGAAACAGGCCCTTCAGCCCAACAAGTCCACACCGACCCGCCGAAGCGAAACCCACCCATACCCCTACATTACCCCTTACCTAACACTACGGGCAATTTAGCATGGCCAATTCACCTCACCCGCACATCTTTGGACTGTGGGAGGAAACCGGAGCACCCGGAGGAAACCCACGCAGACACGGGGAGAACGTGCAAACTCCACACAGTCAGTCGCCTGAGTCGGGAATTGACCCGGGTCTTCAGGCGCTGTGAGGCAGCAGTGCTAACCACTGTGCCACCGTGCCGCCCATGTTAGATCACATGGAATGCAGGGAGAACAGCCACTTGGGTACAGAGCTAGCTCAAAGCTAGAAGACAGAGGGCGATGGTGGACAGTTGCTTTTCAGACTGGAGGCCTGTGGCTAGTGGTGTGCCACAAGGTTCGGTGCTGTGTCCACTGCTTTTTGTCATTTATGTAAATAATTTGGATGTGAACATAGTAGGTAAATTAGTAAAGTTTGCAGATGACACCAAAATTGGAGGTGTAGTGGACAGCGAAGAGAGTTACCTCAGATTACAACAGGATCTGGACCAGATGAGCAATGGGCCGAGGCAGACTGAGTTTAACTTAGATAAATGTGAGGTGCTGCATTTTGGAAAGGCAAATCAGAGCAGGACTTGTACACTTATCGGTAAGGTCGTAGGGAGTGTTGTTGAACAGAGGCCTTGGAGTGCAGGTTCACATTCCTTGAAAGTGGAGTTGCAGGTAGATAGGATAGTGAAGAAGGTGTTTAGTTTGCTTTCCTTTATTGGTCAGAGTATTGAGTACAGGAGTTGGAAGGTCATGTTGTTACTGTACAGGACATTGGTTAGGCCACTGTTGGAATATTGCATGCAATTCTGGTCCCTCTCCTATCAGAAGGATTTTATGGAACTTGAAAGATTTCAGAAAAGATTTACAAGGATGTAGCCAGGGTTGAAAGGTTATGAGCTATAGGGAGAGGCTGAACAGGCTGGGGCTGTTTTCCACGAGGTGTGACCTTAGAGTTTTGTAAAATCATGAGGGGCGTGGATAGGGCCTTTTCCTTGTGTTGGGGAAGTCCAGAACAAGAGGACGTAGGTTTATGGTGAGAGGGGAAAAAATTTAAAAGGGACCTAAAGGGCAACTTTTTCACGCAGAGGGTGGTACGGGTATGGAATGAGCTGCCAGAGGAAGTGGTGGAGGTTGGTGCAATTACAGTATTTATAAGGTATCTGGATGGGTATATGAATAGGAAGGGTTTAGAGGGATATTGGTCAGGTGCTAGCAATTGGGACTAGATTAATTTAGAATATTTGGATGGCATGGATAAGTCGGACTAAAGTGTCTGTTTCTGTGCTGTATACCTCTATGACTCTGACTCTACTATAGTGGCACAGTGACCTGCACATGTATAAATATAGCTTTGTTGTGCCATGCCATGTAAGCTGCCTGGAACAGAGGTAGTGTTGCCTATGGAGTGACATGCAGAGTCAAACTCCTGAGCATTGCCTCTTTGTCAGTTTGAAAACCCTGTGGTCATTCCATCTCTACCCAGAGTGGAATCAGGCAGATAACCCAGTTTCATTCATGGTACACTGAACAGTAATCTGAGTCTGCATCTGCGCAAGACCAGATGTTGAGCCTTATTGACATGTTCAGTCCATGGAGTATTGATCTTAATCCATTAAAGACTTGTGGGTATTACCTTCTGCACTGAAAAAGTTCCTCGTTACAAAACTGCCATTGGTCAATTATTCTTTTGGAGTTTGGAAAACAGCTGCAATACAAGAAAATGGTCGGTTCAAATGCGGCAAATCCGCTTGAAGCTCCGTTGCTTCATAAATGTTGTTAAGAAAATGTTCGCAGAGCCCCTGTCCAGGGAGGTGTCAGAGCATTTCTGAAGAAAAAATTTTTGCTGAGGTGATTAGCACTATATTTGACCATCTTTGCATTGCCAAAGCTATTATAACTGCAATACCACATCCCTGGAACTATTTGGGTATATCTCTTCTATAATCTTCATGCCCATCCTAAAACATGAACTAATTGGACACAATACATTAACTTGTGCAAAATTTGATTTTTGTAGATTTAGCATTGCTTTCATACTCTTATATTCTATTACTCTGTTTATAAAACCCAGGACACCATATGGTTTATCAATAGCTTTGTTAACCTGTCCTGCCTCCTGCGGTGAGGTCAGCAGTGAGCCTCTTGACTGATAGTTCTTCCCACTGCAAGTTTAGTTACCTCCCCTGATTGATATCATGTGTCAACATCTGAACATCCTGATTGGCATAGATAGCTACCATAATTTACGCAGATACTCAGAGCCTTTGAATCTTTAAACCAATCTGGTATATGAAGTCTTGAGTTTGATTAATGATCTAGATTTTTAGAACGTGAAGAATTTTCCTTTGTTATATCTTATAAGATCAACTTAAAGTAATATTTGATTTTCAAATTTTGATCTTTCTGTCGTGGAAACACGGTTATATCAATTTTTTGATAATCTTTTGGACCATAGCCTCAATAGCATTAGTAGTACATTAATAACTCTTAATGCTTGCTACTGATTCTTAAAATGTGACTTGTCCCTCAACCTGAATGTAGAATATTGAACATTATAGAGCAGTACAAGCCCTTCAGCCCTCGATGTTGTGCTGACCTGTGAAACCAAGCTGAAGTCCATCTAACCTACACTATTCCATTATCATCCATATGTTTATCCAATGACCATCTAAACACCCTTAATGTAGGTGAGTCTACTCCTGTTGCAGACAGAGTGTTCCACACATTTAGTATTCTCTGAGTAAAGAACATACCTCTGACATCGCTCCTGTATTTATCACTCCACAGTTTAAATCTATGTCCCCTTCTGCTAGCCATCACCATCCAAGGAAAAAGGCTGTCGCTGTCCACCCTTTCTAATTCTCTAATCATCATGTATGTCTCCATTAAGTCACCTCTTAACCACCTTCTCTCCAGTGAAAACAGTCTCCAGTTCCTCAGCCTTTCCTCATAAGAATTTCCCTCCATACCAGGTAACATTCTGGTAAATCTCCTCTGCCCCCTTTCCAAAGCTTCCACTTCCTTCCTATAATGCAGTGACCAGAACTGTATGCAATACTCCAATTGCGACTGTGCCAGAGTTTTTTTACAGCTGCAAGATGACCTCATGGCTCCGAAACTCAGTCCCTCTACCAATAAAAGCTAGTGCGCCATCTGAACAATCCTATCAACATGTGTTGGCAACTTTCAGGGATCTATTACATGGACAGATAGATTTCTCTGCTCATCCACACTACCATGGGGAACCTCATCAAACGTTTCACTGAAATCCATATATATCACATCAACTTCTTTACCCTCATCCACCTGTTTAGTTATCTTCTCGAAGAACTCAATAAGGTTTGTAAGGCACAACCTACCCTTCACAAAACCATGTTGACTATCCCTAATCAAATTATTCCAGGTAGATGAGTATAAATCCCAGCTTATAATCCTTTCCAAAACTTTTCTCACAACAGGAGTAAGGCTCACTGGTCTAAACTTACCAGGGGTTGTCTCTACTCCCCTTCTTGAACAAGGGGATAAAATTTGCTATCCTCCAGTCGTCTGGCACTATTCCTGTAGATATTGTTGACATAAAGATCAAAGCCAAAGGTTCTGCAATCTCCTACCTAGCTTCCCAGAGAATCCTAGGTTAAATCCCATCCAGTCCAGGGGACTTAGCTATTTCCACACTTTGCAGAATTGCTAACAACTTCTTATGAACTTCAGTCCAATCTAGCCTAATAGCCTGTATCTCAGTATTCTCCTCAACAGTGATGTCATTTTCCAGTGTGAATACTGACGATAAATGTTCGTTAAGCACCTCTCCTATCTCTTCGGACTTCACACACAACTTCCCACTGTTGTCCTTGATAGGCCCTAATCTTACCCTAGTCATTCTTTTATTCCTGACATAGCTATAGAAAGCTTTAGGGTTTTCCTTGATCCTACCTGCCAAAGACTTCTCATGTCCCCTCCTGGCTCTTCTTAGCTCTCTCTTTAGGCTCTTCCTGGCTAACCTGTAACACTCAAGTGCCCTAACTGAACCTTCACGTCTCATTTTTACATAAGCCTCCTTCCTCTTGACAAGAGATTCACTTTTCTTTAGTGAACCACAGTTCCCTCGCTCAACCATTTCCTCCCTGTCTGGCAGGTACATACTTATCTAGGATAAGCAGTAGCTGTTCCTTGAACAAGCTTCACATATCAGTTGCCTTTCCCCCAGTTATAACTCTCACCCCTGCCATATAAACCTATCTCTCTTTCCATCACCAAAGTAAATGTAACCAAATTGTGGTCACTATCCCCAAAGTGTTCACTTACCTCTAAGTCTAACAGCTGGTCTGGTTCATTATCCAGTACCAAATCCAATGTGGCCTCAAACTTTGAGCCAAGCCTCAAGTTGAATCAAGCTTTGAGTCCAAAGGACTTAATAATGAGGTGTTACTGCGGTGGAAAAGAAGGAAGGGAAGCAAATTGTGCATTTCAGGTCTTGACATCCAATGGGACATTCCTCCTGTGTACTCAAAGGTTTGTGGGTTGAGAGTTGGCCTATTCCCTCAGACACATGCTCATGACCCTGAGTAGATGTAATTGTCAAGTCGAGGGTCCGCTGAACACATTGGCATCATATTTTGTTAGATAATCTTACTGTGAAGCACCGTAGAAACTTTGGGAACAGACAAGCCTTGCACAGCCACAGAACTACTTCATGGTAACTACATAATCATATATCAGAGTCGAGAGTGTGGTGCTGGAAAAGCACAGCAGGTCAGGCAGCATCTGAGGAGCAGGAGAATCGACCTTTTGGGCACAAGCCCTTATTCAGGAATGTGGATCGGGGCTGAGAGGTAAATGGGAAGGAGGTAGGGTTGGGGGGAGGTAGCTGGGAAAGCAATAGCTGGATGAAGGTGAGGGAGAAGGTGATGGGTCAGAGGGGGCAGTGATGGACGGGTCTGGAGGGCGGTGCTGAGTTGGAAGCTTGGACTGGGATAGTGTTGGGGTAGGGGAAATGAGGAAGCTGTTGAAATCCACATTTATCCTGTGTGGTTGCAGGGTCCCAAGGTACCTCAACTCCGTCCAAACCTGCGCCCACATTACTCCCCTCACCTCCGTCCAATGCCGCATGAAGCGCAAAACCTGCACCCACACCATTCCCCTCACCCCTGTCCAACAACGCATCATCCTCCGCCACCTCCAAATGGATCCCACCACCAGAGATATATTTTCCTCCCCAGCCCTATCAGCATTCTGAAAAGACCATTTCCTCCATGACTCCGTCACCAGATTCACATCCCCCACCAACCCATACCCCACAACTGGCATCGTTCCCTGCCACCGCAGAAAATGCAAAACCTGCGCCCACACCACTCCCCTCACCTCCGTCCAACCCCAAGGGATCCTTCCACATCCATCAGAAATTCACTTGCATCTCTCCCAATATCATCTACTGCATCCGTTGCACCTGACTCTACATCGGGGAGACAGGATGCCTTCTTGCCGATCGTTTCGGAGAATATCTCTGGGACACCCCGTCACCGCCCCGTGGCTGAACACTTCAACTCCCCCTCCTACTCTGTCAAGGATATGCAGATCCTGGACCACCTCGACCGCCAAACCATTACCACCCGTCGCCTGGAGGAGGAACGCCTCGTGTTCTGCCTTGGGACTGTGCAACCACACAGGATAAATGTGGATTTCAACAGCTTCCTCATTTCCTCTCCTCTCACACTATCCCAGTCCCAAGCCTCCAACTCGACACCACCCTCCGGACCCGTCCGTCACTGCCCCCGGTACCTATCACCTTCTCCCTTCCCTTCATCCACATATCGCTTTTCCAGCTACCTACCCCAAACCCCACCCCCCCTCCCATTTATCTCTCAGCCCTGGCCCACAAGCCTCATTCCTGATGAAAGGCTTATACCCGAAACATTGATTCTCCTGCTCTTTGGATAGTGCCTGACTGGCTGTGCTTTTCCAGTAGCACACTCTCGACTCTGCAGTCTGCAGTCCTCACTTTCTCCTGTAATCATGTATCAGTCAAGCTAGCCATCAATAACTGATTATTCAAGATTTATGATATTTTACGTTGACATAGAACAATATAGCGCAGAACAGGCCCTTCGGCCCTCGATGTTGCGTCGACCTGTGAACAATTCTCAGCTCATCCCTCTACACTATCTCATCATCATCCATGTGCTTATCCATGCTATATAAATTTAAGTTGTTTATGAATTGAAAGAAAATGCACCCGGATGTAGTTCTCTTGTACCCCAAGTCATGTCTCATGGTTAAATTTGTAAACTAACCAAAGGAAAAATATGACCTGCTTGCTAGTTGGTGATGCTAGCGCCTCTATTCCTAATTTATCTGCATTATCTACATTTACAACATTTGATTGAGTTAAATAAGCAAATAAAATGGGAAATTTGTAAAACTGAAGTGTATTTGTTTCAATAAAACTATTTAACTGTTCCAGTGCGATTAATTTATGCTTTAAAAGATTTCCATTTTTAATCCAATTTAAATTATTTTACTGCATTTTTGATTATGCTTGTCCCACTGGTCCCTCTATTCCACTGTGCAGTGCCAGATGTGATTATGCTTTATCCTGGTGCAACTTGTTTCCATAGCAACTGAGTTGGAGCCTTGGGGGAAGATGCTGTGGGAGCCTAAAATGTGCAGCTGTAGCTCTCCAAACTGACAAACCTGGCCAGTATTTTCTTTTTATGTTTGCTATTGGAAGAACTTCCAAGTTCTGAAACTGATGAGATAGTTACAGCATGGTTGGTACCAAAGACCACTTTAACTTTGGTTTATGAAACTGAGGACAATGTGAGCTTTTGTTTTCATGAATACTTAAACTTGTAAATAGGCTTTATCTTTTGCTGGTCCGTTTCTCTTACACTAAAAAAAATTGATGATGTGGTTTTTCCAGCGTTCTGATAAATTTTGAATTTGTTATGCTTACAGATCTGTGTTTTATTTTTAAACCAGGAAATGGGCCGACACGATGACCTTTGGTCCTTGTTTTACATGTTGGTGGAGTTTGTGGTTGGGCAACTACCATGGAGGAAGATAAAGGACAAGGTATTTTTTAAAACAATAAACTGAAGCACAGAAGTAGAATTCATTCGATGACTGAAATACTGTAATGATTTCCATTCAATTAATTGCCTTCGCAATGATTTAAGTGGAAGCAAGAACACAAAATGCGACATCAGCACATGTTGGGCTAATTGAGAACATTTTAGCTGATGATCGCATCAGATTCTTTGTAGTTGGTCTGGTATTTTTACTGCAGGGCTTGCATGTCTCTCAGTGCCTTTCATCAGTAGAAGCCATCTGTATTAGTAAGGTGTGATTAAAGATTCATGAGACTGAGGTTGAAGAGTCCAGTAGTAACAGCAGACTTGCACCTGCTGATATTCATATAAGCAATCTGTTCTTTTCTAACCCTCAAGTAATTCTCAGAACTCAAGATAAATCCTAAACTACAGCCAGTTATAGTATTTGCATTGCTAACCAGCTGAGTTTGTTAATGAACAAAGACTGGGGCTAAACCTGGCACTTTTGGGTCTTAACCCACATACTGTGTAAACATTTGAATCACCTGGGGGAAAGAAATATGGGTTTTACTGTTAGGTTAACTGTGGACTTTTCCATTAGCGAGGAAAGGAGTATAATTAGACTATTAGGGAAGAATCATATGAATGCACCAAATGAGCTAAAGGGTTTAGGAATATCAAAAATGAAATGGTTAACAGTAGTTAGATGGCTGCTAGACTATAATGGGAGTAGAATATCATTTTGTTGATGGAAAGACAGATTACATTTTTGGACAATTTTTGAAAATTGCGGTGCCTTTTTATATGGAAAGTGGTTAAAGTAATAAACTTAAGATGAAGCTTGAAGAAACTCGTGTTTAGTGTGAAGGCCTTGGGTTCCTTAGAATGCATTGATGCTTGTATTTCTGGGGGAGAAGCTATGACTCTGAAGGGAATAGCTGGTTAAAAAAACTCGCAAAAGCTCAAATCTCTTCCAAATTGCAAGAAAGATTTTGCAATTAGCTTGTTTTGAATTTCCTCTTGGTATTCCATTAAAAAGAAAGGTGAAGAATTTACCATCCACCAAGCTACAAAGCTAATACCACCAGATGAGGCAAAAAAAGCAATATAGTTGTAATTTCTAAAATATTTAAGGGCTCTGGATGTAAGTTTGCTCGATGAGCTGGAAGGTTTGTTTTCAGATGTTTTGTCACCCATTATGAAGATATAAGGGGTACTGTATCTTCGAGAGTTGAAAAGCTGGTTTAAATTAACAGAGGGTTTACCCCATGTTGTAACACACCATACTGGGTAACATCATCAGTGAGCCTCCGGTTGGCACTGGTGTTATGTCATTTGTATTTAAGACATTTAAGTAATACCTGATTCCTGAGGTATTTGTGCAGGAAGTACAGTTGTTTGCGGATGGTGCTCAGTCGGATGGTGTTGGTTTACCATGACATTCAGACGAAGAAGGACACCACTTTGACTGGGACAACACACCCATCCTAGGACAAGCTAAACACAGACACGCACGAGAACTCTGAGAGAACTGGCATTCTAACCAGAACTCCATCAATATACACATGGATTTGGACCCCATCTGCCATCCTCTGAGAAAAAGAACTGGAAACAATATTGCACACCTTAAACCAATTTATATAAATAGAAAGTGGGATATACCACCAGCACCTCACTGGCGGCACACTGATGATGTTACCTAGTATGATGATGAAAACAAACTTTCCAGCTCAGCGAGCAAACTTACAACCAGAACCTCAACCTGAGCTGCAAATCTCAAAGATTGCACATATTTAAGAGCTCTTTCAGCTGGAGGGAGTTAAAAAGTGGCTCATGATAAGGGAAAACAGCAGAGAATGTAAAAATATTTTTAAAAAAATACCACAGATGACTTGTTTGAGCAGTGGCTCCCATGCCTTCAAGCTGGGAGCTCAGTGGCCAGCATTACTCCCTAACAGCACCAGGGACCTGGGTTTGATTCCACCCTCTGGCAACTGTGTGGAGTTATTTGTTCTCCCAGTGTCTGGTTGGGTTTCCTTTGGTTTCCTCCCACAGGCAAAGGATGTGTATATTAAGTGGATTGACAAACTGAAATTGTCTATAGTGTTCAGGAATGTGTAGGCTGGAATGATTAGCCATGGAAAATACCAGCTTTTGGGATGCAACAGCGGTCTGCAAAATGGCTTCCTTCTGCTCTGTAGGGATTCTATGATTCAAGATGTCCGAGCACTTTACAAAAAATAAAGTACTTTTTGAAGTCTGATTACTATTGTAATTATTTTATCCAATTTCTGTTTGATTGCATGATTAGCCAGATACTCTACATAATCTCTGCACAGTGGCTCAGTGGTTAGCACTGTTACCTCACAGCTACAGGGATGTAGGTTTGATTCCATCCTTAGGCAGCTGTCTGTGTAGAGTTTGCATATTCTCCCCATGTCTGTGTGGGTTTCCTGGAGGTGCTCTGACTTCTTCCCACAGTCCAAAGATGTGCCATGTTAAATTGATGGTTTGGCCATGCTAAATTCCCCATAGTATCCAGGGATGTACAGGCTAGGTGGATTAGCCATGGGAAATGCATTCTCACAGGGATGGGGTAGGTCTGGGGGGATGCATTTCTGAGGGTCGATGTGTACTCGATGGGCTGAATGGCCTGCTTCCACACTGGAGGAATTCTATGACTAACAGTTTTGTGCATCCTAAAAGAAATGTTGCTCATTAATGTTCACACACTTATACAATTAATGGTGAACCTTGGTTGTGATGTGGAAATAAAGCAGCCAATTTACAGCCCGTTCTCTCAAACAGCAGTGTGATTTTAACCAGATAAACTGTTTAAATGGTGATGGCTGAGTAATGAACATTGGGCTGGATGGGGGAATAACTCCACCCCTCTTGTAACAAGTGTCATCATATCTTTCACCTGCTACCCACTTCTCCAGTCTCCTCAAAGAGCAGTTAAATCTAACATTTGAAACCCATCACCTGCATCAGTGCAACATTTCAGTACTAGGCTTAAAGTCGGCCTTTCGACCTTGGGTTCCTGGTGTGTAGCTTAAATCTACAAATTTTCTGAATGGGATTTATGAATGCTACCTTGTGAGCCACTGGTGTGACACCTTTTATCCTGAGATACTAAATAAAAAGAGTCACTGACTAACATTATAAAACCATGGTGCATAAGCAGCTTTCTTTTTGTTGCTGATCTTGAGTTATTACTTGGCTGTCACCTGTAATTAATTGATGTACCGAAGATACTGTAGCTGATATTTATGAACTTAGCATGGTTAATTGGATTAAACATGTGTCCCTGCTATTTGTGTTCTCTGTTTACAGGAACAAGTAGGTCTGATAAAAGAAAAATATGATCACCGCCTTATGTTGAAGCATCTCCCCCAAGAGTTTGCTTTATTTCTGGAACATGTTCTTTGTTTGGATTATTTCACAAAACCAGATTACCAGGTAAATGAATATAGTCTTATACAGACCCATAATAAGCCCAGGGCCAGAGTTAATTTTGAAAAGTCTGCTTTACTTCACCTAGTTTTTGAAAGATATTTGAAGAGTAACACTGCTTCCTGTGGCCTCCAGTGTTTGTTTACTGAATAGTATAGATCCGTGTCTTCTCCTGAGCCCAACTGAGGTTAGGAACTTGCCATGAGCAAGCTTCCTTTGTATGCTGTGCAACGAATGTGTAAACTATTCATGAAGCCTATCATCACAAATTTGGTACCTATATCATATAGTGGAAATGCTCTACCCCCTGTCCCTTCAACTAAAAAAAATGAATAAGTGGAGATGTAATGTTCTATTATACCATGTTAATATTTACTTGTACAGTTAATGAACTGCTAAAGGGTTTTTTAAATTCACTCATGGGATGTGGGCGACCCTGGCTGGGTCAACATTTATTGCCCATTCCTAGTCACCTTTTGAGAAGGTGGTGGTGAGCTGGCTTCTTGAAGCAGTGCGGTCCATGTGCTGAGGTTTAACCAACAATGTTAGGTGGAGAATTCCAGGATCCAGCAACTGTGAAAGAATAATGACATATTTCCAATTCAGGGTGGTGAGTAGCTTGGAGGGAAACTTGGAGCTGATGTCCCCATATATCTGCTGTCCTTGTGCTTCCAGGATGGAAATGGTCGTGTGTTGGTAGATGCTGTTTAAGGACCTTTGAATTTCCACAATGCATCTTGTAGATAATACTGAGCATAGATTATAGAGAGAGTGGATCTGGTACTAATCAAGCAGGCTGCTTTGTCCTGATTTGTGTCAAGTTGCTTGAGTGTCAGTGCAGCTGCACCCAGGCAAGTGGGCAATATTCCAACACACCTCTGACTTGTGCCTTGTAGACGATGGAAAAGCTCTGTGGAGTAAGAAGGTGAGTTACATGCTGCAGTATTCCTCGCCTCTGATCTGCTCTTGTGGCCACTGTGTTTATATGACGAGTCTAGTTGAGTTTCTGGTCAATGATAACCCTAAGGATGTTGATAGTGGAAGATTCAGTGGTCGTAACAGCATTGAATCTCAAGAGATAGTGGTTAGATCGTCTCTGATTGAAGATATTCATTGCCTGGCATTTTTCTGGCCAAGGAGAAAGTGAGTTTTGCAGATGCTGGAGTGTCAGAGCTGCAAATGTGTTGCTGGAAAAGCGCAGCAGGTCAGGCAGCATCCAAGGAACAGGAAATTCAGGATGAAGGGCTTATGCCCGAAATGTCGAATTCCCTGTTCTTTGGATGCTGCCTGACCTGCTGCGCTTTTCCAGCAACACATTTTCAGCATTTTTCTGGCCAAGCCTGGATATTGTCCAGAACTTGATGCATTTGAGGATGGACTGTTTCAGTATCTGAGGAGTTGGGAATGGTGCTGAAGACTGTGCAATCATTAGCAAACATCCCACTTCTGACCTTAAGCTGGTGGGAAGGTCATTGATGAAGCTGAAGATGGTTGTGCTTTTGACATCATACTAAGAAACCCAAGCTAAGATGACTGACCTCCAGCAACAACGACAATCTTAGTATCTGCCAAGTATGACTCCAACCAGCAAAGAGTTGCCCCGATACTCATTGATTTGAGCTTGCTAGGCTTCCTTGATTCCATACTTGGTTGAAAGTGTCCTTGCTTTCAAGGGCTACCATTCTCACCTCACTTCTGGAATTCGGCTCTTTATTGTCCATGTTTGAATCAAGGCTGTAATGCGGTCAGGAGCTGAGTAGCTCTGGCAGAACCCAAACTGGGCATCGCAGAGAGGTTGTTGCTGAGCAGGTGCTGCTTGATAGCACTGTTGATGATACCTTCCATCACTTTACTGATGATTGAGAGTAAATAGATGGGTTAGTAATTAGTCAGGTTGGATTTGTCCTGTTTTTGAGTACAGAGCCTATCTGTCTGATAGATTTCAGTTTAGTAACGACTGGAAGAACTTGGCCAAGGGAACAGAAAGTTCTGAAGCACAAGCCTTCAGCGCCATTGTTAGAATATTGTCAGAGTCCATAAACTTCACAGTGTCCAGTGCCTCCAATTGTTTCTTGATACCACGTGGAATGAATTGAATTGGTTGAAGACTCATCTGTGACGCTATTAGCACTTCTGGTGAAGATTGCTGTGAATACTTCAGCTTTACCTTTTTGCACTGATGTGTTGAGCTCTTCCACCATTGAGGGTGGGGATATTTGTGGAGCCTTCTCATCCAGTGAGTTGTTGATTTGTTCATTACTGGATGTGGTAGGACTGAAGAGCTTAGATCCAGTCTGTCGTTTGTGGGATCCCTTACCTGTGCCTATTACTTGCTATTTATGCTGTTTGGTATGTAGTTAGTCCTGTTTGATGGCTTCACCAGCTGACCCCTCATTTTCAGGTATGGCTGCTGCTGCTCCTATATGCTTTCCTGCACTGTCTATTGAGCTCTCTATTTATTTAATGTTCCTTGTTCTTCACTTATCCTGTGTAAATATGCGGAAAGCCTTTACTCAGGAATATATTAAATGGACCAATTATTTTAAGTCAGTTAGTGCCATCTTGAAAATGGGCATCTGGGGGGTGACTGAATCAACCACCAATTCTGGATGGTCTTACCACATGAATTAGATCTAAGTTGCCATTTTGAAAGAGACACATTTGGGCAGTCTTTTTTTTAAATCAGAAGCAGATGTAACAGAGAACTCGGGCATTCAGTGTCTCGAATGAAGACCTATTCAGATGTGAGGTGGAGCCCTCACATGCTGTACTTTGATCTCTTGTGATTTTTGCTGTGTGATTATCCTTTTTGAAATCCTTTTTTAAACTCGGATCTAGTTCTAATTTAGAATAAAAGGTGGATGAAAAATGCTATGTAAATACGTACAGCACAGAAACAGACCCTTCAGTCCAACTCGTCCAATTCGACCAGTTATTCTAACCTAATCTGGTCCCATTTGCCAGCACTTGGCCCATATCCTTTTAAACCTTTCCTATTAATATACCCATCCAGATGCCTTTTAAATGTTGTAATTGTACCAGCCTCCTCCACTTCCTCAGGCAGCTCATTCCATACATGTACTACCCTCTACATGAAAAAGTTGCCCCCTAGGTCCCTTTTAAATTTTTCCCCTCGCTCCTTAAACCTATGCCCTCTAGTTCTGGACTCCACCATGCCAGGAAAACTACCTTTCTATTTACTCTATCCATGCCTCTCATGATTTTATAAACCTCGATAAGGTCAGCCTTCGAAGCTCCAGAGAAGATAACCCCAACCTACTCAGCCTCTCTCTCTATAGCTCAAATCCTCCAACCCTGGCAACATGCTTGTGAATCTTTTCTGAACCCTTTCACGTTTCATAACATCCTTCTGATAGGAGAGAGACCAGAATTGCTCACAATATTCCAAAAGTGGTCTAACCAATGTCCTGTACAGTTGCAACATGACCTTCAAGCTCTATATTCAATGCTCTGACCAATAAAGGAAAGTGAACTTCACATATGTGCCGCCTTCACTATCCTATCTACTTTAAAGAAACAATGAACTTGCACTCCAAGGCCTCTTTGTTACAGCAACACTCCCCAGGCCCCTACCATTAAGTGTATGAGTCCTGCTCTGATTTGCCTTTCCAAAATGCAGCACCTCACACATTTATCTAAACTAAACTCCATCTGCCACTCCTCGGCCAATTGGCCCATCTGCTCAAGACCTCCTTGTACTCTGAGGTAACCTTCTTCGCTGACCACTACACCTCCAATTTTGATGTCACAAGTAAATCTCCTATGTTCAACGCAATGTACCTGGCACCGATCCTTCTGGCACACCACTAGCTATAGGCCTCCAGTCTGAAAAGCAACTGTCTTCCACCACTCTCTGTCTTCTATTTTTGAGCCAGTTCTGTATCCAAATGGCTTGTCTTCCCTTTATTCCATGAGATCTAACCTTGCTAACCAGTCTATCAAGAGGAACTTTGTTGAACACCTTACTGAAGCCCATATAGATCAAGTCCACTGCTCTGCCCACATAAACCCTCTTTGTTACTTTTTCAAAAAAGCTCAATCAAGTTCGTGAGACATGATTTCCCATGCACAAGGCCATGTTGACTATCCCTAACAAGTCCTTGCTTTTCCAAATACATGTACGTGCTGTCCGTCAGGATTCCTTCCAACAACTTACCTACCACCGACGTCAGCCTCACTGGTTTATAGTTCCCTGGCTTGTCCTTACCACCTTTCTTAAATAGTGGCACCATGTTAGCCAACCTCCAGTCTTCTGGCACCTCACCTGTGACTATCGATGATCCAAATATCTCGGCAAGAGGCCCAGCAATCACTTCCCTTGCTTTCCACAGAGTTCTCAGGTACATCTGATCAGGTCCTGGGGATTTATCCACTTTCATGCATTATAAGTTAGCCAGCACCATCTCTTCTGTAATATGGACATTTTTTCAAGATATCACCATCTATTTCCCCACACTCTATCTTCCATGTCATTCTCCACAGTAAACACTGATGCAAAGTACTCCTTTAGTATCTTCCCCCATCTCATGCGGCTCCACACATAGGCTGCCTTTGATGGGTCCTGTTCACTCCCTAGTTGCCCTGTTATCCTTAATATATTTATAAAATTCCCTTGATTCTCCTTTGTTTGCCAAAGCTATCTCATGTCCCATCTTTGTCCTCTTGATTTCCCTCTTTAGTACACTGCTATTGCCTTACACTCTTCTAAGGATTTACTCAATCTCTGCTGTCTGTACTTAATATATGCTTCCTTTTTCTTAACCAGAACCTCAATTTCATCCAGCATTCCCTACTCCTACCAACCTTGCCTTTCAGTCTAACGGGAACATGTTGGGTGGCAGGTTGGCTCAGTGGTTAGCACTGCCGCCTCACAGCACCAGGGACCCAGGTTAGGTTCCAACCTCGGGCTACTGTCTGTGTGGAGTTTGCACACTCTCCCTGTGTCTGCGTGGGTTTCTTGCAGGTGCTCCGGTTTCCTCCCGCAATCCAAAGATGTGCAGGTTGGATGAATTGGCCATGCTAAATTGCCCGTAGAGTTCAGGGATGTGTAGGTTAGATGCCTTTAGAAGGGGTAAATATAGGTCTGGGTGGGTTACTCTCTGGGGGGGTTGGTGTGGACGTGTTGGGCCAAAGGGCCTGTTTTCACACTGTAGGGATTCTATGAATATCTAAGAATACTGCCTCTGGACATAATTGTAAACTTGATTGTTAAATTCATTCTAAATTCTAATTTTAGAGGGGTTTCTATTTTGCAGCCGTACTTTTACTTGTGAACGTTTCCGCCCCAGTCAACTTTTGAAAGTACTTGCCTTTTATTGTCAAAATTGGTCTTCCTCCAATTTAGAACTTCCACTTTTAGATCTGGTCCATCCTTTTACATCACTACTTTAAAACTAATAGAATTATGGTTACTGGCCACAAAGTGCTCTCCCATTGACACCTCAGTCACCTGCCCTGCCTTATTTCCCAAGAGTAGGCCAAGTTTAACAGCTTTTCTTGTTGGTACATCCACATATTGAATCAGAAAATCATCTTGTACACACTCAACAAATTCCTCTCCATCTGAACTCTTAAAACTATACTCGTCCCAATGTTTATTTGGAAAGTTAAAATCCCCTGCCAAAACCACCCTATTATTCTTACAGAGTACTGAGATTTCCTGCTGACTATTCGGGGGTCGATATTACAGTCCCAATAAGGTGATTATCCCTTTCTAACTTTTCAGTTCCACCCAAATAATTTCCCTGAATATATTCCCAGGCATATTCTCCTGAAGTATAGCCGTAAGCTACCCCTTATCAAAAATGCCATACACACCCTCCTCTGGTTTCCCTGCCTCCCCCCCCAGCCTTCTGTTCTTCCTGTAGTATTTGTATCCTGGAACATTAAGCTACCAGTTCCTGTCCTACCCTGAGCCATGTTTCTGTAATTGCTATGATATCCCAGTCTCATGTTGCTAACCATGCCCTGAATTCAACTGCTTTCCCTGTAGGGCATCTTGCGTTGAAATAAATGCAGTTTAATTCATCAGTTCTACCTTGTTCTCTGCTTTGTCCCTGCCTGCCCTGACTGTTTGACTCACTCCTTTTCCCAACGGTGCAGTCTCAGATTGATCTCTTTCATCAATATCTCCCAGGGTCCCATTCTCTTCCCCCCCACTATTTTAAATCCTCCCTAGCAGCTCTAGCAATTCTCCCTGCCTGTGTATTAGTAGCGTCCAATTCAGGTGCACTCCGTCCTCCTTGTACAGGTCACGTCTACCTCAGAAGAGATTCCAATAGTCCAAAAATGTGAACCCTTCTCCCCTGCACTAGCTCTTCAGCCAGGCATTCATCTGCTCTATCCCCCTATTCCTACCCTTACTAGTTCATGGCACTGGGAATCATCCAGATATTACTCTTCAAGGACCTCCTTTTCAAATTTCTGCCTAACTGTCTGTATTGTCCCTTCAGAATCTCATCCTTTTCCTTTCATACGTGATTAGTTCCAATGTGTATAACAACCTCCTGCTGATCCCTCTACCCTTTGAAAACATTCTGCACCCTCTTGGAGATTTCCTTGAGCCTGGCACCAGGGAGGCATCCCACCATTTGCTGCTGGCTGCAGAAACGTCTGTCTGTGCCTCTGACTGGAGAGTCCCCTATTGCAATCGATCGCTTGGAACCTGACGTACCCCTCACTATATTGGGACTGTTCTCAGTGCCAGAAATTTGACTGTTCATGCTACATTCCCCTGAGAGTCCATCACTCCCTACATTTTCCAAAACAGCACACTTGTTTCAGATGGGGACAGGCACAGGAGATTCTACCATCACGTGCCCCTCTCCCCTAGCTTTCCGAGAGTTAACCCATCTACCTGACTGTATCTGAAACTTTTCTGTCTTCTATCAGTTATGATAGTGTGTTTATGGGGATCATTAGGTAGGGAGATGTGGCTGCACCTTTTGCTTTTCAAATAGCGTAAGACGTATTTGTCCATTTTCTGTTGCAGATTGATATAAGTATTGGTTAAACTGTGTTCTAATTACAATCCTTCGATTCTTACTTCGATTCCCTACTCTAGAATGAACAAAATGTGAGCCTAAAAAAGAATTGGCCATTACTAGTTACTCCATCTCTTTTGAATTTAGTTTTGCAGGCTGTTTCAATGCTAAGGCTTGCTAGTTTGAACTAGGAACATCCTTCTAAGATTACTCAAGAACCTCTAAACAAATCTACTCATTCATAGAGTCACAGAGGTGTGCAACATGGAAACTGACCTCTCGGTCCAACTCGTCCATGTCGACTAGATATCCTTAACCAATCTAGTCCCAGTTGCCAGCACTTGACCCATATTCCTCTAAATCCTTCCAGTTCATCTACCCATGTAGATGTCTTTTAAATGTTGCAATTGTACCAGCTGCCTCCACTCCTCTGGCAGGTCATTCTTTTCATGCACCACCCTTTGTGTTAAAAGGTTGCTCCTCGGATCCTTTTACATCTTTCCCCGCTCACTCGAAACATATTCCCACAAATTTTGCGGGGTTGAGAGGAAAACACCTTGTCTACTTAGTCTATCCATGCCCCTCATGATTTTATAAACCTCTATAAGATCACCCCTCAGCGTCCAATATGCTAGCCTATTCAGCCTCTCCCTATAGCTCAAACCCTGGCAACATCCTTGTAAATCAAGTTGTGCAACGTCCTTCCAGTAGGAGGGAGACCAGAATTGCATGCAATATTCCAAAAGTGGCCTAACAATGCCCTATATAGCAACAAGACCTCTCAACTCCTCTACTCAGTGCTCTGACCAATAAAGGAAAGCATACCAAATGTCGCCTTCACTATCCAATCTATCTGCAATTTCACTTTCAAGGAACTCTGAACCTGCACTCCAAGGTGTCTTTATTTAGCAGCATTCCCCAAGTCTTTACCATTAAGTGTATATGCCCTGATTTGCCTTTCCAAAATGCTGCACCTCACATTTATCGAAATTAAACTCCATCTGCCATTCCTTGGTCCATTAGCCCTTCTGATTAAGGTCCCATTGTACTCTGAGGTAACCTTCTTTGCTGTCCATTACATCTCCAATTTTAGTGTCATCTGCAACTTACTGACTACAGTGGAACCTCGATTATCCGAAGGACATGAGCAGGGAGTATTTTGTTCAGTATTTCGAATGCTGGATAACATAGTTTAGCCAAGCATCAGGACCTTGCGATCTTGCCGGATAATCCGAAAAGTAGCAGACCCAGCATCAATCCTTGTGGTACACCATTGGTCACAGGCTTCCAGTCTGAAAAGCAACCCACCACCACCATCCTCTGTCTTCGACCTTTGAGCTAGTTCTGTATCCAAATGACTAGTTCTCCCTGTTTTCAGTGTGATCTAATTTGCCACCCAATCTACCGTGGGGAACCTTATCAAATGCCTATTGAAATCCATGTGGGTCACGTCCACAACTCTGTCCTCATCAACTCACTTCTTTACTACTCCTTATCAACTCACTTCTTTACTACTACAAAAAACTCAAGTTTGAGACATGATTTCCCATGCACAAAGCCATGTTGACTAGACCAATCCAGTCCTTGCCTTTCCAAATACATGTAAATCCTATCCCTTGGATTCCATTCAACAACTTGTCCACCACAGGCATCAGGCTAACTTGTCTATAGTTCCTTGGCTTTTCCGTACCACCTTTCTGAAATAGTGATGCCACATAGCCAACGTCCAGTCTTCTGGCACCTCACCTGTGACTATCAGTAATCCAAATATCTCAGCATGGGGTCCAGCAAATGTCGGTACCAACGACATACGTAGGAAAAGGGATGGAGATGTTAGATAGTAATTCAAAGTGCTCTGGTAGAAGCTTAGATCTAGAACAAAGAATTGTTATCTCTAGTTTGTTACCCATGCCACGTGCTAGCGAGGTAAGGAATAGGGAGAGAGAGCAGTTGAGCATGTGGCTTCAGGGATGGTGCAGGAAGGAGGGATTCAGATACCTGGATAATAGGACTCATTCTAGGGTAGGTGGGATCTCTACAAACAAGATGGTCTACATCTGAACCAGAGGTGTACCGATATCCTTATGGTGGGGAGGGGGGGGTAGGTTTGTGACTGCTCTTTGGGAGAGTTTAAACTAATTCAGTAGGGGCATGGGAACATGAATTATAGCTCCAGTGTCCAGAAGGTTGAGTAGTGAGGTCATAAATAAAGTATCAAGGTCACAGAGTGTAGCAGCAGCAGGATTGTGGTTTGAAATGTGTCTAATTCAATGCCAGGAGCATCCAGGATAAAGTGGGTGAACTTGCAGCATGGATTGGTACCTGGGACTTTGATGATGTGGTCATTTTGGAGACATGGGTGGAGCAGGGACAAGAATGGTTGTTGAAGGTTCTGGGATTTCACTGTTTCAATAAGAGCAGGGAAGGTGGTAAAAGAGGGGGAGGTGTGGTATTGTTAGTCAAGCACAGTATTACAGTGGCAATAAGGATGTCTGATGAGGACTCATCTACTGATGTGGTATGGGCTAAGATTAGAAACAGGAAAGGAGAGTTTTTTTATATGCCTCTGAAAAGTTCCAGAGATGTAGAGGAAAGGATTGCAAAGATGATTCTGGATAGGATGACAATAACAGGATAGTTGTTATGCATTACTTTAACTTTCCAAATATTGACTGGAGAGGCTATCGTTCGAGTACTTTATATGGGTCAGTTTTTATCCAATGTGCAGGAGGGATTTCCTGACAGTGTGTAGACAGGCCAACAGGAGGCGAGGCCACTTTGGATTTGTACTGGTAATGAACCGGGCCAGGTGTTGGATTTGGAAGTAGTTGAGCACTTTGGTGATAGTGACCACAGTTCGGTTGTGTTTATTTTAGTAATGGATAGTATATACCTCGGGGCAAGAGTCATAGCTGGGGGAAAGGAAATTGTGATGCGATTAGGCAAGATTTAGAATGCATAGGATGGGAAAGGAAACTTCAGGGGATGGGCACAATTGAAATATGGAGTTTCTTCAAGGAATAGCTACTGCATGTCTTTGATAACTAAGCATCTGTCAGACAGGAAGTGGTTGAGCGAGAGAGCCATGGTTTACTAAAAAGGTTGAATCTCTTGTCAAGAAGAAGAAGGAGGCTTATGTTAGGATGAGACATGAAGGCTCAGTTAGAGCGCTTGAGCGTTACAAGTTAGCTTGGAAAGACCTAAAGAGAGAGCTAAGAAGACATGTGAAGTATTTGGCCGATAGAATCGAGGAAAACCTAAAGCTTTCCATAGCTTAGGGTCTGTCAAGGACAGTAGTGGGAAGTTGTGTGTGGAGTCCCAAGTGATCGGAGAGGCATGAAATGTATATTTTTTTATCCGTATTCACACTGGAAAAAGATAATGTTGTTGAGGAGAAGACTAAGATACGGGCTATTAGACTGGGTGGGATTCATGAGGAGGAGGTGTTAACAATTCTGGAAAGTGTGAAAGTAGTTAAGTCCCCTGGGCTGGATGGGATTTATCCTAGGATTCTCTGGGAAGCCAGGGAGCAGATTGCAGAGCCTTTGGCTTTGATCTTTGTCATCATTGTCTATAGGAATAGTGCCAGAACACTGGAGGATTGTAAATGTTGTTCCCTTGTTCAAGAAGGGAGTAGAGACAACCCTGGTAATTATAGACCAGTGTGCCTTGCTTCAGTGGTGGGTAAAGTATTGGAAAGGATGATAGGATTTATCATAATCTAGAAAGGAATAAGTTGATTAGGGATAGTCAACACTGTTTTGTGAAAGGTAGATCGTGCCACACAAATGTTGTTGAGTTCTTTGAGAAGGTGACCAAACAGACAGATGAGGGTAAAGCAATTAATGTGGTGTATAGGGATTTCAGTGAGGTGTTTGATTAGGCTCCCCACAGTAGGCGATTACATAAAATATTGAGGCATGGGATTGAGGGTGATTTAGCTGTTTGGATCAGAAATTAGCTAGCTGAAAGAAGACAGAGGGTGGTTGTTGATGGGAAATGTTCATCCTGGAGTTCAGTTACCAGTGTTGTTGGGCAAGGATCTGTTCTGGGGCCACTGCTGTTTGTCATTTTTATAAATGACCTGGATGAGGGCGTAGAAGGATGGATTAGTAAATTTGTGCATGACACTAAATAGTCCAACATAGACTAAGACTGCCATAGCCATGGTGTTAAGGGTTCAGATAGAGAGGAATTTGTTAAGTCTGTACAAGAAAATTTTCTGATTCAATATGTGGATGTACTTCCTAGAGAAGGTGCAAATCTTGACCTATTCTTGGGAAATAACACAGGGCAGGTGACTGAGGTGTCAATGGGGGAGCACTTTGGGGTCAGCAACCATAATTCTATTAGTTTTAACATAGTGATGGTAAAGGATAGACAGGGTCTAAAAGTTCAAGTTCTAAATTGCAGGAAGACCAATTTTGATGATGATAGGCAAGAACTTACAAACATTGATTCGGGGGATGGATATAGTACGTAAAGGGACGGCTGGAAAATGGGAAGCCTTCAAAATTTACCTGACGAGAGTCCAGAGACACTCTGTTCCTGTTAGGGTGAAAGGAAAGGCTGGTGGGTGTAAGGAATGCTGGATGACCAGAGAAATTGAGGTTCTGGTTAAAACGAAGGAAGCATATGTCAGGTATAGACAGCAGAGATCAAGTGAATCCTTAGAGTATAAATGCACTAGGAGTATACTTAGAGTCATAGAGATTTTCAGCAGAGAAACAGACCCTTCGGTCCAACCCGTCCATGCTGACCAGATGTCCCATCCCAATTTAGTCCCACCTGCCAGCACCCGGCCCATATCACTCCAAACCCTTCCTATTCATATACCCATCCAAATGCCTCGTAAATGTTGCAATTGTACCAGCCTCCTCCACATCCTCTGGCAGCTCATTCCATACAGTACCACCCTCTGCATAAAATAGTTGCACCATAGGTCTCTTTTATATATTTCCCCTCTCACCCTAAACCTATGCCCTCTAGTTTTGGACTCCCCGACCCCAGGGAAAAGGCTTTGCCTATTTATCCTATCCATGCCTCTCATAATTTTGTAAACCTCTATAAGGTCACCCCTCAGCCTCCAACGCTCCAGGGAAAACAGCCCCAGCCTGTTCAGCCTCTCCCTGCAGCTCAGATCCTCCAACCCTGGCAACATCCTTGTCAATCTTTTCTGAACCCTGTCAAGTTTCACAATATCTTTCCGATAGGAAGGAGATCAGAATTGCACGGAATATTGCAATGGTGGCCTAACCAGTGTACTTTACAACCGCAACGTGACCTCCCAACTCCTGTACTCAGTACTCTGACCAATAAAGGAAAGCATACCAAATGCCGCCTTCACTATCCTATCAACCTGTGACTCCACTTTCAAGGAGCTATGAACCTGCACTCCAAGATCTCTTTGTTCAGCAACACTCCCTTGGACCTTACCATTAAGTGTATAAGTCTTGCTAAGATTTGCTTTCCCAAAATGCAGCACCTCATATTTATCTGAATTAAACTCCATCTGCCACTTCTCAGCCCATTGGCCCAGATCCTGTTGTAATCTGAGGTAACCCCCTTCACTATCCACTACACCTCCAATTTTGGTGTCATCTGCAAACTTACTAACTGTACCTCTTATATTCGCATCCAAATCATTTATGTAAATGACAAAAAGTAGAGGACCCAGCACCGATCCTTGTGGCACTCCACTGGTCATAGGGCTCCAGTCTGAAAAACAACCCTCCACCACCACCCTTGGTCTTCTTCCTTTTAGCCAGTTCTGTATCCAAATGGCTAGTTCTCCCTGTATTCCATGAGATAAGACAGGGCATGAGCTAGCTTTGCCAAAAATCTTAGAATCATAGAAACATTGTGGAAACAGGCCATATGACCCAACAATTCCACACTGACCCTCTGAAAAGTATCCCACCCTGACCCATTCCTTCATAATCTCATCTATTTCCCTTCTTATGTCATTAATTTCAATGTGTCCAACAACTTCCTGCTGGTCCCTCTCCCTTTTGAGAATATTCTGTACTCTGTCCAAGATATCCTTGATGCTGGCACTAGGGAGGCAGCATACCATTCTGATTTCACGCTTTCTGCCTCAGAAAGGTCTGTCTGTGCCTCTGCCTTTGTCTCTGACTGGATAGTCCCTTATCGCAATCAATCGCTTGGAACCTGATGTACCCCTCATTACATGAGAGCCAGCGTCAGTACCAGAAACTTGACTGTTCATGCTGCATTCCCCCGAGAGTCCATCACCCCCAACATTTTCCAAAACAGTATTGTTGTTTGAGATGAGTGGAGCCACAGGGGATTCCAGCAATACCTGCCTCCCCTTCCTACCTTTCCCAGAGCTAACTAATTTACCTGACTGTATCTGTGGTTTTCACCTTTCCAATAACTGCCATCCATCACACCCCCTAGTTCCTGTATATTCCTCATTGCCTCAAACTGCCGCTCCAAACGGTTCATGCAATCTGATGGGATTCACATGCAAGCACACTTACTGCAGATATAATCATCAGTAACATGGAATCTCTCTCTAATCTCTCACATCTGACGAGAAGAGTGGGCCTGATGGCATTTACCCCAGGATCCTATGGGAAGCTAGGGAGGAGATAGCAGAGCCATTGGCCTGGATTTTTATGTCGTCATTGTCAACGGGAATAGTACCAGAGGACTGGAGGATAGCGAATGTGGTCCCATTGTTCAAGAAAGGGAGTAGGGATAGCCCTAGTAACTATAGGCCAGTGAGTCTGACTTCAGTGGTGGGCAAAGTCTTAGAGAGAATGGTAAGGGATAAGATTTATGAACATCTGGGTAGGAATAACGTGATCAGGGATAGCCAGCATGGTTTTGTGAAGGGCAGGTCGTGCCTCACAAACCTTATTGAGTTCTTTGAGAAGGTGACTAAGGAAGTGGATGAGGGTAAAGCAGTAGATGTTGTGTATATGGATTTTAGTAAGGCGTTCGATAAGGTTCCCCATGGTAGGCTAATGCTAAAACTTCGGAGGTATGGCATTGAGGATACATTAGAGGTTTGGATTAGGAATTGGCTGGCTGGAAGGAGACAGAGGGTAGTAGTTGATGGATTATGTTCATCTTGGAGCGCAGTTACTAGCGGTGTACCACAAGGATCTGTTTTGGGACCATTGCTTTTTGTTATCTTTATAAATGATCTAGAGGAAGGACTTGAAAGCTGGGTAAGCAAGTTTGCGGATGACACGAAAGTCGGTGGAGTTGTGGATAGTGAGGAAGGAAGTGGTAGGTTACAGCGGGATATAGATAAGTTGCAGAGCTGGGCGGAAATGTGGCAAATGGAATTCAATGTAGCTAAGTGCGAAGTCATTCACTTTGGTAGGAATAACAAGATGATAGATTACTGGGCTAATGGTAGGCTACTTGGTAGTGTGGATGAGCAGAGGGATCTTGGTGTCTATGTACACAGATCTCTGAAAGTTGCCACCCAGGTAAATAGTGCTGTGAGGAAGGCATATGGTGTACTGGGCTTTATTGGCAGAGGAATTGAGTTCCGGAGTCCTGAGGTCATGTTGCAGTTGTATAAGACTCTGGTGAGGCCTCATCTGGAGTATTGTGTGCAGTTTTGGTCGCCATACTATAGGAAGGATGTGGAAGCTTTAGAACGAGTGCAGAGGAGGTTTACCAGGATGTTGCCTGGAATGGTAGGAAGATCGTATGAGGAAAGGCTGAGGCACTTGGGGCTGTTCTCATTGGAGAAGAGAAGGTTTAGGGGAGATCTGATAGAAGTGTATAAGATGATTAGGGGTTTAGATAGGGTAGATACTAAGAACCTTTTACCGCTAATGGAGTCAGGTGTTACTAGGGGACATAGCTTTAAATTAAGGGGTGGTAGGTATAGGACAGATGTTAGGGGTAGATTCTTCACACAGCGGGTTGTGAGTTCATGGAATGCCCTGCCCGTATCAGTGGTGAACTCTCCTTCATTATGTTCATTTAAGCGGGCATTGGATAGGCATTTGGAAGTTATTGGGCTAGTATAGGTTAGGTAGGACTCGGTCGGCGCAACATCGAGGGCCGAAGGGCCTGTACTGCGCTGTATCCTTCTATGTTCTATGTTCTATGTTCTATAAGAGCACATCACTCTATTAAAGGCTATCTTTGCATTTTAATGATCTACAGATCTGGAAAATAGCAGTTTACTGCTCTTCAAAACACTGTTCCATCCTTTATGTTTTAAAGTTTTAATCAAGAGAAAATCTGAGTAAAACATGTAATGAAAAAGAGCCCACTTTACTCAGTTTGCAGATTTGCCAAAAAACGCTGCCGCTCTCCCTCCTGCTCCTACCTGTTCACTCTTGCAGTCCTGTCTTTTTATCGCTCTGTTCTTCTGCCCTCTTGTTTTGGATTGTTTCTTACTGAGAGTCTAGGGCACCTAACTGATTAAGAAGATAAGTTAATCTATCTTTTTTGTAGCATCTGAACAATTCTGCTGACTGCAACCCTGTACACCTGGTGCAGAAATTTCATTTTTGTTTGGCCACTGTGCGGTTTTATGAAAACTTAGCTTTAAAATCATGGAAAAGAATTAGACTGTTGCACAGATCCTCTGTCTTTACAGGAGGCAGGTTATGGAGTGATAAAATGATGGACAATCCTCAAGGTGGCAATATCCAAAAAAAAACATGATTTTTCCACAGCTTAGCATGACTGGCCAAGCTCTTACAACTTAACCAGTTTGTCAAAACCCTGCTATGTAACAGAATTGACTTATTAGCAATAATTAAGATGATATTTTCAAAATTACACTTTGTTACTGCAATGGTGTGATGATAAAGCTTATAAGTAAATGTCTGCTCTTCCATAGCTGGGAGGATCTGTTTCACAAAATAACTTGCACTCGCTTTTCATTTCAATCCAAATAAAGTATGCCTGTGAAATATTGAATGTGATACAGAAGGATGTAAACCAAAATTCAACAAACCCCTTTCACTGTTTTCTTCTCAGTTATCAGTAGTTTTAAATCTCTCTAGGTTGTTTTGATTTTGTAGTTAAGGGTTTGGTACGTTTACAGATTCTTTTTGTAGTATTTGAAAATATGGCTGAATTCAAAACCATGTCTGTAAACTCTTCAGAGGCAATATAGACTATTTGTTGTTGACCATTTACATCTATTCAGTAAACTTACGGTTCATTTATGATCCTTCAAAGTGCCACATATTGGTCATCTTGGTTTCAGCAAAGCTGACGTTCTGTGTTACCATTAACACTGATTTCCCAGTGGGATTTTCACTTTGGGAAGACCAAAATTCCCTTGAGCTTTACTGCAAGGAGTTCTGAAACTTAAGTTAAGATCCTTGCTTCTCATCACTGCCACTTATTATTTTCTCTGTCACTATCCCAGAGCCCCTGTATCTGACCCATTATTTTACTCTTTTAACATAGTTAATTCTGATCTGCTTTTGTCCCTTTATCCTGCAGTTGTTGATGTCTGTATTTGACAGCAGCATTAAAGCACATGGGGTTGTTGACAGCGACCCCTTTGATTGGGAGAAAACTGGGACGGATGGATCTCTTACCATGATAACCACATCTACCACTCCTCAGCTACATACGCGGCAGACACCTGCTGCTCTTGGGTGAGTAGGATACCACTGAATTGGAGAATTTGAATCTGTTGAAGGAATATTTCTCAATTTAACAGTGCTCACATCTAAGCATTGTTTAGTAATTTAAACAATGCTCAAAGATTTCTTGTGGATCACAGCCTTGTAGAACAAACTGGTTCACCACTGTGTGTTAATTGCAGCAGTACCTGCTCATCAAAGATCTAGAATTGATCTAATACTTGGGATGCAGTTGGCAACTGATATTTGGCGTAGCTGCAGAGAGGACTGTCATATAAGATACCATATGAGATCTATACCACTTGTTCCTATTTACTGTGAAAGTTGGTCTTGTATCTCTCTCAAATCATTCTTTTACAGCTGAAGTCAATTTGCACAGCAATAGTAAAACCTTCTGAAAGCATATTCAGAAAAGAATAAAGATTAAATCTGTCCACAGAATTTTAAATTGTTCCATATTTCTACAAGCTCCGTAATCAGTAACACTTTTGTAAGACCATGTTCTTGCTTCATTTTCACAATATGTGGGTGAGATGATGTCAATGTTCATTAAATGAAGTGCAAATTCCAAAAATGGAAACTGTGAACTTGAGCCTATCAGAGATTATTGGACAAAATCTGAAGCATGTATCCTAGACAAACTTTGCATAATAAGCTATGGGCCAAAGACACAACAATAAATTATTTATTATAGAATCAATTGATCAGACATAATTTTGTAACTGACCCAAGTGTATGCGATACAGTTGATCTCCATCCCACAACACTATTCAGTTTACTGAGAAAAAGTGTATGTCCTAACTTGTTTTTGAAATAATAATGTTAATGGTGTACGTCTGAAGCCACGCACACAAAATAAAATTCTGTAAAGAGGACAAAAAGTCTTGCCTGAAAAATCAGGTGGCCACTCTAATTTTAGTACCACATTCTGTGTTTATCTTCCAAGTAAATTTAGAAGCTTAGTAGTTTTGAGTTAGGCATTAAAGGGTTCCTACTTAATATATTTTTTTGAATTTTCAAATGCATATATATTTATTTCAAGAACTTGAGTGTCCTATATACATTTCCTTGCTGATTCTTGTTTCATTTCTTGTTAATTCCTTTCCAGGCTCAAAATTGTAGAACTCCTTGCCATTTCATTCTTCCTGTAAACTAATCTTCCTAATTTGAAATCTTAGCAACACTTAACCACTTCATGACTTAAAATTCCATTCAGATGCTAGGACTATCCCTTCTGTAGGTTGATGCTGCCTGGTGATGTGTTTAACTGGTTGGAATAGATGTCTATAATGCTGTATTTAGCTTGTTGGGTAGGATTGCAAATTTTCTCAGGAAGTTGTGAAATGATTGCTATGAAACAAATGGTTTATGTCAGAAGCAATGGAATAAATTTATTGATAATAACAGTTACACAGTAACAAGATCATGTAGATAACAGTAGTTTGTGGAACTTCACCTATGTTATCCTAATACAAAAATAATACATTGTGTGATTCCCTGTGAAATAACTCCACAGATGCTGGTATCCCATCACCTTTACTTACACATGGCGAATCCTTGACACTGATCCAGCAGAACCAGCTCTCAAAATGAACAGGCTGTTTGATATTGCTGTTCTTATCTGTCAACCAGGCCTCCCTGCTTAGATCAGGTTAACAGCACCAGTCAGGGAACTCATATTCTGAGGTCCACCTAGCTGACGACCTTACAATCACTACATCCTGCATGAATTATCTTGGCAAGATGAAATCTGGATCGGTTTGCAGTAGAAACTCTATTCCAGCTATTCTCAGATTCATGTAGTCTCCAGCCCCCTACCTGATCACCTCAGAAAAACTGATTACTACTTTGATATATACTGCTGTTCTTAGTTTATCAGCAAAAGAAAAAACAATTTGTTTAAACACAAATACAGCTGCTTTTAATACATGGGATTAAAGACAAAAGGAATGTTTTCAGACTTAGGAACTGTGCCTTGGAGTGATGTCCAATTCCAATTGGCTTGATAATATTCTGCAGCTTTGGTGAGGGCAACCAACACTTTAATGATGTTCTGCTGCCTTTGGGTGGGAGCATCCTGGTCCAGTGGCAATCTGTTGTAAGTGACCTGGGTTGAATGATGTTCTACACCTTGTGGGGAGCGGCCAGGCTCAATGATGATCTGCACCTTGGCTTGGGGTGCCCAGGGTTCCATGATGATCTGCATCTTGGAGTGAGAGCAACCTGGGCTCAACAATGTTCTCAATGCAGCTTTACATTTTGTTTCTTGTTTCACTAGGCAGTTAGTCTATTTCAATTAGTCTTCAATTTAGGTGCTACTTCGAGAACCATCTGTTCATTCTAGGACCATCCATGAATTTTGACGTGTTTTTGAATTACTACTAATACTGGTAATAAAATTGACATGAAATGCATCTTAAGCTCATTGGAAGCTACTGCAATAATAATGTTGCAATAGCAATTTTGTTTTGATGACTTTTCAGAAAGAGCAGTTTTCAGTCACATAGTTTGGAGTGATGTTGATAGAATGCTGAAATGATATCTGGAGTCTCGGGTTATGGAGGCAAAGGAAAAAGCAAAGTTTTTTTTAAAACTGGGGATTACTCCAGTGCTGTCCTCGCTAATGTTTCACTTCACGTTGTTCATAAACTTGGTCATCCAAAACTATGCTGCCTTATATTGAGACAGAAATAGGAGCAGGAATAGGCTATTTGGCTCTTCAAGCCTGCCTTGTCATTCAACTCAATTACCTGTTTCTGCCTTTTCCCCACATCTTTGATCCTTTCAGCCCCAAGTGCCACGTTCAACTCATTCTGGAAACCATACGTGAGGGGCATGGATAGGATAAATAGACAAAGTCTTTTCCATGGGGTGGGTGAGTCTAGAACTAGAAGGCATAGGTTTAGGTGAAAGGGGAAAGACATAAAAGAAACCTAAGGGGCAACTTTTTCATGCAGAGGGTGGTACGTGTATGGAATGAGCTGCCAGAGGAAGTGGTGGAGGCTAGTATAATTGCAACATTTAAGAGGCATTTGGATGGGTATATGAATAGGAAGCGTTTGGAGTGATATGGGCCGGGTGCTGGCAGGTGGGACTAGATTGGGTTGGGATATCTGGTTGGCATGGATGGGTTGGACCAAAGGGGCTGTTTCATGCTGTACATCTCTATGATTCTCTTTACAGTGTTTTTTGTGTTTGCTAATTTCACAGCTTCACCAATCTAAGTGAAGAAATTTTTCCTCATTTCACTCCTAAATTCTTCATCTTGAATCTTTAGACAGTGACCCCTGGTTCTGGACTTCCCTGTTATTGGGAATATCCTTTCTGCATTACCCTGCCTAGTCTGTTAGAATTTTATAGGTTGTATGCGATTTCGCTATTTCTGTTGCAAATACATTTCTAACCTATTCAACCTGTCCTCGTGAGTCACTTCCACCATCCCACGAATTAGTTTGCTAAATGTTCACTGCATGTGCTCTATAGCAAGGCCATCCTTCCACAGATAAGACCAAAACTGCGCACACATTTCAGGTGTGGTCTTACCAAAATACTGTGTAACTCTAGCAAGTCATCTATGTTCTTGTACTCAAATATTTTGCTTTGAAGGCCAACAGACCATTTGCCGCTTTGACTGCCTGCTGAACCTGCATGCTCACGTTCAGTGACCTCATGAACTTCCATTCGCCATTGCTAACTGACCTAGATTGTCTCATGGTCAGGTAGTTCCTCAATTCTAACAATTGTTGCTTTTACATCCCTCCTTACCCTCCAGCCCTGCAATTCTTCAAGATTTCTTCACTCTAATTCTCGTCACTAATTTTAATTGTGGTATAATTGACAGCCATGCCTTTAACTGCAACGACTTTAAACTCTGAAAATTCCTTTCCTACCTCTAGAACTCTCTTCTATCCAATCTTTTAAGACCCTTAAAGACTTAGATCTTTGGCCAAGTTTTTGGTCATCTTTTCCTAATAAAGTGGTTTGATGTCAATTTTGGTTTGTTAACTTGCCTTTGAAGTGTTTTCGGGTAATGTTGATGTAGCACCTGTAGATGGCAACAGATAGGAATAAAAGATGGTGGCATGGTGGCACAGTGGTTAGCACTGCTACCTGGGTTCATTTCCAGCCTCCGGCGACTGTCTGTGGGGAGTTTGCACATTCTCCCCGTGTCTGTGTGGGTTTCCTCCGGGTGCTCCGGTTTCCTCCCACAGACCAAAGATGTGCAGGTCAGATGAATTGGCCATGCTAAATTGCTTGTAGTGTTAGGTGCATTAGTCAGAGGGAAATGGGTCTGAGTGGGGTACTCGTTGGAGGGTCGGTGTGGACTCATTGGGCCGAAGAGCCTGTTTCCATACTGTAGGGAATCTTTTAAAAAAAAAAGTGCAAACAAAGAAGCATTAAACAAAACATAACGTAGATTGGGAATGGGGCAAAGTAGGACTTAGAATTGGGAGATGGAAAGAACTAGAATCATTTTTTTAAAAAAAAAGGAAAATAAAAAGTTTTTAAAACATTTAAAGAATTTTTTATTTTTCTATTACAGAGAGAAAGCAACAGAAAGAAAGAAACTGAGACAGAGTATATGGGATCTACACAGACAGGCTTCACTGTGGACTGGGGGCTAGTCGATCTTGCTTTAAGCTCAGAATTAGGAAAGCTGACGTGAAACTTTAAGTAAAAGAATCATTTTGGAGCTCTGATGAAATATATTCTCTGGTGGGCATGCCTAATTTGAAATGGAGGTGTTACAGAACAGCTGGTGTTCAACTTTCAAAGTACACAAATAAAATGTTTACCATTAACAAATTTAATAAGGTTTATCTTATTTCATTTGTTAAATAGCAAAAACAGTGAAAGAGTACATAGAATATGACGCTGAACACAGTCAGAATAAAATATCATTTTCCCACTCATGGAATAAGTATAAAACAAATTTTATTTCAGCATGTACATGTTGACTTTCAAGTCAAGCTGCAGTATCCAGTCATTTCAAACGTCACCAAAGATAAATTGCACTTTATTCCAGTGTCTTTGACTGTATTCCCTGAATATACGTGCAACTGATTAAAGAATTGTAATGCCAGTTATGGAGCTGATCATTTGCTGTCTCCTATTCAGGAAGTAACATTAACAAACCAAAGGGAGAGGGAAGTATTCACATTACTGAACACATTCTAAGGCAGGGGTTCCCAAAGTGGTTTTAGGATCCCAAGTAGGTTGTGAACTAAAACCTTGGGGGAAGAGATTCTGAGCCAACAAAGGCCACAGTGGAGTTCCTCCTCTTTTCTCCAGGAGTTTTCTCCTCTGCACCATGTTCTCATACACTGACTTCCCTTCCCCCTCTGCTGCAGTGGTTCATTGAGGGGTCGTACTAATTTTTGAGCCTTTAAATGGGGTCGCAATGGGAAAACATTTGGCAAACACTGTTCTAAAGCAGTGTAAAAGATACACTAAATGAAAGAAACATAGGCATGAAACAATACTGAGACTTAGTTTGGAATAGAGCAATAACAACAGTGCAGATGAAGTGAGGTTTATAGAGAAACTTGTATAGGGAATCCTATCTAAAAGGTGGTTCGGTCTTAATGTGATTTTTCATAATATTTTTAAACCAAGTGACATATATATTAAATTGGCGATAACTGATAGGAAATGGTAACATGGTAATTGTTATCAAACTAGTAATCCAGAAGCTCAACAGAATGTTCTTGAGGCAGAGTTCAAAGCCTGCCACTGGAAATTGAGCAATTTAAATTCAATCAAATAAAATTTGGAATTGAGAAAAAAAAATTGGTGCTAGTAATGGGAACTATAAAACTTCAGCAATGTCCTAAAACCTATTTGGTTCACCCTTTAGGGAAGAAAGTCTGAAAATAAGTTTTTAAAATATTAATCACAAATTGGATTATATGGTTTTGGTATTTGGTGATGTCATGACAATTTGGTGGTTTGGGAGGAGTGAGGTTGGGAATAATAGGTGGCCAATTCTGGATGAATAACACAAACTACCAGCAAAACCTGCATTTCTAAAGAACTGCCATTTTTTACAGGAGATGTTGAGGAGTAAATAAATGTCTGTTGAGTGTGTGCCCAAATTCCTTACAAATAGGGAGAATTGGGACAAAAGCCCAAAGATATGTCAAGGGGAAGGTTTTTGAAACCGCATCAGATTATAGCAGAGTGTTCAAGGAATAGGTAATTTGATCGTTTCTAGGGCTGAACTGTACCCTGCCCAGACAGAATGGAATTTGCAGACTTGCATTGTTGCCTAGGCAATCTGATGGATAGGTACGTCTGAACTCCAGATTGGCTCATTGTTGTATTGTTGGGGTGATTTGGGCTTTTTGGGCTCCAAATAGAGATTGCTCGTGGGCATGTTGTTGAGATCTATGAATTCACAATATATTATTTTAAGACTGTTTCAGCTAGTCTCCTGAAACATTTAGTTACTGGTCTGTATAAGGTTATCTAAAAGTTTTGCTCACAAAGAAACTAGAAGTCATCTCAAACTACCGTTGATACATCCTGAAATACTGAAACATATTACCAATGCCAAGTGCAATTTGTTAATATTTTGAACAGTCTTGCCGTGTTGTTAGGGAAGGGAACTAGATACAATTATTATTCTTTGGCTCAAATCCGATATTAATATTTACTCACATTTATAGTAGCACCTTTATCGAAACAAAAGAGAGAAAGCACATTAAGCTTTTACAAAGCAGATTACTAAACTTGACTGCATTATTATGATCATAAATTCCTGCATTGCTACATGAACACAAAATGGAACATTATTTTTTTGATTTCTTAAATTTTCTTCAACATAACTTGGATGCTGTACTGTGTGTGGGAACATAGTTCTCTTCTCTTAAATCATACAAGTTTGCAAACACAAAAGTTTTTTGTACAATTTGCTGTTAAAGCAAAATGTTTTCCTTACTTTGCTTTAAAATTCTTCCATCATTCCCCTCCCATCACAAAACCCTTTGTTCGTTAAATCATCTCGCATGCAGTACCAGTTTTTGTGTAAGTGCTTTGGTTCCAAGCCTCTGCAACTTATTGTTGCAGCCACGAAGAAGTGCACAAAGTGTCCTCTTAATTTTTTCACAATCCCTTTGTTTCCTAGTAGTTAACCCAATTTGTGAAATTGTAGGCATGTCCCTGCCATTCTTGATTTAAAATTTGCTAAACTACCAAGCAATCAAAGAGCTTAAAACCTAATCATTTTAGTCCCCAAAATGTCTTACATTAATATTCTAGCTTGTCCTTTTAATGAGGCGGGATGTTAGATTCTTTGACTTCATGTTGATGACTTGTTCTAAACAGGAGATATTATTTTATTATTTTCCCATCATGTTTACTTGCTTCCAGTTATTTCACAACAATAGAACAATATATTATGGTCATTTAATCAGAAACAAAAACAGAAATTGCTGGAAAAATTCACATCTGGCATCCATCTGTGAAGAAACATCAGAGTAAATGTTTCTGGTCCGGTGATCCTTCTTCAGAACTGACAGACTTGCAGCATCCGCAGTTCTTTTGGTTTTTATGATCACTTAACCATTTTGTAGGAAAGGTGTGTTCCTTATGTACCAGATATGATACTTTGCATCTGTCATGTAGGAAAAATCTGTTGTAATTTATTTCTTTCCCACAGCTAAGCAATTAGCGTATCAAAACATTTGATTCCCAATATGTTCTTATGCTTCTGTGATTCACAAAATATTCTGTGCTACTCACAGGCAGTTAAAGCAGACAATAAATAACTGCTTGGTGTCTCCTCCCCATTATGCTGTGTAGCATCCTACCACTTTCATGGCCTGGGGCCAAAATTGGCAATCTGAGTGGAACATTGGCTGAAATGTCAGTGAACGCAGAGGTGTACCCTCAGTTGTGAATCATAGAGGCCATCCTCTTGACAGTTAACCAGCTGAAGAAAATTAGTTGACCATTAGCAGTGTTATTGAGAGTTCATTTGCAAGATGTTTTGCAAAGAATGATACAGCTGAGGCAAGACTCCTGACTGTGACAAAAATATCACTAAAATAATCATTAAAATTGACGTGCAAAAACAAATTATGACAACATTTTGTCATGCGTGTTGGCTATTCAAAAGCATCTGATTTGTAATAGGATTTTGCAAATATATGTTGTAATATCCATAAATAGAAATGTTCATTCACTGTGACTTACTGAATAATTTCAGGACAGTATTTCATGTGCAATTCCAGCTTTGAGCATAAAAAGGCCAATAAACCTTTGTACCAATGTTGACGCATTGAAAGAGCTCCCTGATGAGCCATCACTCCTCTTTCCTCGTAGTTCTGCACTTCCTGTTCAATTAATATATCCACTTGACTTTCGAAAATTAAATCTGCTTCCATATTTCATAAAGACAATGCATTCCAAACCACATGAAAGGTATCTTTGTCACTGTCAGTCACACAAGTACGCACTCAAGAAACACGTTAATCAATTTTGGAAATTTCTATTTTTCTTTCTGTCTTCTGGAAAATCAACTATATAAAATATCTTGCCACTTATATTTCCACAGAATTGCTAATGCTTCACTGGTGCCAGGAGATCTGATGAAAGAAAATACTGATGAGGTACTGCAGGATGAACAGCTTAGCGATGGCGAGAATGTTGTTCCAGGCATCATTAGTCCTGAAAGAATGGCAGAAATGCAAGAAGCCCATAACCCTCAAGTTCCTTATGTTGGGGAGAAGGATGTTTGGGAAGAAATGGACATTAATAGAAACAAAATGAAGACGACTGGCTGTAAGGTAAACTGGGTTTCAGCGTCTCAGACGAGGATGGTAGAGATGATAGGAAATTGTAGAGATCATAATATTTTTGAAATATATTCATGTTTGCCACTTTCATGAAAAGATATTTGAAGCTCTGTTCATGTATGGAAATGACCCGAATATAGCCTTCCATTTTTCCCACCATTGACAGAGAGCCATTCTACTTTTTAAGTTACAAGGTATCATTTTATCAGTGCAGGTATGCTAACGGATATATACAGATATATTATCTATTATCTAGATATTTTCAAGGGCGAGCAAGAACAAAACCTTGGACAGATGATGCAAAGTAGTGATTTGAGCTATTATTAAATTGGACTTAGATTATTTTGTTTGTTGATTTTTAGTGTCCCTGAATGGTACTGTTTATGGCTTTGTTATTATTATGAAATTGAAGCTGTGTACTGTACCTTTTAAGAGAGAGTGAAGACTGTTTTGGTAGTGAAAGTTTGCAGACAACTGTCATGTGACATATTTCCAGAATGTACTGGAAAATTGAAAATGTGTAATCTTTGACTGTAAACTAGATGCCTCAATTATTTTAACCACCATTTGAATTTAACTAATCAGTTTAAATTATGCCCCAGGATGCTAAAACCCAATCAAATTTGAATTTTACTGTTTTGACAACATTGAATCAATGAGGCAATCCAATGTTTGAGGTATAAATAAACCGGTGTTTGGAGAGTTAGCCAGAGAGTGAGTGACAACCTGCCATCTAGAAAGAGAGAGAATGCCATCCAAAACACATTCTATCAAAGGTATCTTTTTCATGTGCAACATCATTGCAGCAAAAGACCAAAGATGATCCAGGGAGGTCTGCAGCAGAAGAGGACCAAGACCAACACAGAGGATGACAGCCGCTCTCTGGTTTTGAAAATTTAATATAGTTTTAATAGGGGCTTTTATTGGATCAGTATATTGTTATAGAGTGAGAGATGGATAACAGACATTCGAGGGAAAGGAGGTTCAGAGTTGTAAATAGTTGTTGTTTAATGTTCACTTTTAGAATTAAAGAATAAAATTGATATTTTTCTTTAAATAGTGGAATTTGGGGCGTTCTCTGTCTCTCATGGGCGACATGGTGGCACAGTGGTTAGCACTGCTGCCTCACAGCGCCAGAGACCCGGATTCAATTCCCACCTCAGGCGACTCTCTGTGTGGAGTTTGCACATTCTCCCCGTGTCTGCGTGGGTTTCCTCCAGGTGCTCTGGTTTCCTTCCACAATCCAAAAATTTACAGGTTAGGTGAATTGGCCATGCTCAGTTGCCCGTAGTGTTAGATGAAGGGGTAAATGTAGGAGTATGGGTCTGGGTGGTATACGCTTCAGTGGGTTGGTGTGGACTTGTTGGGTCGAAGGGCCTGTTTCCACACTGTAAGTAATCTAATCTAATCCAATCTAATCATACTTTAACAGATTACGGGGCGAGGTGAGCTTTTCTGTGTGTTTGGTTTAATTAGCAGAAGGGCTCACCGCCATGTTGTAACATTATTATGCAATCCAATGAGTGTTCTGAACTCATGTGCCTGCATGAGAGCAATCTTCCTCTCCCATCTACTCATTTACAGATTGCACACCAACAAAACAGACTGGTCCTTACACAGACGACTAAACAACTAAATGGATGAGGAGGACACTCCACAAATATCCTCCTCTTCATTGTCAGCTTATGCACAAGCTCAGCATATCAATTCAAAAGAAATATTTGCAACCATCTTCAACTAGAAGTGTTGATTTGATGATCTGCCTTGGCCTTCACTTGAGGTCTCCAGCACCATGGATAGTAGCCTTTAGCCAATTTGAAGTGACTCTACATGATATCAAGAAAGGCTTTAAGATGCAAGGTACTACAAAGGCTGTGGGCCCTGACAACATTTCAGAATTAGTACTGAGGACTTATACTCCAGAATTGACTGTGCCCCTAGCTAGACAGTCCCAGTACAGCAGTAACATTTTCAGTTGCCTAATAATATGGAAAATTACAGAGCTACGTCTTGACAAAAAGCAGGACAATTGAACCCAACCAATTTCAATTCACTTAGAGTGCTGTCAGTCATCAGTAAATTGATAAAAGGTATCCTTGACAAATGGCACCGCTCGGCAACATCTGCTTAATTTGGTTCCATCTGCACCGCTAAGTTTCTGATGTAATCATAGCCTTTGTCTAAGCATGGGTAAAAGGGCTTAAATCAGGGGTGAGATGAAATGACTCCCTTTAAACTCAAAGCATTTAACTGAATATGGAATCAAGGAGGGCTGTCAAAACTGGAGTCACTGAGAATCAAGGGGATAACTTTCCCCTGATTGGAATTATTAGCACAAAGTGGTGGTTGTTGGAGGTCAAATGTCATATCGTGAGACATTGCTACAGAAGAACTCAGGATATTATCCTTGATATAATCATCTTCAGCTGCCTCATGAAGGTCAGAAAGTAGAGATGTTTACTGATGATTGCACAATGTTCAACACTGATAATAACTCATCTGGTACTGATGCAGTCTGTGTTCTTATGCAGGCAGGCTTGGACAATGCTCATGAGTGGGCATTGCTAAGCTACAGTTAAGCGGCTTGACACTTCAGTGTTGCCAATGACCATCTCCCTTCGATATTCAATAAAATTATAATCACATAATTCAGGACTATCAGCATCCAGAAGGTTACTATTGACCAAAAGCTAAACTGGGCCAGCTGGATAAGTACTGTGGCTGAAAGAGCAGTCCAGAGCCTGGGAATTGTACAGTGAGTAACTCACCTCCCGACTCTCCAAAGCCTGTTCACCATCAACAAGGCATATGTTAGGAGTGTGACTAAGTACTCTGGCTTGACAGAATGAGTGCTGCTCCAACACAGGATCAGTGCAGTGACTCAACACTGATGTGTGCCCCAGTATTTGGGTGAGAGGACTGAAGATATGAATGCTAAGTTTATTGATGACACAAAGACAGGTAGAAGAACATCAGTGAGGCTCAAAAAGGGAAGGATAATTTAACCAGTGAGCAAAGGTCTGGCAAATGGGCAACAAGGTTGGGAAATGTGAAATTGTCCACTTTGGCAGGAAAAATAATAAAAAGCTTATTATTTATATGCGAGGTTGAAGAACTCTTGAAATGTAGAGGGCTTTTAATGACCTTGTGTTTGAAATGCCCCAAAAGATTAATATGCGGGTGCAGTAATTAGGAAAGCGAACAAAATGTCCTGGTTTTGAGAAGAATTGAATACAAAAGTAGATAGATTATGCTTCAGTTATATGGAGAACTGCTGAGACTGCATTTGGAGTTCTATGTACAGTATTGATTTCTTTATTTAGGGAAGGATTGCTGTAAATCCAGAGAAGGTTTACTCAGTTCATATCTATAACGGGAGGTTGTGTTATGAAGAAGGTTTGGACAGGCTAGCTAGGTTTGTTTAGAAATCTAGTCAGGATGAGTGAACAATAAGTTTGAAATGGTGCATAGCCTAAAATCCAATACAGTAAAGATTGTGTTTCACTAAAGCAAGAGAATCCATTGTTTTGCAGTTGTCTAACACCCTATGGTCTTATATGTGGTGGAGGTAGGAAGGGAGCTAGAAACAAATACAGGTATCTGGTGGAAAAACTGCACAATATGAAATAAAGGATACCTTCACTATTTTTACATGTGACTTTTAAAAATTGTTTACTTGTACTTGTATTGGCTTAATTATATCAATTGCATCTTAATTATATCAATGTCTCAAGTTCTGGATTCGCTCGCAATTTTCAGAACTTAATTACTAACTGTAACTCATTTGTGCCACGTGGAGCTCATGATGTAATGGTTCGAATATAATTTTGTTGAATTATATTTCAATTGTAAGGTGTAATTCAGATTATTGCTGGACAGTAATTGGTCATTTGTTTCAGGTACTAATCAAATTAGAATTGAGCTGTTTGTAGATACGAGATAAGTCTCCATTAGTTTCTGTGGAAAATATTCTCTGTTTTAGTGTATGTTTTGGTAACTACTATATCTGCTTTTCCAGAAGCAGTTTCTGTCTTGTAAGAACTGGATTCAACATTTGTGTAGCAAACATTTTTGAGTAACATCTGTTCGATGTCTTTGGGAAGCCATTGAAATTAACTGTAGTAAGAACAATTTTCTGTTAAATGTGAAATAGTTTCTGACAGATCATTCTATTTAGAGTCCGCAAAGACAGCAATGTCAGAATAGTATTCCTTGTCCTTTCGGTCAGGATCTTGTCCTAACATGACCACTTTTTTGTGCCAAGGTAATGAATGATCCTTAACCAATGGATCCTTCATGGGTTTGCTTGTGGTAAACTACAGGATGTATTGATCAATGCTGAAAATGTGTTGCTGGTTAAAGTACAGCAGGTCAGGCAGCATCCAAGGGACAGGAAATTCGACGTTTCGGGCCAGAGCCCGGCTCTGGCCTGAAACGTCGAATTTCCTGTCCCTTGGATGCTGCCTGACCTGCTGTGCTTTAACCAGCAACACATTTTCAGCTCTGATCTCCAGCATCTGCAGACCTCACATTTTACTGTATTGATCAATGCAATGTAACATACAATAAAGCATCAGGGAATATGGTGAGTGAAGTTATGCTCTTATGAGTGTTAGGCCATGGCTTTTAGTGGTAACACATTGAGCACCACGACAGAAGACTCTGAATTCAAGTTCCCCCTGCTAGACTTGAGTCCAGAATGTGGGTTGTCCACTACAACAAGTCTTAAAGCAGTGTTCTAGTACTGCAAAATCGTTTTTCAAGTGAAGTCCATGTTTGCGCAAATAGATGCAAAAGATTTATGGCATTATTTGAGCACAAGTGAGAGTTATGATTGTCTTTATCAATATCTATCCTTCTATCAGAGCCACTAAAGGTGATTAGTCGAGAATGATTAATCTTCCTTGATTTTGTATTCTGTGCCTCTGTTAATAAAGCCTGTGATCCTGTATGCTTTATTTACAACTCTTTCAAACTGTTCTGTTACCTTCATTTATCTGTGCACATGTGCAACCAGGTCCATCTGCTCCTCTGACTTTTGAATTTTATCCTTTATTTTGTATTATCTTTCCATATTCTTCCTACCAAAATGTATCACTTCACACTTCTATGTTGAGTTTAATCTGCTACCATCAACTTGCTTATATCCTTGTTGAAGCTGCGCACTAGCCTCCTCACAGTTCACAATAATTTCAAATTTTTTTGTCATCACAAGTTTTGAAATTGTATCCTATAAACCAAGGTTCCTAGTATTTATTCGGGGATACAAGAGTTTGAGCATTAATCACTGGGGAATTCTATTATAACCTCTTGTAAATACCCAATTAATAGTCCATGTGTTCTAGTCCCTAATGAAAGGTTTTTTGCCCAAAACGTCGATTTTCCTGCTCCTCGGCTGCTGCCTGACCAGCTGTGCTTTTCCAGCACCACTGACTCAACTCTAATCTCCAGCAACTGCAGTCCTCACTTTCTCCTGTGGGAGACTTTAAGATTCATAATCTGAGAGTCAGGTGTAATTCATTTAAGACAGACGAAATACCTCCTCATCTGTCTGAGGGTAGAACATCTGTCGAATTCTTTACTGCAGAGAGCTGTTGAGGCTGAATTGGTAAGTGCATTCAAGCCTGAGATAAACTGAGTGTTAATCAGTATGGGAGTCAAACGTTGTGGTGAAAAGATAGGTAAGTAGAGTCAAATTTTTTTTTAGATCAGCCATAATCTTTACTGAATGATAGAGCAGACTTGATGGGTGGAATGGCCTGCTCCTTATTTGTTATAGTATTTGCAAATGTTTGGAGGAATGAGAGATGATTTGATTTAAGCATATGAGATGCTGACAGGTTGCCTGTGTTTCCTCTTGTGGGAAATTTGACATCTAAGGGCCACTATTTTAAAAAAGAAAGGCTTACCCATTTCGGCCAGAGGTGAGCAGAATGCAGAATTTCTTTCTCTGGGGGCGATGAGTCTTTGGAGTGCTTCCTTGAAAACAGTATTCTTGAATCTTTCTAATGAAGGTGGAGATTGATGCTTGATAAACAAGGAGGTGAAATGTTATTGGGGTTAGCCAAAAATCAGGAATGTGGAGTAGTCCGATCAACCATGATTTTAGTGAATGATGTAGCAAGCTTGATGGACTGAGTGACATCCTCCTACTCTAAATTCATCCATGTATAAGATTCCAATCATATAGCCAATTGTGCTATTGTCTCTGTTATTTCATAAATTCTAACTTTGTTCACAAGTTGGTGCAGCACTTTAAGGTGCGTGTTGCATTTGATAATCAGCATGAAGAATACTGGCTAAATATACCAGCCTGTTCAAAAGCCCTATGTTGAGCCCAGTGTTTCAGTCCATTACAGCAACTTGTCAGCAATAGGTAAATTCGCTTATCTTGGGAGCACACTGTTAACAAATAAATATTTTCATGAATTGCCAAAGCGAGCTTAGCCTTTCACAGACTGAGTGCCATCTGGGAGCAAGGAGGAACAAATCAGCCCATCAAACTGAAAGTCTAGAGCAAATGTCCTGCCCATTTTGATCAATGCATGACACTGGTGCAGAGTCAAGAGGATCAATTACATTCACTTCAGCTGCCTTTAGAAGCTTCTGAAGACCAGGTGATAAGCCAAAATTGCAGACACTGATGTACTCGGCTCAACTGAGCTGGTTTGCAAATGCTCATACCCTACCAAGCCAGTCACAACTGAGTTGGATTGGCCATGTAGCCAGAATGCCTGAGACTTGCTCACTAAAAGGCATCTTCCACAGAGGACCACTGTCTGGAGTATATACTTGTGGTGGTCAGAGGATGTGCTACAAGGACATCACAAAGAATTCATAATTTGTCCAAATTAATAACTCAGTTAGTCTGCAGTATCTTACCCTATCTGCAGTGAAGTTATGAAGGATAGATCTCCTTAGTAGTAACCTAAGGACCCATTGGATACCAGCTAAATACCTCAGAAGATGAACATAAATACCTCAAAGGACAAATGAGAGACATCTCATCACGCCATCAATGCATTTGGTTACTTCATCAAAAAATTGAATCAGTTTAGTTAAGCAGAATCTGCTTTTAACATAAATAATAAAAGATCTAGGTCACAGAAAAGATAGCAAGAGTCTGGTTATTAATCCCATCACAACATCGTCAGCTGTCTAAATGAGCTATCTATATTTTCCCTTTCACAAAAGAACTTCCCATATTCTGTCCTTGGCCTCTGCAATCAATAATTCAAAATTGATACCCTGTATTTCTTTCTCGTTCTCTCACTTTTTTTATAGCTTAAATCATAGACCTCCACTACTGCAAAATTCAAAGTGCATATCACAACTATATGTTAGATCGCATTTGGAGTCTTATGTGCATTTTTGGTCGCCACACTACCAGATGGACATGGAAGATTTGGAGAGAGTGCAGAGAACATTCAGTAGGATATTACATGGACTTGAGGGAATTGACTAAGAGGAAAGGTTAAAAAGCCAAGGGTGTTTCCACTGTAAAGATGGCAGCTGATCATCAGAAGCTGTTTTCCAGGGTTGAAGTATCAATTGCAAGGAGGCACAGGTTCAAGGTGAGAGGGAGAAAGGTTTCAGGGTCAAGTGCAAGGGAGGTTTTTCATGCAGAGGGTGGTAGGAGTCTGGAATGCACTGCCAGAAGAGATGGTGGGAGCAGGCACGTTGGCAACATTTAAGAGGCATCTGGATGGTTACATGAATAGGGAGGGAATACAGGGATATGGACCGAATAAGTGCAAAAGGTTCATTTTTTTTTCAGTTCAGTTTAGGGCATGATGTTCGGCACAGGCTTAGGGGCCGAAGGGCCTGTTCTTATGCTGTGCTTCTCTTTGTTCATTGTTCTTTGACTCGTTCAGTCTCTGTAACCATCTGAACCATGTGTTCACTGCGGTCTTTCAAACAGCCTGTGAATCCTTCCCAAATACATCACACTTTAAGAACAGGAAGATACAATAGTTGCGGTAAACCAGAGGCTTAATAAAATATTGCTTGATAACCTTTTGTTATAAAACAGCATTTTCTATGATTTCCCTGTGATTAATTCCAAAAGAGAATTTCAGTCAATAGGGGCAGCAAGGTGGCACAGTGCTGCCTCACAGCGCCAGAGACCCGGGTTCAATTCCCGCCTCAGGCAACTGTCTGTGTGGAGTTTGAACATTCTCCCCGTGTCTGCGTGGGTTTCCTCTGGGTGATTCGGTTTCCTCCCACAGTCCAAAGATGTGAATTGGCCATGCTAAATTGCCCATAGTGTTAGGTGAAGGGGTAAAGGTAGGGGTTGCTCTTCGGAGGGTCAGTGTGGACTTGTTGGGCCGAAGGGCCTGTTTCCACACTGTACGTAATCTAATCTAATCTAAAAATCTAATCTAAAGGCATAGTGAGGAAAGTTGTTTGATGTGAATGACTTTACTCATTATCAAACATAGAATAACACAGAACAAAATAGGTCCTTCGGCCCTCGATGTTGCGCCGACCTGTGAACTAATCTAAGCCCATCACCCCACACTATCCTGTCATCAGCCATATGCTTATTCAAGGACTGGTTAAATGCCCCTAATGTGGCTGAGTTAACTACATTGGCAGGCTGGGCATTCCATGCCCTTACCACTCTGTGTGTAAAGAACCTGCCTCTGACATCTGTCTTAAATCTATCACCCCTCAATTTGCAGCTATGCTCCCTCGTACAAGCCAACGGCATCATCCTAGGAAAACTACTCTCACTGTCCACTCTATCTAATCCTCTGATCAGCTTGCATGTCTCTATTAAATCCCCTCTTAGCCGCCTTCTCTCCAAGTCTCTCAGACTTTCCTCATAAGACCTTCCCTCCAGACCAGGCAGCATCCTGGTAAATCTCCTGTGCACCTTTCCCAATGCTTCCTGTAATGGGTTTCCTCCGGGTGCTCCGGTTTCGTCCCACAGTCCAAAGATGTGCGGGTCAGGTGAATTGGCCATGCTAAATTGCCCGTAGTGTTAGTTAAGGGGTATGGGTGGGTTGCGCTTCGGCGGGTCGGTGTGGGCTTGTTGGGCCAAAGGGCCTGTTTCCACACTGTAAGTAATCTATAATCTATAAATCTATAATATTCCAAGTGTGGACGCACTGGCATTTCGTGCAATTGCAACATGGCATCACTGCTCTGGAACTCAATCCCTCTACCAGTAAAACCTAATACACCATATGCTTTCTTAATAGCACTATCAACTTGGGTGGCAACTTTCAGGGATCTATGTACATGGACACCAAGATTGCTCTGCACATCCACACTACCAACAATTTTTCCATTGATCTAGTATTCTGCCTGGAGAAAGTGAGGTCTGCAGATGCTGGAGATCAGAGCTGAAAATGTGTTGCTGGAAAAGCACAGCAGGTCAGGCAGCATCCAAGGAACAGGAAATTCCATGTTCCTGATGAAGGGTTTATGCCCGAAACGTCGAATTTCCTGTTCCTTGGATGCTGCCTGACCTGCTGCGCTTTTCCAGCAACACATTTTCAGCTCTAGTATTCTGCCTTTCTGTTATTCTTCCCAAAGTGAATCACCTCCCATTTAGCTGTATTAAACTCCATTTGCCACCTCTCAGCCCAATTCTGCAGTTTAGCCAAGTCCCCCTGCAACATTCTTGCACACTCTCCACCACTCCACTGACTTTAGTGTCATCTGCAAACTTACTTACCCATCCACCTATGCCTGCGTCTTACTCATTTATGAAAATGACAAACAGCAGGGTCTGAAAACAAATCCTTGTAGCATACCACTAGGAACCAGACTCCAGGCTGAATATTTTTCAACAACCATTACTTGCTGTCTTATTACAGAAAGCCCAGTTTCTAACCCAAACTGCTAAATCACCCTCAATCCCATGCCTTTGCATTTTCTCCAAAAGTCTACCATGTGGAACCTTATCAAAGGCTTTACTGAAATCCATGTACACATGTCAACTTCCCTACCCTCATCCACATGTTTGGTCACCTTCTTAAAAAAAAACTGTGAGACGTGACCTGCTCTTGACGATACCATGTTGACTATCTCTAATCAAACTGCTGCTTGCTAGATGAATATAAATCCTTTCTCTTGTAATCCTTTCCAAAACTCTTCCTACAATAGACGTAAGGCTCACTGGTCTATAATTATCTGGTTCATTTCTATTGCCCTTCTCGAACAAGGGCACAACATTTGCCATCCTCCATTCCTCTGGTACTAAACCTGTAGACGAAGACAACTCAAAGATCAAGGCCAAAGGTTCTGTCATTTCCTCCCTAGCTTCCCAGAAAATCCTCAGACAAATCCCACCTGGCCCAGGAGTCTTATCTACTTTCACACCTTCTAGAATTGATAACACCTCTTCATTACTAACCTCAATCCTTTCTAGTCCAATAGCCCGTATCACAGTCTTCTCCTGTACAACATTCTTTTCCTGAGTGAAAACAGATGCGAAATATTTGCTAAGCATCTCTCTGATCTCCAGACACAACTTCTCACAACTCTCTTTGACTGGTCCTATTCCTACCCTAGTCATCCTTTTATTCCTCACATACCTATAGAAAGCTTTGAGTTCCCCTTTATTCTAGAGTCCCCGCATGCCACCTCCTTGCTCTTATTAACTCTCTTTAAATCCTTCCTAGCTAATCTATAACTCTCTATTGCCTCATCTGAACCAGCTTGTCTCAACATCACATAAGCCTCCCTTTTCGTCTTAACAAGAGATACAATTCCTTTAGTAAACCATGGTTCCCTTACCTTATCCCTATCTCCCTGCCTGACAGGGACATATCTATCAAGGACTTGCAATCAACATTTTGATTGTCCCCATCCCCTGCATTTTGCTACCCCATTCTATGCCTCCTAAGTCTTGCCTAATCAAATTATAAATACCCTTTGCCCATCTATAACTGTTGCCTTGTGGCATGTACCTATCCCTTTCCATCACTAAACTAAATGTAACCGCATTATGGTCACGCTGTCCAAAGTGCTCACCTACCACTAAAGCAAATGCCTGGCATGGTTCATCACCAAGTACCAGATCCAGTGTGGCCCTTCAACATACTGTGTCAGGAAGCCCTCCTGCGCACATTGGACAAAAACTGATCCATCCGACATATTAGAGTTACAGCATTTCCAGTCAATGTTGGGGAAGTTAAAGACCCCATAATGACCACCCTATTCCTTTCACTCTTACCCAGAATCATTTTGCTGATCCTCTCCTCCACATCCCTGGAACTCTGCGGAAGCCTATTAAAAAAACAAACCCCAGCAATTAGATTACTTACAGTGTGGAAACAGGCCCTTCGGCCCAACAAGTCCACACCGACCCGCCGAAGCGCAACCCACCCATACCCCTTACCTAACACTATGGGCAATTTAGCATGGCCAATTCACCTGACCCGCACATCTTTGGACTGTGGGACGAAACCGGAGCACCCGGAGGAAACCCACGCAGACATGGGGAGAACGTGCAAACTCCACACAGTCAGTCGCCTGAGGCGGGAATTGAACCCAGATCCCTAGCGCTGTGAGGCAGCAGTGCTAACCACTGTGCCACCGTGCCGCCTAAATGTGACCTCTCTTCTGTTTCTAACCTCAGCCCATACTACCTTAGTAGACGAGTCCTCATCAAAAGATCTTTCAGCCACCGTTATACCATCCTTGACTAACAAAGTCACACCTACTGTTGTATCACCTTTCCTGATCGTAATGAAAGATCTAAACCCTGGAACTTGCATCATCCGTTCCTGACCCTGCTTTATCCATGTCTCGAAATGGCCACAACATTGAAGTTCCAGGTACCTATCCACGCTGCAAGCTCACCTACCTTATTACAGATGCTGCTGACATTGAAGTAGACTTCAAACCAGCTTGCTGTCTGCCAGCATGCTCCTGTGACCATGAAATCCTGTCCATGTCCTCCCTGTGCACTAGAACTATACCACAAGTTCCCATCCCCCTGCTGAGCTAGTTTAAACCCACTTGCATAGCACTAGAAAATTTCCCACCCAGAATATTAGTACCCCTCTGGTTCAAGTGAAGACCATCCTGTTTGTAGAGGTCCCACCTTTCCTAGAATGAGCTCCAATTATCCATATTTCTGAAACCCACCATCCCTGCGGGCATGTGTTCAGCTGATATTTGTCCCTGTTCCTTGCCTTTCTTTCCTGTAACAAACCAGAGACAATAACTTTTTGTGCTAGCACTCAGCTTCTGCCCTAGCTCCCTGAAATCCTGCCTTACATCCCAATCCCTCTGTCTACCTGTATCGTTGGTATCTATGGGGCTGGTCACCTTCTCCCTTCAGGACTCCAAAGACACAACTCGAGACATCACGGACCCTGACACCAGGGAGGCAAAGCACCAACCGTGAGTCTCTTTCATTCCCAACAAACCTTCTAACTATTGAGTTGCCAATGACTAACACTCTTTTCCTCTCCCCCTTCCTTTCTGTGCAACAGGGACAGACTTCGTGCCAGAAACCTGCAACCCAATACATGCCCCTGGTAAGTATGTCCCCCACCACCACCCCAAACAGTATCCAAAACGGTATACTTGTTTTTCAGTGAAATGCCCACAGGGGTCCCTGCACTGACTGTTTGTTTGTTTTTTCCCCCTTTTAACAGTTACCCAGCTTTTTTTGTGCCTTGGAGTGACTACTTGCATTTAACTCCTATCTATCACAGACTTTGCCTCCCAAATGATCTGAAGTTCATCCAGCCCATGCTCTAGTTTCCTAATACGGTCTTGGAGGAGCAAGAGTTGGGTGCACTTACTGCAGATGTACTTGGATCAGACACTAATAGTGTCCCTCACCTCAAACATCATGCAGGAGCAACATTGCTCACCCTGCACTGCCATCCCTGCTCGTCCCCTTATCAGAAAGTACAAAAAAAGAGAAGCTTACCTGATGTGATTTACTTACTTCAACTATTAGTTAATGAAAAGAAATACATCTACTTTAACTGAAAGGCAGGTATTATGTTTTCATTTGGTCTAATTGGAGGAGCCCCATTGGCAAACTGAGCATTAAGTAATTGCTCAAGGCATAAGTTGTTCTCTTCATTGTCCTTGATTAACCAACTTAAATTTGTGTTTGACGAAGCTGATTTTTATGAATATGGGTCATGTTGCTAAACTTTTAATTTTGTTATAATTTTAGCTGTAATACCTATACTTAAAATATAACTGTTTATTCCTTCATAAAAGAAACAGTTTTGCTTTAGTAGCATTTCTAACATAGTGACATAAGTGGCTTTTGGCTTCATCTAACACAGATTTATCTCTGATTCTCCAAAAGACTGAATTTCAGGTCAATTATGCATATTAGATAATATTCATGCTTTTTAATTGAATGAATATTTTGTTTTAATGGATGAATTTTAATGTAAATGTGCATCCAGTTGAGTTGCATTGAGGCTAAAACTGCAGTTTAAGAATAATCACACTGGATGAACATTAGACATCTGAGAAATCTACAGTACCGAAAGAGGACTTTTGGCCTGTTGTATCTGCACTGGTCAGAAATAACCACTTAACAATCCGAATCCCATTTTCCAGCAGTTGGCCCAAAGCCTTGTATGCCTTGGCATTGTAAGTGTATATCTAAATATGATTTAAATATGAAGGGTTTCTGCCTCTACCACCCTTACAGACAGTGAGTTATACCATACTTTGAATGAAAACACTTTTCCCCACATCCCCTCTAAACTTCTGTCCTTTACCTTAAATCCATGCCCCCCAATCATTGATTTCCCCCCCCCCCAAAACAAAGGGCAACGTTTCTTCCATTATGAGCTATCCATGTCCCTGATAATGTCATACATCTCAATCATGTCCCATCTCAATCTCCTCTGCTTGATGGAAAACAACCCCAATCTGTCTTCATAACTGAAACTCTCCAGCCCAGGCAACATTGTGGTAAATCCCCTCTGCAGCCTCTCCAGTGCTGTCATATCCGTCCTGTAGTGGGGATTTCATGTGACCTGACCAACATGTTATACAGCTCTAGCCTAACCTCCCTCATTTTAAACTCTATGCAGTGAATGTGTAATCTTAACCACTTTATCCACTCGTCCTGATGCCATAAGGGACCGGTATACATGCACGCCAGGGTTGCTGTGATCATTTGTGCTTCCCAGGGTCCTACCATTCATCATTTATTCCCTTGCCTTGATTGTCCTGCCCAAGTGCATCACCACACATTTATCCAGATTGAATTTGATTTGCCACTGATGGCCCATCTGAACAGCCCGTCTACATCCTGTAGTAATCTTAAGGCTATCCTCCTCACTACTTAACATCCCACCAATGTTTGTATCATCTGTGAATGAGATTTATTTGACAGTAACAATTAACTTTTTTGATAAACATGGAATATTACCCTCAACCCAAAACGTGGCAGGCAAAGCTGAAAATGTTGCAATATACTCATCGTTTACTTGGAGGAAGGAAGTGTAATTAAAGGAGAAACTGAAAGTCTTTTCACATTGAACAACTTCCCTTTGTTCCTGTCCTAATCAGGTCTCTTTACTTACCTATTTATCCAATACATCAACAATTGTATCAATGCCACTTCCTGCTCATGCTCTGAATTCCAGAGTGAGAGGTTTAAACAACTGAAAGTTCAGCTGCTGATTGTGGAGTGATTAAAATTGAGGATGCACAAAAGAATAAATGCCTTGAAGGGTTGAAAGCCAAAGGAGATTAAATGATAGGGAGGGCAAGCCAGTCAGGGATTTGGAGAAAAAAAGGAGAAGCTTAGCCCAAACCTCTGGAATCCTCTCCATGAACTTTTTCACTTTTCTGGCTATGTCTCTTCTGTTAAGATGCTCCTGAAACCCGAGTCTTTGATCAAGCTTTACGTCCTCTATACTGACTTCTCTTTCTGTGACTGTTGTTAAGTACCTTGTGGGTGTTTTCCATAAATAATGTGCCAATATGCCATACAAATTCAAATACAGTCTATTGTGATATAACACAATAGTTTTGTTCTTGTGCGATCTTGCTTTATAAGAAATCATGTAATAGGAGTACCATTTAAACCAAAGGGACCAGAATCATGCTATAACCAATCCAGGTAAGGAAAGCTTGCGTTCTACAAATAATAGTGTCAATTCTTCAATTGTGTTGTAGCCTATTTGTGTTGAAGAAACACTTGTTACAGCTGAACCAACTGTGATTCTTTTAATCCACCTGAGACGATGAGTAGGATTTCAGTTTAATGATTTACCCAAAAGATGTCTGTTAAAATCAGCTGTACAAGTAACTAATAAAACACTAAGTAGTTGGACAGTTAACAGTGAAAAGAGAAAGGATAACATCATGAAACATAATGCAGTAAACTGCTTTTCATTTTGGAATGCAGGGTGTTACAGAAGAAGAAAACAGCCATGGTGCTGGAAATGGGCCTCCAAATGGGCCAAGTCTGGGCTCCCCAGTGAAGGTGAGGTCTGAGACTTTGCAACCAGATCGTGATGTCCCTCTATTAAGAAAGTTAAGATCCATACATAGCTTTGAATTTGAAAAACGTATCGCTTTGGAACCAAAACCCAGCACTGATAAATTCTTGGAAGCCTGGTAAGTGTCTCTTTGTTCAACTTTGGCTTATCTAGAACTCAAGAAAATTATTTATGCTTAGCACTGCTCATCTATTAATTGGAAACTTGTTTCTTAGGACGTTCATTAAAAAGAAAATCACTATTCTTACATGAAGCATAGAAAATAGGAGCAGATGTAGGCCATTTGATAATAGCTGATTATCCAACTCTCTACATTGGCCAGACTTTATGCTGTATGATCCCTTTAGCTTAAGAATGTTATCTAACTCCTTCCTGATAACATCCAATATTTTGCCCTCAACTGCCTTCTGTGATAGAGATTTTCACAGACTTATTGCTCTCTGGATGAAGACAAATCTCCTCCTCTCAGTTCTAAATGGCCTGACCTATATCTTTTAGACTGAAAACCCTGGTTCTGGAATTTGCAGTCACCAGGAACATCCTTCCTTTGAAACCTGAACACTATGGGATAATTTAGCATGGCCCATCCACCTAGCATGCACATGTTTGGATTGTGGGAGGAAACTGGAGGAAACCCATGCAGACGAGGGGAGAATGTGCAAACACTGGCACCACTCCCCACCTCTTCTTATGCTACATTGATGACTGCATTGGCGGCACCTCATGCTCCCACAAGGAGGTTGAACAGTTCATGAATTTCTCGACACATTCCGCCCCAACCTCAAATTCACCTGGACCATCTCTGACACCACCTCTCTTTCCTAGACCCCTCCATCTCCATCCACGAGGACCGACTGATTCCTGATGAAGGGCTCCGTCGATTCTCCTGCTCCTCAGATGCTGCCTAACCTGCTATGGTTATCCAGCAACACACACTCTACTCTGATCTCCAGCATCTGCAGACCTCACTTTCTCCGAACTCCACACAGTTGCTCAAGGCTGGAATCGATCCCAGGTCTCTGCCGCTGTGAGGCAGCAGTGCTAGCCACAGTGCCACCCTCACGGTGGCTCAGTGCTTAATATCCTAAATTAATCTAGTCCCATTTGCCAGGATTTGACTCTCAACCCTTTCTATTCATGTACCCTCACATGCCTTTTAATTGTATCAGCCTCCACCACTACTTCTGGCAGCTCATTCCATACACAACCACCCTCTGCATGAAAAACCTGCCCCTTAGATCCCTTTTATATCTTACGCCATCTAGTTTAGGACTCCCCTACCGGAGGGAGATGACCTTGTCTATTTCCCTATCCATACCCCTCATGATTTTATAAACTTCTATAAGGTTACCTCTCAGCCTGCAATGCTCCAGTGGAAAAAGATTCAACCTATTCAGCTGCTCCCTATAGTTCAAACCCTCCAACCCTGGTAATATCCCTATACATTGTTTCTGAACCTTTTCAAGTTTCACAACGTCCTCCTATGTCAGGGAGACCAGAATGTGGCCTAACAAGTGTCCTGTACAGTTGCAACATGACCTCCCAACTCCTACACTCAATGCACTGACCAATAAAGGCAAATGTATCCAAAAGCCTTTGCTCTTCTGTCAACCTGTGACTCCACCTTCAAAGAGCTATGAACCTGTTAAGGGTTGCTCTGCTCAGCACTTGTTGCTGCTCCGACTGAGCTCAATCTGGGCCTCACTCCATTAGCTTTTGTAGGGAAGTTTCGCTGCTGCTTTTCATCCCCAGGTGCGCTGTGCTAATCGCTGGTTGCTATTCCAACAAGTCATATCCTCGGACAGCCTGTGCATTGTCCAGTTGCAGAAAATTAAGTTTTATAAGTCTCATTGTAAATATAAACTTATAACACTATTGAAATAGCTGCAGATAAATGTATTATCTTACTTAGAATCCAATCGCTTTGGTATTACAGCTGGTTTGTTCTGTAGTTTCCATTTAGTACACAGAGCTAATGGGGCAGAACAGATGAAGGAAAGAAACAATACATTTAATTTTATTTTCAATGTTTGCCACACATTAGAGGTCTGAATTTAGGCCTCGTTACCTTTAGAGCCATTCTGGTCATTCTGGCTACATGCCACAGTGTTCCATTTATTTGAGTGAAGTTTCCAATTTTGGAACATTATGGAGCTGATATAGAGCTGCTCTGCCAAAGACATGCAGACTACCCTTATGGCTACTGCTGCATAAGAAAGAAATGAAGCCTTGCAAAATCCACAATCTCGGAATGCCTCGAAGAGTTTCCTATTCAATTAAGTACTTCTAAAGTTGAATGAGTGCTGTTATCCTTTCATATTGGATATTTTTAAATTAATTTGTTCAGAGGTATTATAGTACAGCTTTGGTGCAGGTGAGACTTGAACCAAGACCTCCTGACTCAGAGGTAGGGCACTAGGGACACTACCACTACACCACAGGAACAAAAGTAGGCTGGTCAATCCCACAAACATAGAAACATAGAAATATAGAAAATTACAGCGCAGTACAGGCCCTTCGGCCCTCGATGTTGCGCCGATCCAAGCTCACCTAACCTACACTAGCCCACTTTCCTCCATATGCCTATACAATGCCCGTTTAAATGCCCATAAAGAGGGAGAGTCCACGACTGTTACTGGCAGGGCATTCCATGAACTCACGACTCGCTGAGTAAAGAATCTATCCCTAACGTCTGTCCTATACCTACCACCCCTTAATTTAAAGCTATGCCCCCTCGTAATATCTGACTCCACACGTGGAAAAAGGTTCTCATGGTCAACCCTATCTAAACCCCTAATCATCTTGTACACCTCTATCAAGTCACCCCTGAACCTTCTTTTCTCCAATGAAAACAGCCCCAAGTGCCTCAGCCTTTCCTCATACGATCTTCTTACCATACCAGGCAACATCCTGGTAAACATCTTCTGCACCCGTTCCAGTGCCTCCACATCCTTCCTATAGTATGGCGACCAAAGCTGCACACAATACTCCAGATGCGGCCGCACCAGAGTCTTATACAACTGCAACATGACCTCAGGACTCCGGAACTCAATTCCTCTAACAATAAAAGCCAGTACACCATATGCCTTCACATGTTCCTTCACTAAGTGAGATCATGGCTAATCTGCAGCCTAACTCCATATACCTGCCTGTTCCATATCATTGAGTCACAGAGATGTACAGCAGACTCTTCAATCCAACTTGTCCATGCCGACCAGATATCCCAACCTAATCTAGTACCACTTGCCAGCACCTGGCCCATTTCCCTCCAAACCCTTCTAAATCAAATACCCATCCAGATACCTTTTTAAATGTTGCATTTGTACCAGCCTCAACCACTTCCTCTGGCAGCTCATTCCATACACACACCACCCTCTGTGTGAAAATGTTGCCCCTTAGGTCCCTTTTAAATCTTTCCCCTCTCACCCTAAACCTATGCCCTCTAGTTCTGGACTCCCTGACCCCAGGGAAAAGACTTTGTCTATTTATCTTATCCATGCCCCTCATGATTTTATAAACCTCTATGTTAATCCAGTGACAAGTAGATTTGTCACTTTTTCAGGAATGAGAATGGCCACCAGAAATATAATGCATATAAAACAACATATTGAAAATCTTCACCTCCAGTTACCTTCTGTAACTGTTTTACATTTGTTTTTGACAGGTTTGGATTTTTAGTTAGTTTTTGGCAGTTGCTGTTGTGGCCTTGAAGAAGTGGAAGCTATTTATCCCTCACAGGAATCCATCCTGCACACATTGGACAAAAACTGACCCATCTAAACTACTTGAACTACAGTATTCCCAGTCAATATTTGGAAAGACCCCACAACAACTACTCTGTTACACTCGTTCCTATCCTCTACATATCTGGAACTATTCGGAAGCCTATGGAAAACTCCCAGCCGGGTGTCCTCTCCTTTCCTGTTTCTAACCTCAGTCCATACTACCTCAGTAGAAGAGTCCTCAAATGTCCTTTCTGCAACCGTAATACTGTCCTTGACCAACAATGCGACACCACCCCTTCTTTTGCTATCTTCTCTGTTCTTACTGAAAGATCTATATCTTGGAACCTGCTACAACCATTCCTGTTCCTGCTCTAGCAATGTCTCCGAAATGGCCACAGCATCGAAGTCCCAGATACCAACCCATTCTGCAAATTCACCCACCTTATTCCAGGTGCTCCTGGTGTTGAAGAAGAGGCACTTCAGACTACCTTTCTGCTTGCAGGTGAACTCTGCGACCTTGAAACCTCACTTCTGACCTTACTACTCTCAACCTCCTGTACATTGGAACTATAGGTTAAATTCCCATCCCCCTGCTGAATTAGTTTTAACCTTCCCAAAGAGCATTAACAAATTTTACTCCCCCAGGGTATTGTGACCCCTCTTAGCTTATGAACGTTTTTTATCTATCCTTTTGTTTGTTGGTGAGGTGTGTGTATCACAAGTAAAGCCACATTCATTACCCATCTGTAATTGCCCTTGAGAGATTGCTGATAGCCTGCCTTCTTGGTCCCCCTCTATCCTTCTCCAACCACTGTTGTTTATGAGTGAAGTTTTGTTAGTAATTTTAATATCGTTATGTTTCTTTGCCTGTGAAGCTATAATATTCTTGCAGCACACATCATTTAGATTAAATGGAAGAAATTAACAAATAGATTTGGGTGGCACGGTAGCTCAGTGGTTAGTACTGCTGCCTTACAGCGCCAGGGACCCGGGTTCGATTCCAGCTTCGAGTGACTGTGTGGTGTTTGCACATTCTCCCTGTGTTTGCGTGCGTTTGCTCCACAATCTAAAGATGTGCAGGTCCGGTGAACTTGCCGTTCTAAATTGCCCATAGTATTAGGTGCATTAGTCAGGAGTCTCTGTGGGTTGCTCTTTGGAGGGTCGGTGTGAACTTGTTGGGCTAAAGGGCCTGTTTCTGTATTGTCGGGTCTCTAATCTAATCTAAAGTAACAGAAATAACATAGTTGCATAGTAGGTATTTATTTCATCCAAATGCAACTACAGGTTGTTTGGACAACTTTGTATTTTTGTTTTCAGTCTGTGTAACAATACACCTTTCTTTGTGCCCAGTTCCACCAAGGCTCAGGATGACTTGGCCGCTACCCCGCCTCCAAAAGCCCCTGCTGCTGCTCGTACTGACAGAGTATGGCACTTTGATGAGGAGTACATTCCTGACAGTTCAAAGCCCATTTCTGTGGGATCTCCTGAACATGGTGATGCTGTTGTTAGCAATGGATTTGTCGCGGTTAATATAAGCTCCTGCAGGCAGGAAGTTGACTCTAAGGAATGGGTCATTGTAGACAAAGACCGTGACCTCCAGGATTTCAGGACTGATGGAGGTCAGGGCCAGAAATTGACCAGTCCATCTGGACGAACAGATGATGAGGAGCCAGATGTTCTAGCAGAAGATCCTCTTCAAGAGGAAAAATTAACATTGGAAGCCATTCTGAGTGAAAAGATGGAGCGTTCACGATCTCAAGAAGCAGCAAGAGAACAGGTACTGATGCATGAAAAGTGTGGCTTTAGAAGCGTATGTTTATCTAATTGCTGAACTGTAGTATTCAATAAGACTGTTAACTACTATAGGTCACTGATGAGAGTTCTGTGAAAATTTAGTCTGAGAATCATATGTAGTCAAAAAATGTAGAAATGTTTTATTTCCTTTTTTTGCATACAGATTGAAAGGACTGATACTAATTTACCCCATCCCATCTGTCTGTCTGTCTCTGCCATCTTGTGTAAATGTATTGGAATAACATTGCCGTGTTGTCCTTGGTCGAATCTACTGACATGCTAAAGTTCAGCTTTAAATGTAAATGTTTCTGAAACTGAAACATTTATCTTAATGAGAAAATAGCTTAAATACTTTGCACCAAAGATGCAAAAATGTATAGGAAGGCATCCAGGTGTGTAAGTGCTCAGAATTTAAAATGGAAAAAACGTGAAAAAAAATCACGAGACAGCTGCGTTTTGAGCATGGGACTTGAATTTCAAAGTAGGAAACAGTGATAAATTTTTGGCCTTAGTAATGACTTGTGTGGCTATTGCACATTCCCATTGCATGGGAATCTTGATTATCCAAACGCGATGGGTGGGCACTATTTCGTTCGGATAATTGATTATTTGGTTAATCGATTAAATGCCTTTCTTCTGGGGCTTGGAGTTTTTAAACTCTGCTCCTTGTTCAGGAGACTGCCGCAGAACAGCATGCGAGGCCCCATCCCCAACACCACCCCACAAAGCTCACGGCCCCGTCCAACACCGTACTCCCGCCCCCAACCCCGTACACACCCACCCCCTCTCCAGGGCAGCTGGATTGGACACCAATAGCAAGACTGCTGCAGTTGCCTTTGTGGGGTAAGTCTCCAAATAGAGCGCGCGCACACACACACACACACACACACACGCACACACGCACACACGCGCGCACACACACACTTTTTGACAGGTCCCACCTTTGCCCTGTACAGGACAGTGTTGGAGGATTATGTGGGGAAGGGGGGTTTAGGGTACACCCCTGTGTAGAACTCCAGGGAAAGTGTGATGAGAGAGAGGGCGGGCAATTTGTCATTTGGGGACGGTGCCTGTTTAATCACTGTAAGCAAAAGACGCGATCACTGTTGGAAGCACATCTTTGATGTAGTGTTTCCTTCGGGACCTTGAGATCTCCTTCGGTTAATCCGATATTCGGATAATCGAGGTTCCTCTGTGCTTCATTTCAGAAATAATACTGGAGTCATGGAAAGGTGCAGGCAGGCTTCACTAGATTGATGGTCAGAATGAGGTTTCCGTTACAAAGGGGAATTGTCTTTTTTCACTGTATTATAAGAGGATTGCCTGAGGTTCTCACAGTCATGAAAGCATTTAAGTAAAATGAGCATATAGAGGTTATTTCCCACTGGTTTGGAAATAGCAACCTGATGGTCAAAGGATTATCATTAGAATGCTTAACCATGAATAAGTGTGAAGAAGAGGTTTAAAAGACTTGGAAAAATAAATTAACCAACTTGCATCCCTATAGTGCCTTCATATTGGAAAATCAATTGTATCCAATTATTCCTGACACATCCTCCACTGCTCTCTGGGATAGGGAATTTTAAAGATTAATGACACATTTGGGATAGCCTCCTTGGCTGCATCTTAAATGGTAGACCACTTTGTCTGAAACTGAGATTCCATTTTTTTCCATGTGTAGAAATTTCCTTTCTGCATCTATTCTGCTGAGACCCCGAAAATCTTTTTGTTTCAATAAAATCACCTCTTATTCTTCAAAACTCCAATGAGAATCGGCCCAAACTGTCCAACCTTTCCTCGTGCATTCATCAACCCCCTTGTGCCAAGAATCAAACTAGTGAAACTTCTCTGCAGTGCTTTCAATGCAAGTATATCCCTTCTTCAATAAGGAAAGCAAAACTATACAGTACTCTAAATTGCACCAACACCATAATTCAGTCGCAGTAAAAGTTCTGTCACCCTTAATAAATGTTACTTACCTGCACCTGCACGCTCACATTGTGCCATTTATGTACATGGGTTCTCACATCCTTTGTACTGCTTCCCAATTTTTCTGTCTTTTAGAATCAGGTTGACAAGAAAATAGCTCAGGTCTCTGTACTTAAGAATGACTATTTATTACGAATAAATACATTCTAGCTACAGATAAGCAATTGTGAACTGTTGATATATCGCTGAACTAGTTAATATCTAATCCCTTAACACTCACGCAAGACGCAAAAATAAAGTGTAAGGTGGTTGAGGCAAAGACCGGGAAGGCACTTCAATGGATCCTTTTCACAGGATTCAATGATAAGGTATATTTGGTTTTTTAGGATGTCCTGCTTCTTGATTCTCCAACTCTAGATACCATTACTTGCAGAAGATACAAGGTGACTTATTCACACAGTTCTCTGTCTTACTAGTTAAGAGCCGCAGCTTTCAGGAACTGCAGTGGACAAACTAAACCAAGCTTCTTTAGGTTTAAGGTGGTCTCTGCTGCAAAGAAGAGGCACGGCTCCTGTTCTTGGGAAGATTCGATAATTCAGGTGCAAACGCTATCATTCCCAAATTCTCCGGCTACCTGGGAGAGAGTCAAGTAATGGTTGGCACATGGAAGGCTTTTGCCATGAATAGCTGTTCCCTGTTTGGCAGATTAATCAGCTACTTGTTGACTGCCAAAACTCAATTTGTACACACCCCTTGACTGCAGTTTGTCATCAGCATCCCACTAGCTTCCTTCCTTGTCTGCCCCCTTCTCCAACCCCCACACTACCCAGTAGTTTAAAAACATTTAGAATGCATAAATGGCAACTTGCTTCAAAAAAGTATAGTTCTGCTTGAACAACACTTGATTCTTTAAGCAGTCTTTTTACCCTTTATGTCTATAGTTAACAATACAGAAAAGTAAAGGGGTGTGCTCTTTACATCGTACCTAATAAAAGTGAATGTCTAATGTGGCACAGAATACTGGCAAAAACAATGCCTTTGTATAGGGTGTCATTATAACTCGGTTTGTCCTTGGAACAATTGAACTGCAGTAGCTTAGACATATTAATTACCTAACATTCACTTTGTCAGCATTTTAGTTTGTTGGCAGCCTATTCCAGCATTTCATTGGTATATGTTTAGTACTGTAGCATAGCTGTCAGTGCATCAGTTGAGCATTGTCCAACCTCTTTGGTGTCCGGTGTGACTATTTTTCTTAACCCATGAACAAAACTACTGTTGAGCAGTTTGTAAAAGATAAATCCTTACTTTGGAGAATACCAAGTCCACTAAGTGTTCTAATGATCGTGTCTCTGGTGAGTGCAGCTTAACTGTTGACACTGCAATTTCTTGAAGTAACAGTTTTCCTGTTGACTGTAATCCATATCACTGCCATGATGAAGAATAAAGCAGGCAAAAGGCAGGGTATGGGAACTGCGTACTTCATCCAATTATGTCATACAGGCCTGTGGCTGATTTCCATTTACCTACGTTTTCTATTTGTGGCACAGGATTTGTGATCCCACACAGAATACAAATCTGCTATTTAAATGATTCCCTAATATTAGGATTAGTGGTCTAAAATATCCACTATTTCAAGAGACAGGGAGAGTCAGAGAGAGACACACACACACCACTGCTGCCTCACAGCGCCAGTGACCCGGGTTCAATTTCATCCTCACTAATTGTCTGTGTGGAGTTTGCACATTCTCCCCGTAACTGCGTGGGTTTCCTCCAGTGCTCTGGTTTCCTCCCACAATCCGCAGATATGCAGGTTTGGTGAATTGGCCATGCTAAATTGCCCATAGTGTTCAGGGATGTGTAGGTTAGTGGTAAAAGTAGAGTACTAGGGAATAAGTTTGGGTGGGATACTCTCCAGAGTGTTGGTAGGGACTTGTAGGGCCGAAGGGCCTGTTTCAACACTGTTGGGATTCTTCTTAAAAAAAGGAAGCACAAGTATTAATACAAAGAAACTGGGATCATATAGAAAAAATGCAACTGATGAGGAAAGGGTTTAAATCCTTGATTTTGCAATACACCTATGATCAGAATCAAATGTCGAGATATAGGACACTGACATGTAATAGCTGTGAACTTGTCTCAAAGTTGCTTCTTTTAGAAGCTGTTTAACCTTTGGTTATCTGTTCTTATCTCTCCTTCTTTTGCCTGTTATTTTGTCTGACACTCCTGTTAAGATGTGTGGGACAGTGGGCTTTTTAAAAAAGAATATGACTAGTCATGACTATTATTTAGTTTACTCTGACACCTCATTGTTTTATTAGTTACTTTTAGTTGGTTAGTTTATAGAAACTATACAAATTATTGTGAACATCACGTTAATTCATAAATTATAACAATGTTTATTATGGGATTGAACAAACATGTGAATAAGACTTGGGGGCCATTATATTGTATGTATGTACATAAGAACATGCCTTGACTGTTAACAATATTGTCAGGTGTGAATGCTATATCTAGAAATATAATACATTGATTCACTGATTAAAAAAGCATTACTACAGAGATACAGAATTCTTTTTTGTTGCATTAACTGTAATTTTTAACTATAATTGGTTCACTCAATTCAAGTTGTGCTATTTGTCCAAGCCGATAGCAACTTGAGCTTCATCATGTGTAATGGAGGTTGATGAAGGTTAAGAGATGGAAAATCAATGGGAACCACTGAAGGGTTAGCATCAGGTGTGTGCATGGCTCAGAGTAAGGTTATCCATGTCACAGGTTTTCATGAAAAATCAGGATAGATTTTTGTTTGTCTTTTGAAAAAAAAGAGATCTCCATTTAAACAATCAAACTTTTTTTAATCAAAATAGTATTACACTTTCCTAGCGTAGCTCAGTATTCCTAAATAAATTTCCGCATACCCCATAGGACAGTAAAGATTTTGGGTTATGGTAGAGAGAGAGAAATACTCAGGTTTAATAATCTCTAATGTTGCATCTTTTTAGGCTGTAGATTTTTCAACTGAAATACTAAATTTAAGAAAATAATACTGTTGCTTGTGCAGTGGTAGTATTCTTACCGTTAGACTAGGATGCCCAGATTCAAGTTTAGGGTGGCACGGTGGCACAGTGGTTAGCACTGCTGTCTCACAGCACCTGAGACCCGGGTTCAATTCCCAACCCAGGCGACTGACTGTGTGGAGTTTGCACGTTCTCCCCGTGTCTGCGTGGGTTTCCTCCAGGTGCTCCGGTTTCCTCCCACAGTCCAAAGATGTGCGGGTCAGGTGAATTGGCCATGCTAAATTGCCCGTAGTGTTAGGTAAGGGGTAAATGTAGGGGTATGGGTGGGTTGCGCTTCGGTGGGTCGGTGTGGACTTGTTGGGCCGAAGGGCCTGTTTCCACACTAAGTAATCTAATCAAGTTCTACTTGCTCCAGAGGTGTGTAGTAACATCTCTGAACAGATTAGAAACATAGGTTAAAATAAAAGAAAATATTACTTGAGTTTATCTTTTTTCTTCTGATACAAATTTCATTCCAACATTGCTCAGTCATATTAAAAAATGTTACTTAAAAATGTATTTTGTTCAGGGCTTATAACGCTGCTGGTCAGACATTGGATGCTGCCAGCCATAGTTAGTTGTTAATGTTGTCAAAATGTTAAGAATTTGGCTAGACCTGTGTTTGCTCACTTACCTTGGCTCCTATATTGGCAATATCTATATATAAATTTCATTCTTGTTTTTACATTTGTTGAAGGCCTCAACGCTCCTTTTTAGAGTCATAGAAATGTACAGCATGGAAACAGACCCTTCGGTTCAACTCTTCCATGTTGACCAGATATCCTAACCTAATCTAGTCCCATTTGCTAATGTTTGGCCCATATCTTGCTGAACCCTTCTTATTCATTTATCCATCCAGTTGCCTTTTAAATGTTGCAATTGTACCAGACTTCACCATTTCCTCTGGCAGCTCATTCCATACACGTACCTCTCGGAGTGAAAAAGTAGGCCTTTAGATCTCTTTTAAGTTTTCCTCTCTCACCCTAAACTTCTAGTTCTCCCCCACACCAGGGAAAGACCTTGTCAATTCATCCTACCCTGCCCCTCATGATTTTATGAGCCTTCATAAGGTCACCCCTCCGCTTCTGAAGCTCCAGGGAAAACACCTCAGCCTATTCAACCTCTCTCTATAGCTCAAATCCTCCAACCATGGCAACATCCTTGTAAATCTTTTCTGAACTCTTCAAGTTTCACAACATTCTTCTGAAAGGAAGACCAGAATTGCACATAATATTCCCAAATGTCCTGCACATAATTTTCCAAATATTTCAATGCCCTGTACAGCCGCTGCATGATCTCCCATATACTCTGTGCTCTGACCAATAAAGGAAGGCCACCTTCACTACCCTATCTACCTATGACTCTACTGTAAAGGAGCTATGAACCCGGACTCCAAGGTCTCTTTGTTCAGCAACACTCTGCAGGACCATTAAGTGTATGAGTGCTGCCCTGATTTGCCTTTCCAAAATGTAGAACCTCACATTTATCTAGGTTAAACTCCATATGCCACTCTTTGGCCCTTTAGTCCATCTGATCAAGATCCTGTTGTAATCTGAGGTAACCTTCTTTGCTGCCACGACACCTCCAGTTTTGGTGTCATCTGCAAATTTAGTAACGATACCTCTTTTATTTACATCCAAATCATTTATATAAATGACAAAAATCAGTGGTCCCAGCACTGATCCTTGTGGCATACTACTGGTCACAGGCTCCAGTCTGAAAAGTAGCCCTCCAGCACCACCTTTGAGCTAGTTCTGTGTGGAAATGGCTAGTTTTCCCTGTTCTTCATGAGATCTAACCTTGCTAACCAATCTACCTTGATGAACTCCTTCCTGAAGTCCATATAGATCACGCCCACCTCTCTGCCCTCTTCAATCGTCTTCATTACTTCTATAACTTTGAATTTTGGCCTTTTTTGCAATGCTAGTTTAGATGCACCATCATTTGTAACTGTGCCACCAGCTGCTATGCCATAACCTTTGAAATTCGTTTTGCCACTCTAAAACCCCCTCCTCTTCTAGGAGGCTGCTTACGTGGTTTAGCGTCCAATCCTATTTGAGAGCAATCTTGTAAAGCACCTTGAGATATTTTATCATGCGGAATGTTCGATATAAATGTTTATTCCTGTTTATATCCACAAACTACCTTGTTGCTCAGCCTATACGAGGGTAAATTCTTCCAGAGTTTAGATTTGGATAGGAGATTGATCATGTTTATTATTTTAAACCAAATATACATAAAGCAAATATTTAAACAGGTAGGTTGAGACTTCTTTCACTTGAGTGTAGGAAGTTTGAAGACTACCTGATGGAAGTTTAGAAAATAGTGGGAGATATACATAGAGTTAATGGTAGTTGTCTTTGCCCTAGGATGGGGGATTTCAAGACTCGGGGGCACATTCTTAAGGTGAGAGAAGAGAGATTTTAAAAATAGACATGAGGGGCAAATTGTTTACACAGGATGGAATGTGTGGATTGACCTTCCTGAGGAAGTAGTGCGTGTGGGTATGATTACAACAACTATAAGTATACAAATTGGAAAGGTTTGGAGGGATATGGGCCAGGAGCAGGAAGGTGGGAGTATAGTTTGGGGTTATGTTCAGTGTGGACTGGTTGGACCACAGGGTCTGTTTTCATGCTGTTACGACTCTATGATGAAAGTTTATAGCAAACTATGATTATTTGGAAACTTGTGATTCTAAAGTAGAAGGAAATGGGTTTTTTTATTTCAGTCTGTGAAAGTTGAATCTTTTTTTTAAAGAAACGTAAATAGTCATTTGGAACAATTAACAAAAAGAAAGCCTTTCCAAGACGTTATATGACCTCAGCTAAAATACTCCACAAGCGACCTGATGCAATAATTGCTGTTTTATCATTGACTTGGGTTTTTATGACCGACAAAGTGGAGACAAGGAACCAGAAAAATGGTGAGGTCAATAGCAAGGCTCCTCACCAGCAGTAGGGTAGTATCGTTCATAGCAGCCTTCAACCCACCAGAGCTGGAAAGAGGTTTTAGATATTTTCTCATCAGTCTGTTCAGAGATGTTATGACATACGTCTGGAGTGGGTGGTTCTTGAACCCAGGCCTCTTGGCTCAGGAGTAAGGTTCAACAGAGTTATTGTTTGTAGAGTATATTAGTGAGAAAAGGATTACATTTTTATATTGGTTATATATGATCAGATCTTTCCAAATCACCATATTTATATTACTTATTTATTTTTCTTTATATTTTGTGTAATAACTAGTGTTCCTTTGTTAAAAGTTCATTTACAGCCTTGTGGGACCATTTCCAATGACTGACCACCACAGTAAACATATTGTAGAAGTAAAAGTTATGTCTATCAAGTCAGATTTAACATGAAACTATAAGATTTCAGAACAGAAGTAGGTCATTTGGTTGATTTGAGTTTCTCAGCCATTTTGTGAGATCATGCCTGATCTGATAATTCTCAAATCCACAAAGACTTCCACAGATTCACTGACTTCTGAGAGAAGAGATTCCTACTCATCCCTGGTTTGACTGTACAACCTTTATTCTGAGATTATCCTGAAAAATGTGTTGCTGGAAAAGCGCAGCAGGTCAGGCAGCATCCAAAGAGCAGGAGAATTGAAGTTTCGGGTATGAGTCCTTCTTCAGGAATCTTGGCTCAGATGATTTTAGTCATCTCCTCTGAGATTATGCTCTCTAGTCTTAGACTGTCCCATAGGAGGAAATAACATCTTGTGTGTTTCACTGAGGTCGTCTCTCATTCTTCTAAATTCCAATAGATACCAGGCCCAACCTACTGTACTTCTCGTAAGCCTTGATCTAGTGATCTTTTTCTGGACTGCCTCCAATGCCAGTATATTGTTCCTTCAATAAACGGTCTAAAACTGTTTACAATTTTCCAGACCAGTGACTTATATCATTTTAGCAATTTCCCTTACTTTTATACTCCATTTCCTTAGAAATAAAGACCAATATTCCGTTTGCTTTCCCATTGCCCATTATGTGAATCACAAGAAGCTAACATACATGAGAACTCCCAAATCCCTCTGTAGCTCTCTGAAGTTAAATTCTGAGTTTTGTTTTAAAGTGAGCTATAAGAGTAGCAGTCAGTCTTTTGGTAAAGTAATCGGAGGGGTAATTTTGCCTTGGTTGTCGGGCAGAAGACAGGAATTATTTTGCTTGAGACATCATTCTAAAAGAGTAAAGTAGCATCTTTGGTTTTTTTTTGCAACATTACAGAAGATAAATCTTATTAATTTAACATGATTCAGATAACATTACTCATGTTTACCTTTCTGTGGAATAAAGCGAATTAATCAAACCGGCTGTCTCCTTAACCTAGTTAGCTTGTCTGCTTTTAGCTCTGTCAGCTTGTCTGTACAAATGTCTCCTTTTCATTCCTTTTTTTTGTTCTTGTTTAAGGAAAAAACATTTATATACGTAACTGACCATTTTTAGAATTCTATACATGGATTTTGAAACTGTCCAAAATGTAATTCATAGTTATTTGCATCTTCGGAGAAACATGCCAACAGAAGCCCCTTGGTGGCTGAAACCCATTTTTGCAAGTTGAAAATTCAGTTTTGCAAGCTCAAAATTGGTTACCAGTTCTTTTAAAGAGCAGGTGTCAGCTATTTAATGGCAGAGTCCTAGCTCCTGAAAATAAAAATAATGTTTCTATACCAATAACAGAATAACAATAAAATAACAATATTTTAAATGCGTCTATCAGTGATAAATAGTGAAAATTGCAGCAATTTGTTTGCAAGAAGGCAAAGTAAAATTGACAGCACAAAAACAAACTAGGGAGATTAAAACGTGTTACCACTGAAGAAGTTTATCCATATCACCTCTGTCCAATGAGAGTACTTCATTCTTAGGTCCAAATTAACCCGAGTTTTGAGGAAGCATCACTTGACCTGAAACGTTAACTCTGATTTCTCTACAAAGGTGTTGCCAGACCTGCTGGGTTTTTCCATCAATTTCTATATCTGTCTCCAGATTAACCCTTTTTGTTAGAATATTTACCATGTTATTGAAAGGGAACTGAAGTGGTACTATTATAGTTTTCCTGAATTTATGTTCTGCCACAAAAAATTTTAACTGCCTTTTTAAGGCTTGGATTTTGATGGCCAAATTCAGTAAACATTCGATTAATTCTCATTTGTGGGACTAAGAGTGTGCTAGGTGATCAGATATTCCAGATAATCAAGAGGTACGCAAAATCACAGTAAAACCTGACCAAATAAAACTTCAAGACATCAAAATCCCTCAAAAGTTCTTTATAAAAGCATCAACACACCACCTCATTCTAGTGTAAAAACACACAATAAGTAATAAAATCTTAATGCGGGGGTATAAGCATCACTGTTAAGCTTTATTTATAGCATAAATACCTGAGACATTGCAGTAAATAATGGTATTTGAGGTATATAAGTTTTGCCAGTTAATCAAGAGTGCCTGTTGATAAGGTACCGGTGAAAACATTTTGCTGCTGTTCTTTTGGCCACGTAGATGAGAGTTGTGCATTGAGATCCTGCTGAACGAAGCAGAGGGAATTGCTCAGGTAACTGTCGCTTCTGATGTGCAATTCCCCAATCCTTGAATCCTCGGAAATATACATTTATATCATAAGGTTCTGGGGCAGTAAAGTAAATAGATAACTAGCAACAGTGCGACAATTAGTCTAACTGCTGGGGAATTATTAGACTAACACATTGACTGAGCATCACCAGTACCTGATATCCCTACCCACCCTCAATTAACTTACATAGTCCCATCATTCACCTGGTCCTTCCCTCGCATTGTACCTTGGTACCCTAACCACCTGGCACCCCCTCACTTCACACTTAGCTTAGCTACTCACCCTTTCACAAGGATGTGAAAGTGACTGTGTTGCTGGACCTTTAAATCACAACAACTACTGCTGTGCAAAAGAGATGGTAGTTTTGACTTCCACAAATGTCCTGCACTATGAGGGGCCTGTCAGATTTAAAGTATCCTCTGCATTTGTGAAGGAGAATTGATCAGAATCTCCAGTCAGAAATGTGGACTCTTGCTTGATGTAAAAAGTAGGAACGGAGTGACAATTTGACTATAACTGCCCCTTGTTGAAAATTAACCCCATAAGTGAGCAAGATAGTTGCTGCAAGAAAAAGGCATGAAAAGAGCAAAAAACATTCTGATTTCATTCAGAAAATACACTTTCAAATCTGCCCTTTGAAAATAACGTAAGAGAGAAGTTTTTGTGTGATGTTCATCCATTAATTGCAAAATGACAGGATTGAAGGCTGAAAATGTGTTGCTGGAAAAGCGCAGCAGGTCAGGCAGCATCCAAGGAGCAGGGGAATCGACGTCTCGGGCATGAGCCTGACCTGCTGCGTTTTTCCAGCAACACATTGTCACCTTTTAATAGCTTAGCTATTGTCTTAGCTTAGAATCTGGTCTTTTTAATGTGGTCTATGAATGGTTTTCACCAGCAGTATCTCAAATAGAACATGTTCTGTAAGGACCAAAGGTATCTTTTCCTTTTCAGACTAGACAATCTGTGGTCACCTATAATTGAAATATTTATCAAATTCTTGTAAGTACTGAAGATCCACAGACTTAGACTTAAAGGAAAAGTTTCGTAAAATTCTGTACTCTGGATGTAAGCTTGCTCATTGAGCTTGAAGTTTGTTTTCAGACGTTTCGTCACCATACTAGGTAACATAATCAGTGAGCTTCCGGTGAAGCAGTGGTGATATGGCCCCCTTTTTATGTGTGTTCAGGTTTCCTTGGGTTGGTGATGTCATTTCCTGTTCTTTTTCTCAGGGTGTGGTAATGGGATCCAGGTCAATATGTTTGTTGATTTCCGGTTGGAATGCCGTGCTTCTAGGAATATCTGTGTGTCGCTGTTTGGCTTGTCCTAGGATGAATGTGTTGTCCCACTCGAAGTAGTGTCCTTCCTCATCTGGACGTAAAGATATTAGTGATAGTGGTCAATGGTCTCCTTTGACGTAACAACCTTATTCACATCCATCAACATTAGCCTGGCCAAGGAAACACTGACTACTTTATTAGAAGAACCAAAGACACAAACACAAAACTCCACCAACTTAATCAGCAAGGACAATATTGTCAAACTAGTGGACCTATGTCTTATCACTCACTTCATCTTTAACAACAAAACCAACAAACTAATGGAACACCTATGGGATCTCCAATATCAGGGTTCTTAGCAGAGGCAATAATGTGGAGACTCAAACTATTCCCCTGAAAAATATGTATACCATTTTGGATATTGTTGAGGGGGACGACTTACCAGGGGCAAGCAGTGGGGCCTAGGTCTCTGGCACAGAGCCTGTCCCTGTTGCACAGAAGGGAAGGAAGGAAAGGAGGAGAGTGCTAGTCATTGGGGGCTCAATAGTTAGAGGTTGAGATAGAAGGTTTGTTGGGAACAAACGAGACTCACGGTTGGTGCCAGGGTCTGTGATGTCTCGGATCATATCTTTGGGGTCCTGAAGGGAGAGGGTGACCAGCCTCAAGTCGTTGTCCATGTAGGTCCCAATGACATGGGTAGAAAGAGGGATAGGGATGTAAGGCAGGATTTCAGGGAGCTTGAGTGGAAGCTGAGAGTGAGAATAAACAGAGTTGTTAACTCTGGTTTGATACCTGTGCCACATGATAGTGAGGCAAAGAATAGGGAGTGATATCAGCTGAACACAAGGCTGCAAGGATGGTACAGGAGGGAGGGTTTTAGGTTCTTGGATAATTGGGGCTCATTCTAGGGAAGTTGGGACTTGTACAAACAGGATGGTCTTCATTTGAACCAGAGGGGTACTAATATTCTGGGTGGGAAATTTGCTGGTGCTATTTGGGTAGGTTTAAACTAGCTCAGCAGGGGGGTGGGAACCTGAGATGTGGCTGCAGTGCACAGGAGGATGAGAGTAGGAAGGGCAGGGACAGGATTTCAGGGTCACAGTAATGTAAAGGCAGACAACGAAGTGGTTTGAAGTGTGTCTACTTCAATGGCAGAAGTATCCGAAATGCAGCATGGATTGGTACCAGGGACTTCGATGTTGTGGCCATTTTGGAGACATGGATAGAGCAGGGTGAGGAATGGATGTTGCAGGTTCCAGGGTTTAGATCTTTCATTAAAAACAGGCAAGGCAGTAAAAGGGGGGGAGGCATGGCATTGTTAGTCAAAGCTAGTATAACCGTGGCTGAGAGAATTTTTGATGAGGAATTGTCTACTGAAGTAGTGTGGGCTGAGGTTAGAAACAGGAGAGAAGAGGTCACATTAGGGAGATTTAAACAATCCTTGGGGTTTTTTATAGGCCTCCGCTGAGTTCCAGGGAGGTGGAAGAGAGGATTAGTAAAATTATTTTGAGTAGGAGTAAAAGAAACAGGCTGGTCATTATGGGGGATTTTAACTTCCCCAACATTGACCATAAATGTTATAGCTCTAGTCTTTCAGATGGATCAGTTTTTGTCCAATGTGTATAGGAGGGTTTCCTGATACAGTATGTTGAAGGGCCGACAACAGGAAGGCCACACTGGATCTGGTGCTTGGTAATGAACCAGGCCAGGTGTTTGATTTAGTTGTAGGTGAGCACTTTGGAGAGAGTGACTATAATTCAGTAACGTTTAGTTTAGCGATGGAAAGGGATAGGTACATGCCACAGGTCAAGAGTTATTGATGGGGAAAGGGCAATTATATTGCGATTAGGCAAGAATTAGGATGCATAGAATGGGGTAGAAAAATGTAGGGGATGCAGACAATTGAAATGTGGAGCTGGTTTAAGGAACAGATATTGCATGTCATTGATAGGTATGTCCCTGTCAGGCAGGGAGGAAGTGATAAGGTAAGGGAACCGTGGTTTACTACAGAAATTGCAACTTTGTTAAGAAGAAGGAGGAGGCTTATGTGTTGATGAGGCAAGATAGTACAGATGAGGCGATGGAGAGTTACAGATCAGCTAGGAAGGATTTAAAGAGAGAGTTAAGAAGAGCAAAGAGAGGACACAAGCAATCTTTAGCAAATAGAATAAAGGAGAACCCTAAAGCTTTCTATAGGTATGTGAGGAATAAAAGAATGATTCGAGTAGGAATAGGACCAGGCAAAGGCAGAAGTGGTAAGTTGAGTGTGGACCCTGTAGAGGTCAGAGAGGTGCTAAACAAACATTTCTCATCGGTGTTCACTCAGGAAAAGGAGAATATCGTAGAGGAGAGGAATGAGATGTGGTATATTAGACTAGAAAGGATCGAGGTTAGTTACACACAGCTGTTATCAATTCTAGAAGGAGTGAAAGTAGACAAGTCCCCTGGGCCGGATGGGATTTATCTGACAATTTTCTGGGAAGCTAGGGAGGAGATAGCAGAGCCTTTGGCTTTGATATTTGAATCGAGATTGTCTCCAGGTTTTGCACCAGAGGACCGGAGGTTTGCAAATGTGCCCTTGTTCAAGAAGGGCAACAGAGCTAACCCAGGTAATTATAGACCAGTGAGCCTTACTTCAATTGTAGGAAAGGTTTCGGAAAGGACTATGAGAGACAAGATTTATAATCATCTGGCAAAGATAGTAAACATGGTTTCGTCAAGGGCAGGTCATGCCTCACAAACCTCATTGAGGTTTTTGAGAAGGTGACCAAGCCAGTAGATGAGGATAGGGCAGTTGACGTGATATACATGGACTTCAGTAAAGCCTTTGATAAGGTTCCATGTGGTAGGCTGATGGAGAAATTGCAAAGGCATTGAAGTGAGGATGATTTAGCAGTTTGGATTAAGAATGCAGCGAGTGGTGGTTGATGGAAAACATTCAGTCTGGAGTCCAGTTACTAGTGGTGTGCCACAAGGATCTGTTTTGGGACCACTGTTGTTTGTCATATTTATAAATGACTTAGACGCAGTCACAGGTGGATGGATTAGTAAATTTGCAGACGACACTAAAGTCGGTGGAGTAGTGGACAGTTTGGAAGAATGTTACAAGTTGCAGGGGGACTTGGATGAATTGCAGAATTGGGCTGAGAGGTGGCAAATGGAGTTCAATGCAGCTAAATGTGAGGTGATGCACTTTGAGAAGAATAACAGGAAGGCAGAGTACTGGGTGAATGGAAAGATTCTTGGTAGTGTGATGTGCAGAGGGATCTTGGAGTCCATGTGCATAGATCTCTGAAAGTTGCCACCCAGGTGAATAGTGCTGTTAAGAAGGCATATGGTGTGTTAGGTTTCATTGGTAGAGGGATTGATTTCCGGAACCGCAATATCATGCTGCAACTATATAAAACGCTGGTGCGGCCACACTTGGAATATTGTATACAGTTCTGGTCGCCCCATTTCAGAAAGGATATGGAAGCATTGGAAAAGGTGCAGAGGAGATTTACCAGGATGTTGCCTGATCTGGAGGGAAGGTCTTATGAGAAAAGACTTGGGTCTGTTCTCATTGGAAAGAAGGCAGCTAAGGAGGGATTTGATAGAGATGTACAGGATGATCAGAGGATAAGATAGGGCAGAGAGTGAAAGACTTTTTCCTGGGATGATGACGTCAGCTTGTACGAGGGGGCATAACTACAAATTGAGGGGTGATAAATTTAAAACAGATGTTAGAGGCAGGTTCTTTATGTAGAGAGTGGTAAGAGTGTGGAATTCCCTACCTGCTAATGTAGTCAACTCAGCCACATTAGAGAGATTTAAACAATCCTTAGGTAAGCACATTGATGATTTTGGGATAGTGGAGGGGGACGAGCTGAGAATGGTTCACAGGTCGGTGCAACATTGAGGGCCGAAGGGCATGTTCTGCGCTGTATTGTTCTATGTTCGAGGTAAACAAACAGCTCTGCCAACCCTTAACCCAAACTTTAGGTCCGCTATGTGGACCATCAATAATACCTTTACTGGCATAAAATTCACTAAAGGGAAGGAAAATAACAACAAACTTCCATTCCTAGATGTCACAGTAGAGCGAACAGCCAACGGGGAACTTCAAACCAACGTCTACAGAAAAACAACACATATGGACCAAATGCTGAACTACAGAAGCAATCATTCCAACACCCAGAAATGGAGCTGCATCAGAACATCATTTCAACGAGCCACTACACACACTGGAGCACAGAGGAACCACGAAGAGCAGAGGAAAATCACCTATACAGTGTATTCAAAAAGAATGGGTACCCAATAAACACAGTCTACTGATTTTTCTCAGCAACAAACCCAAACAAGCAGACAAAATGCATCCAGAAACCCTAGCCACTCTCCACGTCATCAAAGACATCTCAGAAATGACTGCCAGACTACTCAGACCTCTTGGCATCATGGTAGCCCACAAGCTTCTCACGGGCGGCTCGGTGGCTCAGTGGTTAGCACTGCAGCCTCACAGCACCAGGGTCCCAGATTCAATTCCAGCCTCAGGCGACTGTCTGTGTGGAGTTTGCACATTCTCCCCGTGTCTGCGTCGGTTTCCTCCCACAGTCCAAAAATGCGCAGGTCAGGTGAATTGGCTATGCTAAATTGCTCATCGTGTTAAGTGCATTAGTCAGAGGGAAATGGGTCTGGGTGGGTTACTCTTCGGAGGGGTGGTGTGGACTGGTTGGGCCGAAGGGCCTGTTTCCACACTGTAGGGAATCTAATCTAAAACCCACCAAAACAGCAGCCAATAGACATGAAAGACCCTATACAGACAATAAGCAAAACTAATGTAATTTACAAAATACCTTCTAAGAACTGTAACAAACACTACATTGGACAAACAGGCAGAAAACTAGCCACCAGGACACACAAACATCAACTAGCCACAAAAAGATATGACCCACTCTCACTAGTATCTTTATATTCAGACGAAGAAGGACACCACTTCGACTGGGACAACACGTGAATTCCTAGAAATGTGGCATTCCAACTGGAAATCTATCAACAAACACATCGACTTAGACTTCATTTACCACCCCCTGAGAAAAAGAACAGGAAATGACATCACCAACCCAAGGAAACCCTAACACAAATGAAAAGCAGGCCATACCACCAGTGCTTCACCAGCGGCTCACTGATGTTACCTAGTATGGTGACGAAGCATCTGACAACAAACCTTTCAGCTCAGCGAGCAAACCTACATGCAGAAGTTCAACTTGAGCTACAAATAGTCCCAAAACTCGTGAATTCTGTACTCTCCTCAGGACTCCATGTACATGATTGCACCATCTCTTACTCAAGGAATAAATTAACTCAGCAGGTCTGCAAGCATCTGTGCAGAAGAAACAAAGTTAATATTTCAAGTTTGATATGACTCTTCTTTTGAACACAAATTTATGATGTTAGATCAATTTACTTTGAAGTAGAATCCATATAGAGGAGGGAAAATATCAAATTAGGCTGTATTATCTATTCCTATAGACTTGACCTCCTTTTAGCAGGCTTCTTTTAGATTCTTATTCTTTGAAATGTGTCTATGCTACATGCATAAGTAGACAGAAACCTTTAATACACTCTGAATTAGATTTGACCTAATCCTGTGTTGCAAAAGCAATTGGCATTTTTCTCAATCTATACCTGGTTTGGATGTAAGTGAAAGTTTAATAATTCTAAGTTGTATCTTTTTACAATATAAATACAATATGATACTGCAAACTTGGATATAGAGGGTACAGTACTCATCCAGTAAGCATTTGTTTAAGTCTGAACTACAACCCAATGAATTTGTTGTCCATGTGCACACAGAAGATATATTTCCCCTCACTAGATGTTCTCACTTTAACGCTGTTCTGTTGAGACTTGTAGCATGAGCTGACGCAACCGAAGCAGCTTTAATTCACATGTTCTTCTCAAGTCCTTTATTAGATTAGATTACTTACAGTGTGGAAACAGGCCCTTCGGCCCAACAAGTCCACACCGACCCGCCGACGCGCAACCCACCCATACCCCTACATTTACCCCTTTACCTAACACTACGGGCAATTTAGCATGGCCAATTCACCTGACCTGCACATCTTTGGACTGTGGGAGGAAACCGGAGCACCCGGAGGAAACCCACGCAGACACGGGGAGAACATGCAAACTCCACACAATCAGTCGCCTGAGTCGGGAATTGAACCCGGGTCTCAGGCGCTGAGGCAGCAGTGCTAACCACTGTGCTATCGTGTTGCCCACATCAATAATCAATAATCATGTCCTTTATGAACATGATGATTAATGATGGTTTGTTAGACCATTGAACTCGATCTTATTGCTCAGTCGTAGACTTATAGGCGTGTTGATTAAGGATCAGGAATTGCTTGCTGTTTTCTTTTATTTTCTCTGTAAAGGCAGAAAGCAGACAGTAGCAGTGAACAGTTTCTGCAAACTAGCCGCAAGAGTTCACTACTGTTCCCCAGGGATCATTGTTGGAAATGTCAGTGTATATTAATGGCCAAGACTTGGCTATGCAGGTTATAATTTCTAAATTTCCAGATGACAAGAAGCTGTTGCAAACAAGAAATCCTAACAACAACTTGTTATCATGTTGCTTACATGATAATATTGAAATCCCAAGGATCATCTTGGAGTGCTGTACAGCACAACTTGACATCTTGACACACAGATACTTGGACAGATAACCAAAAGCTTGGTCACAGAAGTAGGTTTTAAGGAGTATTTGTAGGAAAAGGAATGAAGAGGTTGAGGAAGGGAATTTCCAGTGGTTAGACCTTAGCAGTAGAAGTGACAGAGAGATTCAAATTACGAATACTCAGGAGACTAAAATTTGACGTGTGCTGTTAATCTGTGAGGAGGTCGCAGAGATGGCAGTCTTTGAAGGGATTTGAAATGGAGAGTGAAAATTTTAAGTAATTTATTGTTTAAACAGAAGGTTAAAATAATAAGCGTGATGGGTAACTGGGACCTAGGGTAATTCAAGACATGAACACCAGATATTTGGATTGCATCAAGTTTATAGAGAGGAAAACAAGTCAGGTGTGTGATACTGCCCATTTGTCTGGTTGGCTATAGCTTGAAGGTCAATACTATTCAGGACAAAGCAGGCAGTTTGATTGGTACCTCTCTCACCTTCAGGATTTACTCTGCCACTGACTGTGACAGCAGTACGTACAATCTACAAGATGCATTGCAGTATGTCACCAAGATTCCTTCAACAGCAATTACCAAACCTGTGATCTGTACCACCTCACAGGGCAAGGACAACAAATGCAAGGAAGCACATCTTCCAAATTGCACGTCATCCTAATTTCACTGTTGCTCAGTCAAAATTCTGGGACACTGACCTTTCTCAGCATTGAGAGTCTGACTACCGCATATGATCTGCAGGAGCTCACCTTAAAGACCATTGAGTATTGGCAGTAAGTGCAGGCACAGCCAGCAATGCCAAATTCCTTTGAACGAATACAAAAACTGAAGTGTAAAATTATATATTTTGGTAAGAATATAAGACTTTATTCTAACTAAACGTTGCAATTTTAAAATGGTTGCAGAGACGTGACATCCGAGGGAGCATGCATATAAAATGTTAAAGGGGATCGTGCAAGATGAGTGGCAAGGTAGCATTTATTCTTCTAAATCATTAATAATGCAACCCTTCAGCCTACTTCTTTACTCAGTACACTTACGGCTGACCTAGGACTTGAGCTCCACTTCCCTACCTACTTTCCATACTTGATTCCTAGACAAACCAAAATCGTGTCTACCCCAGCCTTAAATATATTCAACGATGGGAACTGCATAATACTCTGGGTTCCAAAGATTCACAGCTCTTTGAGTGAAATAATTTCTTCTCTTCTCAGTCCTGAAAGCTTGCTCATTATCTTAAGTCTGTGCCTCCATGTTTTAAATTCCTTGGCCAGTGTCCTAGAGTCAGAAAGATCTGCAGCACAGAAAATGGCCCTTGGGCCTATTATATCCGTGCAGATAAAAATCTGCCACCTAACTATTCTAATCTGTGGAAACTGCCAATGATGACGAGACTCTTCAGAATCTTGAACCTTTCATTGAGGTCACCCCTCTTTCTCCTAAACTCCAGAGAATATAGATGTTGTTTACTGAGCTTTTCATCATAGGGCAACTCCTCATCCCAAGATCTAATTTAGTGAACCTTCACTGTACTTGCTCCAATGCAAGTATATCTTAAATGTGGATGCTTATCAACTTTCTGAAGTCCAAGTCGACTATCTCAAAACCATTGGCCTCATCCATAACCACTGGTCACCTCTTCAAAAAATTCAGTCATGTTGGTGTGAAATGATGTTTCCTTCACAAAACCATGCTGACTGTTCTTGATTAATCCCTATCTCTCCAAATGCAGATCAGTTCAGTCCCTCAGAATTGCTTCCAACACCTCTCCACCACTGAGGTTAGACTGTAGTTTCCTGATTTATCCCTTTCTTCCCTCTTGAATAACTGTACTATGTTGCTAGTCCTCCAATCCAGCAAATCTCCAACGGCTAGAGGAATTGGACATTTTTGCAAGCACCCCTGCTATTTCTGTCCTTGCCTCACTTAATAATCTGGGATACATTTCATCTGGCCCTGGAGATTCATCCACTTTTAAGCCTGCCAGACCATTCAGAACCTCCTCCCTCTCTAATTGTGCTGTCCTGGGGTTGAGTTCTGAAATGATACCATCCTGCTGAATACAATGCAGCTGTTACTGTTCCCAGAAAGGTTTTAGCAATGAAAACTCCATGCTGTTGAATGCTGAAATATACAGGCCAACAATCTGCTATAGCAGCCAATGTCAGTCAGGGCAGATTTTAGTATGTGGAAAATTGTCTAATTATGTGTGAACAGGGATTCTTGCTCATGATCCTCATTCTGTGACACTTGTTATGTTCATATCTGTGAATGTTTAGCAGACTTCAGTGTTCAAACACCATGTGGTCATATTCCTTTCCAGCAGTCGAGATGCAGTATGTAATTTTGTGCAAATTCAAGGGTTTTGCCTTGATTAAAATCTCACCTTAATTGCGATATTTTCTAATCACCCTGTCCAAGGATACTATGCCACACCCCTGGTGTAGGTGGGACTTTAAATTCCGGCATCCTAGCTCAGAGGTAGAGACATTACCGCTGCGCCATAAGAGCCTTCAACTTCTAAATCTAGGCTTGCATGTAAAGAATGGCCACGGGTGGGGGTGGGGGGTGGGGGTGGGGTGGTGGGGTGGAGGAGGGGGAGCTGACTGAGCTGCTAGTTATCTGCAAAACTACCCCTGTGGGAAAAAAGAAAAGAACTAAGTGACCTGAAAGTTTGGAAATGAAAATAAAGTGTGCTTTCAATGTTGTCTTGAACACCTTCTGGTTCATTATAGAGCCTTTCTCCATCCATCCATTCATTGTCAATCTGCTAAAACCAAAAGGCTGCATTATCTGTTTTTTGAGTTGCAATTCAATGCATGTTAGCTATATATTTGAATGAAAATTTGTTTTACCAATCTAGCTTTTCGTTATGAACATTGATATCATTCCAGATTGAATTCTGCTTGAACTTATACGTTAAAGTAGTTTTGAAGTGTATGAGTGTTCCTGTAGTTTGCCTGCTTTATTTTTTTCATGTGAGTAGAAAACAACCATAATCTTAAATTCACCAATATTCCCATCCGTATGTTCTCACAGCTGAACACAACTCATTTGCCACATCCCAACACTCCAAGGATGCAGAGTCCCCTCCGATCCCTCAGCCCTGTAGTATTCCTATCCTCTGATTCGGATCCTCTTCTCAGGAAGCAGTCAGATTTGCACAGGAGCCAGTCAGCTGAGAGCAGTTATTCACGCTCCCCTGGTCGCAGGCAGCTACCCTTCATTCCAGGCCACACCAAGCTGCCTTCTATCATTCGCATCACCAAAGCTCAGCTCCAACAGGTGAACCAACAGATTATCTTTTTTATAGTATTTTCTACTACAGTAGAGGACTTTTAATTTAAAATTTTCCTGTGTTGTATCAGGAATAAATATTTGATTTGTTTAGAAATGCATCTGTTAGACTTTTGTACTAATCCTAGAGTTAGTGACGTACAAATGCGATTGCTTTTATTGTGTTAATATCTGGGAATTTGTTGAGAAATATTTGCATTTAGGAACATTATCATTTTGGGAAGAACTTTGCAACTTTTAATGAGAAGTGGTAAATATATCATTGACTTTTATCTGAATTGAAAAAATCTTTAAGGTTATATTTGAGATTGTTACTAGTATGGAGTTCATGCTTCTCACTTATTCAACAGAGCCTGTTGAAAGGTAATTCTTTTTGTAATAAGCCAATCAGGACCACAATGACAAAGGTATGCTTAATATCTCTCATCATATTAAAGTTCATATATATCTTTTTGTAAACGTGAGATTTGGTCAAAAAAGTAAATTTAGCTATGTGTTCTAACAAAGGAATGTAGACTCTATACAGTCCTAATTTTTAGATATGGGAGGAAAAGATAATGTAAACTGTAGAATTAAAAACTGATCCTTTTTGTAAAAAGAATTTTGAGTTCCTAATGACACCTTAATTTGAGATTAACTAAGACAATCAATTATACAAGAAATTTAAATATTGTATTTTGTATCTGCTCCAACCCCATGCATTTTATTTCATGTCTACTATAAATAAAATCTGTCTTTGTACTGCTGTCTAGATGGCTATATTAGGTTGTCATGAAGATTTTTGGAAATGTCGTGAAGGTATGTCTCGGAAGTTACATGTACCTTTGGTACAATAATACTTGCCTTGTATCATGGAAACAACCCACTGTTCAACATTATTAATTTGTTGCGATGTGTAATGCCCCTGGTTCTCTAGGCAAAAAAAAAATTAAGTGAGACACCATTCAAAAATATCAGAAATCAATAGATCAATTGATTTGTTCATCAACTTTTGAAGAATGCTATATTCTGAGAAGATTTGTTTATATTAAATGCATCAAAAAACATACTTGCAAGCTGGAATGCATCAGTGCTGTAGGTTTTATAAATGCTGCTTGCAAAGATTTAGATATTAAGGTAAGAATTAACCGAAGGTGGTTATGGCAGTGAAGACAAGTAGCAATCAAAAGATCAAACGGATGAGATATTTTTTACATAATACTGACTGTCCACCAACCATGGATTTAGAAAGAAAGAATTTGCATTAATAAGACACTTGCTGATTTCAAGGACCTCATAGATGTGAATAAGAAAAAAAAACTTGGAAAATCAGGGGTATTTATATTAATATAGATGGGGATGTTGATTTGATGGAGATATTTAAAGCTAAAGAAGAGTGGGATGGGTTAAATAAACAAAGACTTTTTCCAGTGATTGAACTATCTCAAACAATGGGAGCATTGATAGAAGATTTAAGGTCAAATAAGCTTTTAACTTAATGGCTGTGAGCTGAATTATGAGAGGCATCCTAGTGAGAGCCACACAAAGCAAGAATATTTGAAGACTCAACAGTAAATTGACATCATGGTTCCCAGCTATGGATCATTTTGGCAGCTTTCTTGAAATCGGCTCTATCTTTCACCTGGAGAAGGATGTATAGCGTAAGACTGTACAATGAAGGGAGGGAGTAAAAAGAGGGAGGAGGTAATGACCTGCATTTGAAAAGCATCTTTCACAAGATCTAGATGTCTCAAATCCCTTTATAGGGAATAAATTACTTGCAGTGTAATAGGCATTGCAGTTTAGAATAAATATATTTTAAAAGTTTAGTATTAAATACTGCATAAAACTCTACTAAAACCATGAAACAGGTTGGTCAGCATCTGTAAATGGAACAAACATGATTATTCTTTGGACAGCCTTTCTGCAGAACCGAAGAAACAATGACTGGCATAGGCCAAACAGCCTTTTGAATTTGCTTTGGTCTTCAGTAACATGACTGAATGTGTGCATTGATTTCACTTTCCTGCCTATTTGATTTCCTTACCCAAAAATCTACCCAAACTCAGCTTTAATGCATTGCCTTATGTATGATTTATGATCATCTTGTACCATTTTGATACCAAAATACCAAACAAGGTTAATGATACATGGCCTATTTTCCATTTTCAGTGTTGATACAATTGTGTATCAAAACTATTCTGAGCAACTCAAGCATCCAGCTGATGAGTCATCTGACTCTATTCATTAGCATACTTTCCATGGATGCTCTCTGAGCTGCTGTGATCTCCAGCATTTTTTGTTTTCAGTTCAGATTCTAGCAAAAAGGATTCTGGGTAATCCAAGATGGAGGACGAGAAAAATTTCTGGCTGAAACAGCTGCTCCATTTTTGAGGTATTTTAGGTGCTGGAGGCGATTTCTTCGAATTCCAGGAGCAGCAATTGCTGTTTTATATGTTGTTGCCTTGTTTTGGAACTTTGGTGGAAAAAATCAAAACAACAGTAGTTTTAAAAGGGAGAAGAACAGGCAAAGGAAGCACATGGTGAGGTCAGTACAGGAGAGAAAGAAACTGAAACTACCTTTGCTGTTTGAATTCATGTATCGCTGGACATCGGAGTGCTTCTGGAAAATTAACAAAGTGAAATTCACAACTGATCTTGGAGGAACTGTTGGGTGAAGTTCACAGCACAGAAGCAGATATAAGTGTATTGTTGTTTTAAGTGTGACCTAGAGAAAGCCTGCAGTAGTGAGTAGAGTGGGTTCTTTCTTTGTTATGTTTTTGGAGATATGTCTCTTGATTAAACTTAAAATATAAACCATAACTATTCATTTAACCTGGGGCAGTGTTTGTAGAGGAATAAGACAATGTTAATTTCTGGGTCTGTAGATTGTAAAGAAGCAAAAATGGCCTTCAGTAGAGTAATATATGCTTCTTGTCAAATGTGGGAGTTTAAAGACAACTTAAGGATTACAGTGGATTATATCCGCCATAAATGCTGCTGTTTGCAATTCTTATCAAATCGAATGGATCGGTTGGAGAGACAGTTAGAAGCAACGAGGAATTTGCAGCAACTCCAGCATGTGATGGATGGTAGTTATAGGAAGGGGGGAAAGTCTCCAATACAGTCACGTAGATGGGTTAACTCCAGGAAAGCTAAGCGGTAGGCACCTAGTGCAGGAGTCTTTTGTGGCTATACCCATTTCAAACAAGTATGCTATTTTGGAAAATGTGGGGGGAGGGCGGGGGCACGAGGGAGGGGGTGGATGGATTCTCAGGGGAACGTATCACGAACAGCCAGGTTACTGGTTTTGAGACTGGCTCTAGTGCAACGAGGAGTATATTGGGTTCCAAGAGATTAATTGTGTTGGGGGATACTCTAGTCCGAGGTATAGACAGACATTTCTATGGCCAGCAGCAAAAAATCAGATGTGCTGCTTCCCTGGTGCCAGGATCAAGGATGTCTCAGAGAGGGTGCAGAATGTTCTCACAGTGGAGAGGGGCCAGCAAGAGGTCATTTTCCACATTGGAACCAACGACATAGGAAGGGTAATAGTTGAGAGTCTGAAGGGCGATTAGAGAGAGTTAGGCAGGAATTTAAAAAGGAGATCCTAGAGGGTAGTAATATCTGGATTACTGCCGGTGCTACGAGCTAGTGAGGGCAGAAGTAGGAGGATATAGCAGATGAATGCATGGCTGGGGAGCTGGTGCTTTGGAGAAGGATTCACATTTTTGGATAATTCAAATCTCTCTTGGGGTAGAAGTGACCTGTAAAAGGACGGATTGCACCTAAGTTGGAAGGGGTCTAATACACTGGCAGGGAAATTTGCTAGAGCTGCTCAGGAGGATTTAAACTAGTAAGTGGGGGGTTGCGGGCTTGGAACCCAGAGAGATAGTGAGGAAAGAGATCAGTCTGAGACTGATACAGTTGAGAACAGAAGTGAGTCGGGCAGGCAGGGACAAAGCAGAGAACAAGGTAGGACTACTAAATTAAACTGCATTTATTTCAATGCAAGGGACCTAACAGGGAAGGCAGATGAACTAAGTGTATGGTTAGGAACATGGGACTGGGATATCATAGCAATTACAGAAACATGGCTCAGGGATGGGCAGGACTGGCAACTTAACGTTCCAGGATGCAAATGCTACAAGGAAGGATAGAAAGGGAGGCAAGAGAGGAGGGGGAGTGAAGTTTTTTTATAAGAGATAGCATTACTGCTGTGCTGAGGGACGATATTCCTTGAAATACATCCAGGGAATTTGTTTGGATGGAACTAAGAAATAAGAACGGGATGATCACCTTATTGGGATTGTATTATAGACTGAATAGTCAGAGGGAAATTGAGAAACAAATTTGTAAGGAGATCTCAGCTATCTGTAAGTATAATAGGGTGGTTATGGATTTTAACTTTCCAAACATTGACTGGGACTGCCATAGTTTAAGGGTTTAGATGGAGGGGAATTTGTTAAGTGTGTATAAGAAAATTTTCTGATTCAGTATGTGGATGTACCTACTAGAGAAGGTGCAAAACCTGACCTACTCTTAGGAAATAAGGCAGGGCAGGTGACTGAGGTGTCAGTGGGGGAGCACTTTGGGGCCAGCAACCAGAGTCCTATTAGATTTAAAATAGTGATGGAAAAAGATAGACCAGATCTAAAAGTTGAAGTTTGAAATTATTAGGCAAGAATTTTCGAAAGCTGATTGGGTGCAGACGTTCACAGGTAAAGGTACGGCTGGAAAATGGGAAGCCTTCAGAAATGAGATAATGAGCATCCAAAGAAAGTATATTCCTGTCAGGGTGAAAGGAAAGGCTGGGAGGTATAGGGAACGCTGGATGACTAAAGAAATTGAGGGTTTGGTTAAGAAAAAGAAGGAAGCATATATCGGGTATAGACGGGATAGATCGAGTGAATCCTTAGAAGAGTATAAAGAAAGTAGGAGTATACTTGAGAGGGAAATCAGGAGGGCAAAACGGGGACATGAGATAGCTTTGGCAAATAGAATTAAAGAGAATCCAAAGGGTTTTTACAAATGCGTTAAGGACAAAAGGGTAACTAGGGAGAGAATAGGGCCCCTCAAAGATCAGCAAGGCAGCCTTTGTTGGAGCCGCAGAAAATGGGGGAGAAACTAAATGAGTATTTTGCATCAGTATTTACTGTGGAAAAGGATATAGAAGATATAGACTGCAGGGAAATAGATGGTGACACCTTGCAAAATGTCCAAATTACAGAGGAGGAAGTGCTGGATATCTTGCAACGTATAAAGGTGGATAAATCCCGAGGACCTGATCAGGTGTACGCTAGAACTCTATGGGAAGCTAGAGAATGATTATTGGGCCTCTTGCTGAGACATTTGTGTCATCGATAGTCACAGGTGAGGTGCTGGAAGACTGGAGGTGGTGACGTGGTGCCACTGTTTAAGAAGAGTAGTAAGGACAAGCCAGGGAACTATGGACCGGTGAGCCTGACCTCGGTGGTATTGGAGGGAAGCCTGAGGGCCAGGTTGTACATGTATTTGGAAAGGCAAGGACTGATTAGGGATAGTCAACATGGCTTTGTGCGTGGGAAATCATGTCTCACAAACTTGATTGAGTTTTTTGAACGAGGATTGATGAGGGAAGAGCAGTCAGTAGATGTGATCTATATGGACTTCAATAAGGCGTTCAACAAGGTTCCCCATGGTAGACTAGTTGGCAAGGTTAGATCTCATGGAATACAGGTAGAACTAGCCATTTGGGTACAGAACTGACTGAAAGGTAGAAGACAGAGGGTTGAGGGTTGTTTTTCAGACAGGAGGCCTGTGGCCAGTGGAGCGCCACAGGATCAGTGCTGAGTCCTCTACTTTTTGTATTTAGCTTAAATGATTTGGATGTGAGCACAAGAGGTACAGTTCGTAAGTTTGCAGATGACACCAAAATTGGAGGTGTAGTGGACAGCGAAGAGGGTTACCTCAGGTGTAAGATCTTGACCAGATGGGCCAATGGGCAGATAAATGGCAGATGGAATTTAATTCAAATAAATGTGAGGTGCTGCATTTTGTGAAACCAAATTTTAGCAGGACTTATACACTTAATGGTAAGGTCTTAGGGAGTGATGCTGAAAAAAAGACACCTTGGAGTGCAGGTTCATAGCTCCTTGAAAGTGGAGTCACAGGTAGATAGGATAGTGAAGGCGGCGTTTGGTATGCTTCCCTTTATTGGTCAGAGTATTGAGTACAGGAGTTGGGAGGTCATGTTGCAGCTGTAGGACATTGGTTAGGCCACTGTTGGAATATTGCATGCAATTCTGGTATCCTTCCTATCGGAAGGATGTTGTGAAACTTGAAAAGATTCAGAAAAGATTTACAAGGATGTTGCCAGGGTAGGAGGATTTGAGCTATAGGGAGTGGCTGAACAGGCTGGGGCTGTTTTCCCTGGAGCGTCGGAGGCTGAGGCTTGAGATGTTTACAAAATTATGAGGGGCATGGATAGGATAAATAGACAAGGTCTTTTCCCTGGGGTGGCAGAGTCCAGAACTAGAGGGCATAGGTTTCGTGTGAGAGGGGAAAGATATAAAAGAGACTTAAGGGGCAACTTTTTCACACAGAGGGTGGTACGTGTATGCAATGAGCTGCCAGAGGAAGTGGTGGAGGCTAGTACAATTGCAACATTTGAAAGACATTTGGATGGGTATATGAATAGGAAGGGTTTGGAAGGATATGGGCCGGATGCTGGCAGGTGGGACTAGATTGGGTTGGGATATCTGGTCGGTATGGATGGGATGGACCAAAGGGTCTGTTTCCGTGCTGTACATCTCTATGACTCTAACTCTATCTGCAATAATTTGCTCCTATCTGGCTTTTCTGTGTTAGTAAACAATGCTATTTGTTAGAGCTTTACTGTTTTTGATCGTGGATAGGTTGTGCTGGATATGTAACCAACAGTTGTCATCGGGGGCCATCTCACCAGTGGTTCAGATAATAATGTTAAAGTTTAATGCAATGGTTCATATAAATTGTTTTTTCCTGATTTAATTCATGACTTCTGAATGCCTCGTCTATCTCTAAAATTCCAATACACAAAGATGTTTCAGTTACATAGTGAAGTGATTCTTACAAAATAGCAGATTATTATTTGAAAAGCAATTTATTCAAAGGTGGAACAGAATTGTGGTACTTGGATGACTTTGTCACTGTAAAATTCAGATGACATAATTTGAAGTAATCCAACCTATAAAATGCTAATGTAGTATTATTATGTACGCTCTTGTTCCTTGGTTATCAGAAATTAGCAAAATATTGTGATCACCACCAGTTTGATGCTCCTTTCTTCAGCTGTAACAACCTCAATTGATTATAGACCAATTACGCTTTGACCCTGCTCTCCCTTACCTTAATTATGCTATCCAAAAGAGAGATGGGACACCAGTGGTAACTTGTATTGAAACACAAAGCACCATAGGAAAATCTTGTCCGGGCTGTGATGGGCATGAACGTGGCTGGATTCTTTTATCATTCCATGTCATGTTGACACTTGTCTAAAAAAATACACTTGGAGAAATCTATGGGTTCTATCTAATTGCCTTGACTGCAGTTGGCCAACAGAATCTAGGTTTTTTTCAGGTGCTGCAAGGTGATTGAATAAACTGACAATGAAGCAGTGGCACAGGAAGCCATTCAAGCAGGCAGAGTAAGTAAATAGGAATTGAAATACCACAGAGGCTGGTATCCCATCACCAAATCATTCTTTATTTACACTTGGGAAGTCCTTGGCACTAATCAAGCCTCTTCAGAGCTAGCTCTCAGTGAACAGAAGCTCTGACACACCTGTTTATATTTATTAGCCAGGGGTCCCGGATTAGACCAGATTAACAGCCCCAGTCAGGAAACTCATCTTGTGATGTCCACCTGGCTGACCTCATTACATTCACTACATCCCAGCTACTTTGTGTCTGATGATATGGGCCTTTTTGTTTTGGTAGCTCCTCCTGGGGAGTTTTAGATCAGGTTCTTCCAACTCTACCCCTGATTCAGGCATCATGTAACTCATAGTAGCTCGCCTGTTGCACCAGGTGCATTTTGGACGAAATTCATTCTCCTTTTCAGGTGGCAATGTCTGCATTGTCTATCTCAGACTCTGGTGGAGAGAGAGAATCCATGGGTTCTGGAACAGTTGGAAAGGCAGTCGAGGATCTGGGCACTCTGCTTCTGCACTGTTTGTGAGTTTGCAGCTTTCACGTGCTCCACATGTTTGTACAGGACCATCACACCGAAATGAACATTATACGTCACTGTACTTGACCTCGTGTTGACTATGTCTCTTACCCATGCAGGGCCATTCTTGTGGTTCCTGCACCAGACTTTTGGCTCCTGAAGTAAACTGTCTATGTTGTGTAACAGAGAATTGTACCCGGCATTGGTTTCCAGGCCCTCCCCACGGTTCGGAAAGATCAAATTTTCACTTAGTCTTCTCCCCATTAGCAACTCTGCTGTAGCTATCACTGTAGTTGCGTGAGGTATGTTCCTATAATTAATGAACTCGGACAGTTTGATATCTCACCAGGCTGTTGGCTGCCTCTTTAAGCCTGTATTCAAAGCTTGGACTGCTCTTTCTCAGACAATTGGATGATGGATGGTAGGGAGCTGTCCTTATATGATGAATCCCATTTGTCTTTATGAAATACTCAAATTCCCTCCTGGTAAACAATGGCCCATCATCTGTGACCAACACTTCCAGGAGACCATGGTGCACACAGTTTTTCTATTGTTGTCCCTGTATTTGACAAATGCACTTTCTGTTCATCCAGCCACTTTGTGGGCTTCCACAATGAAGAACATTGATCCTATGAAACAGCTTGCATATTCGATGTGTAACCGAGTCCAGTGTTTACCCTACCATTCTCATGCATGTGGGGTGCTGCTAGTGGTAGGTTTTTGTCCTTATTAGCACTCTGGGCACTGCCTGACCAATGCGGCTGTATCTGCCTCTAATCCTAGCCACCAGACATAGCTTCTCATTTTGGAAACCTCTGGATGACCCTAGTGGACTTCAGGCAGTGTCTGCCAGCAATCTTTCCTTGGGAAATCACTCTTGCTTCCCTTAATCAAATGCGGTCTTCTGTGATCTGGTCTCGCCAGTCTAAAAAGATTTTAAATTCTGCTTGTGATGGCCTTTTGCCTTTCCCCCTCTCCCCCTCATCTCCCGATGTTTCAGTTTTGCCAGGACCAGATTTTTGTGCATCCAAGGTCTGATACTGTCAGCTGTAACTGCAAGTGTGTCCAGAAATTTAAAACTGTTACAGACTCTTCTACCGGTAGTGTATTTGCCAGTGGGAAGTGGCTCAATGCATCCCGGACAGTGTTCCAACTTGTAATTATAAGCACTTAGTGTTAGAGCCCACCGCTGAATTGGGCCTGAAGCGATGGCCTTATCCTCTTTCAGTACAGATGCAGAATCTTGGAATTGTTCTTGGCCAGCATGCAAGCTGACCTTGGCTTTTTTAGTATAGAACATTGCGGTGCAGTACAGGCCCTTTGGCCCTCAGGTCCCACAAGTTGGTGCAACATTATCTGAAGCATATCTATCCTCCACTCTTCCATTTTCATCCATTTAAATACCGTTAAGGTTGGCACATCTGCTAATGTTGCAGGCAGTGTGTTCAACACCCCTACTACTCTCTGAGTAAAAAACCTACCTCTGACATCTGTCCTAAATCTTTCACCTCTCAATTTAAAGCTATGTCTCATCCGAGGGAACTGACTCTCACTGTCCACCATACCTAACCCTCTGATTACCTTGTGTCTCAATTACCTCTCAATCTCCTTCTTTTGAACAAAAACAGCCTCAAGTCCCTCAGCCTTTCCTCCATAAGACCTTCTCTACATACCAGGCAACATTCTAGTAAATCTCCTCTGAACTCTTCAGAAAGCTGCCACATCCTTCCTATAATGGGGTGACCAGAACTGTAAGCAATACTCCAAGTGCGGCCGTGCCAGAGTTTTGGACAGCTGCTGCATGACCTCGTGGCTCCGAAACCCAATCCTTCTACCAATAAAAGCTAATACACCGTATGCCACCTTTAACAACCCTATCAACCTGGGTGGCAACTTTCAGGGATTTAAGTACATGGACACAGACATCTCTCTGTTCATCAATGCTACCAAAAATCTCACCATTAGCCCAGTACTCTTTATTCCTGTTGCATCTTGCAAAGTGAATCACCTCACACTTTTCCACATTAAACTCCATTTGCCACCTCTCAGCCCAGCTCTGCAGCTTATCCAAGTCCCTCTGTAACCTGCAACATCTGTGCTATCCACACTCCACCGACCTTAGTGTCATGCGCAAATTTACTAGCCCATCCTTCTATGCCCTCATCCAGGTCATTTATAAAAATGACAAATAGCAGGGGTCCCAAAACAGATCTTTGTCGTACACCACTAGTAACTGAACTCCAGGATGAACATTTCCCATCAACCACCACCCTCTGTCTTCTTTCAGCTAGCCAATTTCTGATCCAAACCACTAAGTCACCCTCAATCCCATGCCTGCGTATTTTGTGCAATAGCCTACTGTGGGGAACCTTATCAAACACCTTACTGAAATCCATATACACCACATCAACTGTTTTACCCTCATCCACCTGTTTGGTCACCTTCTCAAAGAACTCAATAAGGTTTGTGAGGCACGACCTACCCTTCACAAAACCGTGTTGACTACCCCAAATCAACTTTTCCTCTCTTTGATAGATTGAACCAGTCTCGGTGAATCTTTGTTAACAGATTTCACCCTGTCAAGCTTGGGCCTGAGCATTTTGCTCCAATCAGTGGTAACTAAACCAGCTGCTGCTTCTAAAAGACCAGAAATTTAGTTGAACCCTTAATCTTTTAAGGTTCACTGGTATTGATTTTCAGTCTAGCTGGTCTTGTGCAAAATTCTGGAGCAAATTTTGTTAAAGTCTGATTCTGCGTTCACTGAAATGGCCGTGTCAGTATCGACTGCCATGAGAACCGAGTGATCATTTCAGTACATGTTTAATTTGGTTCTGATTTGGATGTTGCTAAGCAATTTAACTGTTCCAAACTAGGTGTAGGTGGACTTTCCAGGTTGTGCACTCTTATGGATACTGACTTATGAGTACTCTTACTTTAGGTTTGGTGGGAATGTTTTGCTGATTCAAGTCTACACACCAGCAGCAAGTACAATGGCTGAAGCTTGGCCTTGGTTTTGTGGACTGACCCAGAGCCTCTTAGTTCAGGATATGTCCTGAAAGGTAGTAAAGGCTATGCAATTGTCTTTACTAAAGTGGTATTCTGCAAGCTCATTCGGACTGGCGAGGGTGTCCACTTCCATCAGAATATCCTGCAACTCAGAATACTTGCCTTATTTCCAATGATAAAGTTAGTTGTAGTGCCTGTTTGAAATCCAGCTGGGCTTCAGCTAGTAGAATCATAGAATCCCTATAGTGTGAAAACAGGCTCTTTTGGCCCAACAAGTTCACACTATCTCTCCAAAGGTTTATTTGGAAGCACTATCTTTCAGAGCGCTGCTCCTTCATTAGGTGGTTGATAACCTGCTTGCAAATAACCTGTTGGGCTATAACCTGATGTTGGGTGATTTTTAACTTTGTGTAATATAAGGAGCATTTAACATTGAATACTTTGGACATAATAAAGTATTACACCTCCAGTTCATTGCCTTGCTGCTTCAGGATGTCATAATACAGAACCCTGTAGAAGGCCAACATGAATGGAATATTGAGATAGATTCCAGTGATGCTGGGGCTGATGCTTCCCAAGGAAGACGAGGTGGAATCTATGCTACATTTCCTGAAACATTTGCAAGCTTTATCTCTATTTGAAGAAAACATAAATTATCTGACTTCCAGGTTTATGCATAATGCTTGCTACAAAATACATTCAAAAGTAATAAGTTCAGCTGTAACTATAGTTAATGAAAATATGCTGCAAAATTAATAAATTAATATTCCATGTTACTATATTGAAAATGCATTTTTGTTTAAGTTAAAAGATATTGAATTTCCAAAATATTTTCATAATTGTTGACAATGAACAATAATTATTCATTACTTGTATTTATTGGCAGTGATTTTTCCTAACATTTAACTTAACAATGTGTATAAACAATAATTTGGTGTTACAGAGATTTAATTATTGAGGGGTTCTTCTGTGATTTTTCAACATGAATGGGTCTTGACTTTGCTTGCATATGAACAATAAGTTAGAATATATATTTGATTGGCTATTCGCAAATCCATATATATTATTTGCTGTCTATGTTCAGAATTCTATTTTGAGTAGCTTGTCTTTTTCAAATTTAGCAATATTGCATTCCTGCCATTGCCCAGACTGAGCAAGGATCTTTGATTTGTTTGCATTATGTGTTTCTGATGAGGTTCAAAGCTTTGTTCTGTGCACAATGCCTCTAAACTATGTACTTAAAAATTGAGTTTTTACAAGCACCTTTTACAACTGTAGGTCATCCCTTAACACTTCACAGTAGTAAGCTTGGATATATCTGGTCTGCCCCAGGGGATGTATCTGTGGACCAGGTTAATAGGCTTGAACAGAAATGAAACTTGGAGTTTTTTTGAAGATTTTATGAACAAAATTGATAACAGCTGAAGAGCATAGTATGCTTTGATTTTCAGAAGGCTTTTGTTAAAGTCCCCCACAGGAGGCTGGTTAGAAAAATTATAGCCCATGAGAAATGGGGCAACAGATTCATGATTGGCTAACAGAAGAAAACAGAGACTTCTGTTGGCAGGCTGTGACAAATGAGGTACCATAAAGATTAGTACTTGGGCCCCAGTTGTTCCTATGAAGAGTGAGTTGGATTGTTTCAAAGAACAAGAGGTGATGATGAAGTTTACAAGATAAAGGGATGGACAAGATGGATGTTTCTCCTGATTAGGGAGTCTAGAACCAGAGGGCACAATTTAAAAATAATGGATGCCACTGAGAACTAGGTTGAAGAAAAATTCTTTTACTCGGGATTGTGTACTTCCAAACTTCTCTGCCACAGAGGACTGGAAGCTGTGTTTGCGTATGTTTGAATGATTTCTGATTGCTAATAGTGTACAGCGTTATGGGGTTGGGTTGTGCAAAAGTAATTGAAGTGTTTGATCAGCCATGAGCATGCGGAGTGGTAGAACAGGTTTGATGGTCTGAATAGCCTACTCTTGTTTCTAACTGGGCAAGCTATCTGTTTCATTGCAGCTGATTGAGGGTTAATATTAAGGAATTACCGTGCTGCTCTTCAAGCAGAGACTTCTATTTAAAGTCTCGTCCAAAAGATGATGGTGCAGCACATTCTGTAATGTAGTGAATCATCAGCATGAATTATGCACTTAAATCACAGGTGTAGGCTGGAAACAGCTAACTTTCCGACTCATGCGGTTTTGTTTTTACAGTGTGCTTAGCTCCTCCATACTCTTTTCTGCAAATGTAAACCAGTGTATTGACTCTTTCTTGTTTTCAACAATATGTCGATGAACACACTTAATGGGTGCAGGTTTAGAAGTGGCCATGTTAACATAGAGTCATAGAGATGTACAACACGGAAACAGACCCTTCGGCCCAATTTGTCTGCGTTGACCCAGATATCCATAACCTAATCAAATCCCATTTGCCAGCACTTGGCCCCTATACTTCCAAACACTTCTTAGTCATATACCCAGCTGAAAATGTGTTGCTGGTTAAAGCACAGCAAGTCAGGCAGCATCCAAGGAACAGGGAATTCGACGTTTCGGGCAAAAGCCCTTCATCAGGAATGAGGAAAATATGTCCAGCAGGCTAAGATAAAAGGTAGGGAGGAGGAACTTGGGGGAGGGGCGATGGAGATGTGATAGGTGGAAGGAGGTCAAGGTGAGGGTGACAGGCTGGAGTGGGGTGGGGGCGGAGAGGTCAGGAAGAAAATTGCAGGTTAGGAGGGCGGTGCTGAGTTCGAAGAAATCGACTGAGACAAGGTGGGGGGGAGGGGAAATGAGGAAACTGGAGAAATACGAGTTCATCCCTTGTGGTTGGAGGGTTCCCAGGCGGAAGATGAGGCGCTCTTCCTTCAACCGTCGTGTTGTTATGTTCTGGCGATGGAGGAGTCCAAGGACCTGCATGTCCTTGGTGGAATGGGAGGGAGAGTTAAAGTGTTGAGCCACGGGGTGGTTGGGTTGGTTGGTCCGGGTGTCCCAGAGGTGTTCCCTGAAGCGTTCCGCAAGTAGTCATATACCCATCCAGATGCCTTTTAAATATTGTAATTGTACCAGCCTCAACTACCTTCCTCTGGCAGTTCATTCTATACACGTGCCAACCTCTGTGTGAAAAAGTAGCCCTTCAGGTCCCTTTTCCCTCACCCTAAACCTCTGCCGTCTAGTTCTGGACACCCCTTCCCCAGGGTGTCTATTTATTCTATCTATGCCTCCTCATAATTTTATAAACCTCTATAAGATCACCCCTCAGCCTCCAATGCTTCAGGGAAAACAGCCCCAGCCTATTCAGTCTCTTGTTGCGCTTCAGCGGGTCGGTGTGGACTTGTTGGGCTGAAGGGCCTGTTTCCACACTGTAAGTAATCTAATCTAATCTAATGTAAACCCTCCAGCTCTGGCAACGTCCTTGTAAATCTTTTTGGAAGCCTTTCAAGTTACTTCATTCTGATATTTTACATTCATTGAATAATGGTCTGTTGGGGAAGATTGTAATAAAAAAATGAATTGATGAATTTGCAGGCTAGAAGCCGCTATTTGTAATTTTTTTTTCTTTTAAAAAGGCATAAAACCACATTCCAAGGACTTGAAATAACAACCAAAGGTGATCAAAAATTTGCAATATTTCTGTGTGGAAAGCATCACCAGGAATAATTGCTTTGGAGGATAATAAATCAGGCCCATCTCCTCCCCTAGTAACAAAGCGTCCAGACCATCATCCTGAGTACTCAACTAGTGGAATCAAACCATTAGACAAAGTCACTTGGACAATGGGACTCTGCGTATGAAAGACGTTTGCCCCAGTATCATCTGATCATACAAACCCACCTAACACAATAGTTGGCAGTTAGAGAGATGGTTGTGTGACAAGCCAGCCAGCCTTAAGTGTGTTTAAGCAATTGTTTGCTCTGCCAACCTAGACAAGTAACTGAGATGTTGCAGAAGCAACATTCCTATCTTGGATCTCTCGCTCTCTCGGTCTCGCTCTCTCTCAATGCTATCTTCTGTTTATTGAATCTCCATGTACGACATGCAGAATTGATATTGAAAAAGAAGTCAATCTAGTGGCTACTAACTTTAGAAGAACTGGCAAATATACTGCCTACAGTTTTAAACTGCCTGATGCCGAACTCAGGAGGAGATCACTACACTCAGCCTAAAAACAGCAAAACTGCCGATCTTCAAAATTCACATTCTCTTGCTTACTCTATGCTCCCACTTGGTAAACTGCATGAATGTGGATGTGCAAGTTCGTGCAATTTTTTAAAAAGTCTTGGTTATGTGAAATAAATGCTATTCTCTTTTAAGAAAAATGAGATCTGTGCGTTTGCATCCTTTATAAACAGTTAAATATTTGCTGTGTCTGCCTTTTCTGCAAAAGAGAAGTCAAACAACGAGTAGGAACAAAAAGGGAAGCCACTCTGCTCCCCCTCATCTGGTTACAGCAGTATTAAATATTGGACCAGGAACCTTAGTAGTGGCAAAATGAAGCTGACAAGTTGTCCAAAGGAAATTAGGAGCTTTTGACATTTCATTTTTAATGTACTACTTAAATACAATTGGAACTTTGGATTGCAATGGAAGATGAAGTTTTGTTACAGAATCTTCCATCCAGTTGTGTGAGCACTTCATGGCAAATATCTTTAAAGGGGAGCTTACGTTTTAGATTAGATTAGATTAGACTTACAGTGTGGAAACAGGCCCTTCGGCCCAACAAGTCCACACCGACCCGCCGAAGCGAAACCCACCCATACCCCTACATTTATCCCTTACCTAACACTACGGGCAATTTAGCATGGCCAATTCACCTGACCCGCACATCTTTGGACTGTGGGAGGAAACCGGAGCACCCGGAGGAAACCCACGCAGACACGGGGAGAACGTGCAAACTCCACACAGTCAGTCACCTGAGTCGGGAATTGAACCCGGGTCTCAGGTGCTGTGAGGCAGCAGTGCTAACCACTGTGCCACCGTGCCGCCCACTTCTGTTGCAACTCAGTGCTTCTGAAATAACACAGTAGGGAAGTATCGAGGAACATTGGAAGGGTAGGAAAATCGACGTTTCGGGCAAAAGCCCTTTATTATCATGATCATCAGGAATGAAGGCACCCCGGAGGCTCCCTGCCTTCAATCCTGATGAAGGGCTTTTGCCCGAAACATCAATTTTCCTGCTCCTCGGATGCTGCCTGACCTGCTGTGCTTTTCCAGCACCACTCTAATCTAGACTCTGATTTCCAGCATCTGCAGTCCTCACCTTTTGCCTAGAACATTGGAAGGGTGTCAGTCAGAATGTTAAACGTTACACCTTTGTGAAGATGAAAAGCAAATGCTGCTGCTAGTCTTCAAAATTACTGAGGGTTTTTGATTAGTCACAGAACAGTTATTATGCAGAAGGAGACTATTTGATCTGATATATCTGTTTTTTTAAATGAGCTGTTCGTCTTGTGCCCGTTTTCTTGCCTTCTCATAACCCTGTGTGTCAAATGTGGGTTTACTTTGGGACGTATTTGTTTGTTTCTGATTCTTTCATGGGATGTTGCTGGCTGGGTAAGTATTTATTGCCCTACTGTATTACCATTGAGAATCCGGTGAGCCATTTTCTTGAATTGCTGCAGTGCTTGGGATGTACGTACCCTTAGTTAAGGAGAGTGTTCCAGGATCTTGACTTGTGCAGCTTAAAGGGAACTTTGTTGACTTGTGCTCTACAGACAGTGGACAGGTGAGATAGTTTGTTACTTGTCTCCGAATCGTTAGTCTCTAACCTGCTGTGATAGCCATAGTATTTGTGTGCATTTTTGAATTTGGTCATTCATCTTACAATTTTTGCAAAATGCTGCCTCTATGCCAAGTTAGGATGTCTGTTGATCTGTGAAAATAGGTTTTCCTATTATGTGGTGCAGTGATTTGAAGCATTAATTTCAGTGTTGATGTAAGCACAGTAGCTTTTGATTAATATTTTATGAAATGCTGATGGGATATGCAAAGTTAAAAATCACACAACACCAGGTTATAGTCCAACAGGTTTAATTGGAAGCACACTAGCTTTCGGAGCGACACTCCTTCATCAGGTGATTGTCCGAAAGCTAGTGTGCTTCCAATTAAACCTGTTGGACTATAACCTGGTGTTGTGTGATTTTTAACTTTGTACACCCCAGTCCAACACCGGCATCTCCAAATCATGATGGGATATATGAATACATTGGACTCTGAGATAACAAAGACTACGAACATTGGAAATTTGAAATCCTGAGGCTTTGGGGATGCCACTTATTTCTTTCTAGTATATGCTGATCCTTACAAGAAGATGAGAATCATGGATGACTATGACTTTGGTTCTTCTTAACTCATTTTTCACCCAATTGTAAAATTATCAGAAAGAAATAAAAATGTGGTTAATGTTTCGCTTTTGTTAATGTTCCATCTCAGCTACCTTGCCTCATTTCAATTATTATATTTTTATTTCTCCATATTATTGATGCCGCTTCATTTTCCTATTGGACACTCTGCTCTTATTGCTTAGCTTTTCTACTTGATTACACTACTCCTGCTATTTTTATGAATTGAATCTTCACTCTTTATGCATTCTTCTCTTAATTCATTCTCTTTCAAGACCTTAACATTCCTCATTTTCCTGACTAAATCCTACTATTTGTAGACCTTTTAAACTGAATTAACAGTCATTAAGATTTCATGGGAAGGAAAGCTTAGATTTCTCAATCAAATGTTAACTTGGATGAAAAAACCATTTGTAAATAACATTTTTTTTCTGAATCAAAGTGCTTGAGGGACTTTCGGAAAGACTTGGTCAATTATATAAAAATGGTAAGCCTGGATCATTGTATCAAGTTAAACTATGATGGTTGGTGCTGTGATTACATCTAATAATTGACCACAGGAGTGCTGAGTGCAGGTTTTGTGGTTGTTTATTCAAACTGTGCAGGCTGATTTTATTCCAGTCCCACTAGATTAATTCTGAAGAGCATTAGAAAATCCAGTATCTATGTGTGATTTTCTTGGCCACATGGGCATCTGTACACAATTTGCAATCTTGCTTCAAAAATACATATGAGATAGATGTCTGTTCTAGGTATAGGTTAATGTACTGCTCCTCGGATGCTGCCTGAACTGCTGTGCTTTTCCAGCACCACTCTAATCTAGACTCTGGTTTCCAGCATCTGCAGTCATTGTTTTTACCTAGTCTCCTTCAACCAGTAAAGGGTCATTTAGTTAGATGCCGTTTTGCCCCATATCGGTGTCCTTCACCTTCCTGTCTCTAAATTGCTCTGACTCCGAGGACTCTGGAGTGTTTTGTTAGCACAGACTGTAGTTGGGGATCCCTGCTGACTCTAACCTCTGGAGTGTCAAGGGTCACTTGGAGAAGTCTGCTCTTTACTTCTTCCCTATTTTACACTTATAACCTAATTCACTTTAACATTCAGGACCAGAGGACATAAGGTAAAGCAGTCTTGAGAAGTCAAGCCAACAATAATCAGCACTAATAGGTCGATTGGTAATATTTGTGCCTTTGAATCAGAGGATTTTATGCACTAAGTCCTGTTCGTGGGACTTCAGCACAGCGTTGTAGGTTGACATTTCAGAGCTAGACTATTAGAATTGGCATCTTGCAGATCAGATGTTCAACTGGGACATACAAACATATGCATTAGGAGCAGCAGTAGGCAGTTTGAGCCATCAGACAATATCATAGCTGATATGTTTGTTTTGAATTCCTATCTATCCCTGATAACTGTTGAAACCTCTACCGAATAAGAATCTACCTACCTCCACTTTGAAAATGTTCAATCACTCCACCTACACCATCTTCTGTAATGGAGTTCCAAAGTTGCACGAGTTCCAAAGTTGCACAATTCTGTGAGAGAAATATCTCTATTCACCTGTGTTGTAGAATTCCATATTTTTAAATGCCCTTAAGTTCTGGACTCCCTTCAAAAAGGATGTGTCATTTCCATATCTACCTCATCAAGACCATCCAGGATCTTATGTACTTAAATTAAGTCACCCTTCACTCTTCCAAACTCAGATGGAAATGAACCCAACCTGTCCTTTCTGTCCTGTAAGACAACCCACTTATTCCAATCTAGCAATCCTGTGCTGAATTGCTTCCAACATATTTACATCCTTAAATAAGGAGACCATAACTGTATGCACAGTTTGAGATGTGGTCTCACCACTGCCCTGTAAAACTGAAGAATAATATACTCTTATTTTCAATTTCTCTTGTCCCATTAGCCTTTATACTTACTGTACTTGCAAACCAATATTTTGTGACCTATGTACTAGAACATTTGGATCCTTCAGTCCATCAGTCTTTGTGATGTGCAGTCTACATATATGGCCTAAGGTGGTCATTCGTGATCCCCAAAAGTGCCCAATCTACCTCATGATTTGGAGATGCCAATGTTGGACTGGGGTGTACAAAGTTTAAAAATCACACAACACCAGGTTATAGTCCAACAGGTTTATTTGGAAGCACTAGCTTTCGGAGCGCCGCTCCTTCAGGTGCTTGTGGAGCATAAGATCATAAGAATTTATAACAAAGATTTACTGTGTGATGTAACTGAAATTCTATATTGAAAAAGACCTTGATTGTTTAAGTCTCTCATCTTTTAGAATGAACACGTTGGTTTCAGTTCTTTCATATGTAAATCTTACAACATTTTTAAAAGTTACATTCTCAAGTGAACTTTTAACAATTGGTGTCATGTTGGCTCTACAAATTCACCCCATATATATATATATATATATATGTATATATGTATATGTATGTGTGTGTGTGTGTGTCTGTGGGAGGGGAGTTATGGGTGTGTGTGAGTGTAAAGGGGTATACATCTGTGAGAAGGTGAGTGTGGGAGTGTATGTGTGAGCGTATGAGAGATGGTTTGCATGAATGAGTGTCTGTAGGAGTGTCTGTGTATGTGTGTAGTGAAGTGGGGTCACCTGTAGTGTGACATGAACCCAAAGTCTCCAGGTTGAGGACATCCCTATGGGTACAGAACTTGGCTATCAGCCTCTGCTCAGTCACTTCGTATTGTTGCCTGTCCCAAGGTCCAAGAGCGTACGTCCCTGACCGCTGAAATGTTCTCTGACTGGGAGGTAACACTCCTGTCTGTTGATTGTTGTGCGGTGTCCGTTCATCCGTTGCCATAGCCGCTGCTTGGTCTCGTCAATGTACAATGCCTCAGGGCATCCTTGCCTGCAGTGTATGAGATAGACAACGTTGGCTGAGTCACACAAGTACCTGCCATGTACATGGTGAAAGTTGTCCCCATGCATAATGGTGGTGACTCTTTGACATATCTTGCAGTGTCTGCCGTGACAAGGCTATATGGTGTTGTCCTGAAAGCCGGGCAGTTTGCTACAAACAATGATCTGTTTGAGGTTTCGTGGTTGTTTAAAGGCGAGAAATGGAGGCGTGGGGAAGGTCTTGACAAGGTGCTCATCCTCATTGATAATGTGTTGCATAGTTTTTCAGCTCCTGGGAAGTACTGGCCAACGAAGTCGATTGCAGCTTGTGTCTGTCTCCTGAGGAAGTCATTATGGTTTCTCACTGTGGCATGTCAGAACTAGCGGTTGATGAGCTGCGCATCGTACCCAGTCCCTGTGAGGGCATCCTTGAATACTTCCAGGTGCCTGTCACATTCCTCCTCATCTGAACAGATCCTGTGTATGCGTAGGGCTTGTCGTTGGGGGATTGCTGTTTTAATAGTTTCGGGTGGAAACTGGAGAAGTGTAGCATCGTGACGTTATCCCTGGGTTTGCGGTAATGAGATGCTGAGGTGCCCATCCTTGATAGAGATGCATGTGTCCAAGAATGAAACAGATTAGAGAGTAGTCCTTGGTGAGTCTGATGGTGGGTCCTGCATAGAGAAGAAGTCTTGTTTAAATCAGTGCATGAACGTGTTGGCATATTGGGGTGCAAATTTGATCCCCACAGCTGTTCCATCTGGATGAAGAACTGGTTGTCAAAGGTGAAAATGTTGTGGTCGAGGATAAAGCGGATGAGTTATAGGATGGTGCTCAGAGATTGGCAGTTGTTGGTGTTGAGTACTGAAGCTATTGCCGCAATGCAGTCATTGTAGGGGATGCTGGAGTAGAGTGCTGAAATGTCCATTGTGACAAGGGATGTTCCTGGTTCATGGGTGCTGAGTTTCTGTAAGAAATCTGTAGCTTCACGACAGAAGTTGAGTGTCCCCTGTACAACTGGTTTCATGATGCCTTCAACATAGCCAGAGAGGTTCTCTCACAGGGTCCCATTGCCTAATATGATGGGATGCCCTGGTGTGTTGGCTTTGTATCTTCAGAAGGCAGTAGAAGTCGCCTATGTGAGAAGTACGCGGGATGAGGGCGTGTGGGGAACTCTGAAGGTCTGGATCCAAAGTCACGATCAATGAGTTTAGTTCACAGCTGTGATCTTTGGTTGGATCGGCTGGTAGTTGCCTGTAGTGTTCCTGGTTGTTCAATTGTCAGTACACTTCCTTGCAGTAATCTGTTCTATTCTGACAGTGGCTAAGTTGACTCTTTTGGTTGCTCCTTTACGGATCCCTGTGATGACTGTTGTGGTTCCTCGGCGGGCTCATTGGAATCACTGCTGGCATCTTGAAGGAATTCCCGGAGTCTCATTTGTCTAATGAATTCCCCAGTGTCTGCTGCAATATCCATAGGGTCTATTTTGGTGGTGAGGCATCACCTACACACACGCACTCCTACAAACAGAGAGAGAGAGAGACATATATATATACACACACACAGACACACACACACACACGCTCTCTGTCTCTGTCTGTCTCTCTCTGTCTGTCTCTCTCCCTTTCCCCTACAGACATACACACACACACTCTCTCTCATACGTTCACACATACCCTCCCACACTCACATGCACACATGCACCCTCTCACAGATGTGTATACCCCCTTTACACTCGCACTCATTCACATGTACACACTCACAGACATTCAAACTCCCCCCCCCCCCCCCCCCCCCCCCCACACCCACACATATATGTTTGTGGAGTGAATTTGTACTTGCAAATTTACATTTTATTTTACCCAAAAACTGCTTGAATTGATGCAAGATTCTGGAAAGCCGTTCTTTAGTTTAGAATCAGTCTGAACGTTGTGGCACAGACAGTCTCACACAGGGCACCTCATACCTACAATGCATTATCTGGGCCGTCATAACACCAATTGTTAAAGTTCACTTGAGAATGTAACTTCTAAAAGTTCTGAGACTTATATTTAAAGAACTAAAACCGACATGTTCGTTCTAAAAGATGAAAGGCTTAATAAACAATCCAGGTCTTTTTTGATACATAATTTCAGTTACATCACACTGTAAACTTTTGCTATAAATTCTGTGTCTTACAATCTTATACTCCACAACACCTGATGAAGGAGCAGCGCTCCGAAAGCTTGTGCTTCCAAATAAACCTGTTGGATTATAACCTGATTATAACCTGGTGTTGTAATTTTTAACAATCTATGTCAGATTACCTGGAAGGCCAAGGTATTTAAAACGTTTGAGCTATAGGTGAAGTTAGCTGTTTATCACTGCTTTTATGAATTAACACCACTACTAATAAGTTAATATTACTACAATCTGCACTTCCCTCTCACGCTGTGTAAATATCACACTTCCCCTTAACTTGAATATTCTTGCAAAATATCCGAATGAATTCAAAATGAAAAGCCTCATCAAAATATAGTCTTTCAGCAGTGCTCAAATTATGCTACCAAAGTATTATTTGCAAGCGTGAGGTTATTAACTAAGATTTTGCTTTATCTTTCAGCATCTAGCTTCTCATGCTCAGCAGAACCTCTTTCCTAATTCTCTCATTGGTTTTGGTACTCAGTGAACCATGAGCACTGAATGTTCTCCTTGCACTGGAAGTTCTCCAGCCAAGAGCAGAAGTTCCAAACCCTAGCACTGAGCAGACAATGAGCTCTTGCTCTTTGTTGCAGAGAACAGTGTCAATTGCCCTGGCTATACTGGCCTCCATTACCACTATACAGTACTCCTTTTTGCTACCTCTGTTTGAATGTCTTCCTGTAGCATGCTGTTGGGAACAGTTAGCATATTTACCCTACAACCCTTGCTCTAATCCAAACAAGGCTACAAAAACTCAATCATGTTGGACAATTACAAAGGCTGAGGCTCCTGTCCACTTAGATATTTCTAACATGTTCAAGGTTAAAAATCACACAACACCAGGTTATAGTCCCAACAGGTTTAATTGAAAACACTAGCTTTCGGAGTGCTGCTCCTTCAACCACTAGATGGTTCCATCCCAGAGAGTGGAGCACAAGGTCTGGACTTGACACTTCACTGCACTACCAATGGACTGCTGGGGTATTGGATATGCAAACTTTTCAGATGAAATAGTAAATTGAGGCTAAATATCCTTTATCTATTAATCTGTAGAATATGGTCATGTGGGACCAACATCCTTGAAGTAAATTTTCTGGTCCTCATCTCCTTACTATGTGAGATCTCACTGTGTGCGAATTGACTACTAAATTGCAACAGTGCTCACTCTTCAGAACCAAATTGGCTGCAAGACAAATTGGCGCGCTCTGAAATTATGGAAGGTCCTGTGTAAATGCATTTTTTTTAGATTATTGTTTCCTTCTGAAGTAACTTTTCCCCCTTTTGGCAGGGGTGTGGGATCCTCAACAGCAGGGTGATAAGTGCAAGGCTCAAAGGGATACAGTAATCAAAAATGGCAAGTTGAAGCGACAAGTCAGGCTGGAACATGACAGGGAGAAAGTGAGGTCTGCAGATGTCGGAGATCAGAGTTGAGAGTGTGGTGCTGAAAAAGTGTAGCAGGTCAGGCAGCATTCGAGGAGCAGGAGAATCGACGTTTCGGGCATAAGCTCTTCATTAGGAATGAGGCTGGGGGTGCTGAGAGATGAATGGAAGGGGAGTAGGGTTTGGGCGGGAAGTGGGAGGGGGGGAAGGTAGCTGAGAATGCAATTGGTTGATGAAGGTGAGGGAGAAGGTGATAGATCGGAGAGGAGGGTGGAGCGATTAGATGGGAAAGGTGTTGGACAGATCATGAGGCCTTGCTGAGTTGGAGGCTTGGGACTAGGATAATGTGGGGGGAGGGGAAATGAAGGAACTGGTGAAATTCACATTGATCCCGTGTGCTTGGAGGGTCACAAGGTGGAATAAAAGACATCCTCCCTCCAGGCAGCAGGTGGTAAGAGTTTGGTGATGGAGGCAGCCCAGGTTGGCATGGACCAGTTTAGGCTGAGGGGCCTGTCTCTGTGCAGTAGGATTCTGACTCTATGGCTCTATCTCTCACCATTTGCAATTTTAAAAAATGCCATCTTGTTTATTTCTTTACTGCAGAGTTGTTTTGAGTTTTTGTATTAAAAAAAGTTCAACACTGTTTTAATTTCTCCTCAGCCATATTGGAAGAATGTCAGTAAGCAAACATTCCTACTGGTCATAGCCCTTTAGTGAAATCCAAACATGTTTTTGCTACTTTAGAATTAAATAATGCAATAGAAATGGTTGCCTGTCTGGAGTTTTATATTAAGCCAAAGACTGAGGCATTACTAAGAAACTGATTGCCATCTTGTGGTCAAGAAATGAAGCAGGTCTGGAAATGACATTATTGACTGTACTTTCTTGCTGCAAATAGCTATTGTATCTGAATTTGTTTTGTGAAAGTCTGTTTGCAGAATTTTTGTTTGCCTTTTTTTTCTGGCAGTGAGTCAGTCACTGCCATGTTACTGCCTTGAAAGTTACTCTCTGTGGTCATACAATGAGAGATATGGCAGTAGAAGTTATTTATTCGTCTGGCTGAGGTGGATCACCAAATAGCAGTCCTTTCCAGCCCTGAGCCAGATGCGAAACCTTGATGCCAGCTGAGCTATGTGGGTTTGAATTAATCAAACTGTTGTAATTCTAAATGTCACAATGCTCCATCTACACGCCTCGGTAGCTTTCTTAAATACAATCTAATAGGAGAACCACATCCAGATTGTTCACAACAACAATAAACACCTTTTAAAGAAGTGAAACATTCCAAGGCGCTTCACAAAAGCTTAATCTGGCAAAAAAAAATGATCAAGCATGAGGAGATATTCAGACAGATAATCAACTGCTTGCTCAACAAGTTTTTAAGCAATGTCTTAAAGGGCAGAGAGCTCCAGTGGAGAAATGTTTGGTGGAGAATTCTAGTTTAAAGCCTAGAGGCCAGAAGGCAGGTTTATTATAAATTTAGTGGGCCAGGTTATTAATTATGCATCTGCAGGTATTGGTTTTCAGTTGAATGAACATTGATTCATTAACAAATCAAGAAATTTACTAATTTTAATCAACAAGATTGTTATTAACAAAAATACAATAAGATGAAAGCTGCAGGTTTGAGATACAATGAACATTATTAATACTGTTGCTACATACCTAGATGCAAAATGCTTGAATGTTGAGCTTCACATTTTGATTGTGAAGTATAATGTGGATGGATGTGAGTTTATCCACTTTGGTAGCAAAAACTTTGGAAAATAGGTTATTGTATGAACGGCAATAGATTGGAAAAGGTGGGATTTGTGTATCCTTATACACAGTTGCTGAAAGTAAGGAGGCAAGTGCAGCAGAAGGTGAAGAAGGCATGTAGTATGTCGGCCTTCAGAGTGAGAGGATTTGAGTGTTGGAGCAGAATATCTTGCTGCAGTTTTACAGCGTGATAGTGAGGCAGCATTTGGAATAATGTGCAGGGGATTGGGGAGGGAGGGGTGATGCTGAGAAACCTAGAAAAAATTTTACATGTCTAGATTGGGCCAACGGATGTTCCCAATGTCCACGAAGTCCAGAACTAGGAGTCACAATCTAAGGATATGGGGCAGGCCATTTAGGATTGAGATGAGAAATTTCTTATCAAGCCTATATAAATTTGTGCCACAGAAAATTATTGAGGCCAAAACATTGAATGTTTTCGAGGAGAATTTAGATACAGTTCTTCGGGCCAAAGGTATGAAGGAGTATGCAGCGACAGCAGGAACAGGATACTGAGTAGGATGATCAGCCATGAACATTTTGAATGGTGGAGCAGTGTTGAAGGGCTGAATGGTCTACTCCTGCTCGTATTCCTATGTAATGCAGCCACAAGATATGGTATGACATCATAATCCAGCAACAAAAGTTTGAACAGTTTACATCAAAAATGGGGAAAATATTTGAGAATTATTTTGCTGTGTAAGTTAAGTTATGACATTTGTTAACACTGGTAAGTAGATGTACAAAGAAATGTGAACAAAAACAGAAATTCAAGGTTTGCATAAAGATATGTAGCTCGGGTGCCGGTTGCTGCGGTTGTAGGTATGTTCGCCAAGCTGGGAAGTTAATTTGCAGACGTTTTATCCCTTATCTAGGTGACATCTTCAGTGCTTTTGAGCCTCCTGTGAAACAGAACAGTTCTGAGGAAGGGTCACCCGACCTGAAATGTTAACTTTGATTTCTTTTCACCGGTGTTACCTGACCTGCTGAGCTTTTCTAGCAATTTCTTGTTTCTGATTTACAGCATCCGCAGTTCTTCCAGTCTTTGTACAAAGAAATGTATTGTGTGGTAAATCCTGCACTGTTCATACTGTAAACCTGAAATATATATAGAAAATCCTTGAAGTATTGAGCAGGTTCGGTAGTATTTGTGGTGAGAGAAACTGAGCTAACCTTTCAGGTTGATCGTTCACCAGGACAGTTCCAATTTTTTTTTTACTTATGAGTGATTGTTCATTTAAAAGGTACCTTCCTCATTTTCACAAGATCCTAAAATGCTTCACACCAGTGGAGTATTTTTCCCAACTGTCATGGTAATGTAGGAAATGATCATTTAACATACAGTGATGTCCAATACAGAACAATGCAGTAATGGCAGATAATCTCTTAAGGACATAAGAACAGGAGTAGGCCACTAAGCCAATCGAGCCTTCATGTTTGATTAAACATTTCAATGCCTTTTACCTACCCTATCCCCATAGCCTGTTCCTCCATTGATAATCAAATGAATATCGACCTCTTCTTGAAATATACTCAAAGACTGAGCTTCCAAGCTCTTTGAGGTAGACAACTCCAAAGATGCACCATGCTCTTGAGTGCAGAATGTTCTCTTCATCTCAGACCGTTCTCTGTTCTGGACTGTCCAAACAGAGGAAACATCTTACTTGCATCAACTATTTGTATTCCATTAAGTATATTGTAGGTTTCAATGAGATCACCTCTCATTCTTCAAAACTATAGATAATACAAGCCTAATTTGTCCAGTGATAGAACAATGTCACCATCATGCGAAGACATCTGGTAAACTTTCATTGTACTCCCTGTATGGCGATAACATCTTTGAGATACTTCAGAGTTCAGTCTATGTAGGCTTTCATTTAATTCCCGTTCCTGATACAGGACTTATGCCTGAAATGTTGACTGTCCTGCTCCTGACCTGCTGTGCTTTTCTAGCACCATACTTTTCAACTCCTATATAATTGAAGCAGGACTTCAATACTGCTGTATCAAATCCTCTTGCAATAAAGACTAACATTGCACTAACTTTTCTAATAGTTTGCCACAGCTCCATGTTAGTCTTATCAACAAGAATACCATTGTCACAGAGTTTGGGACTCTACTAAATGCGCATTGTTCAAGGGGAGTTTCTTCCATTGGTCTTCAGTTCCTTTCTTTCCTCTGGTGCTTCTCAAAAAACAGGCTAGATGTGTCACTGAAAGTAATTAAGGAAGGGACAGTCTTCTATTTTCAACTGCATTTTTCTTTTGAATTAACGAATCAATAATTACCTAATCTGGGATTCCTGGGCTTCCAGTATTCTACCAGGTGAAACAATTCAAAGAACCACAAAAGAAATTATGTTGTTTATGGGCCAGGAGGAGCAGAAGCATTCCTCCTAAATGCAGCAAATTTAGCGCAACATGATCTGACCCCCTCAATCTCTGATTATTCAATCCCCTACAGTATCCCCCAGCTATCTATAACTCATTCTTCTTCCCTTCCAGTGGTCTGTGGCTCATTGATCTCTGCCATTGTGTCAGTTAGTGACCACAATTTGGTTATGTTTACTTTAGCAATGGAAAGGGTTAGGTATATAATGCAGGGCAAGAGTTATTGCAGTGGGTGGATGGGGGGAGGGTGCAGTTAGGCGAGATATCAGATGGGGAAGGAAACAGCAGAGAATGGGCACAATTGACGTGGAGCTTATTCAATGAACAGTTACTGTGTGTCCTTGATAAGTGTATACCTGTCAGGCAGGGAAGAAGTGGTTGAGTGAGGGAGCCGTGCTTTACTAAAGAGGTTGAATCTCTTGTCAAGAGGAAGAAGAAGGCTTATGTTGGATGGAGTATGAACGCTCAGTTAGGGTGCTTGAGTTAGCCAGGAAAGACCTAAAGAGAGAGCAAAGAAGAGCCAGGAGGGGATGTGAGAAGTTGTTGGCACATAGGATTAAGGAAAACCCTAAAGATTTCTATGGGTATTAAAAGAATGACTAGTGAAAGATTAGGACCAATCAATGATAGTGGGAAGTTGTGCGTGGAGTCAGAGGAGATAGGAGAAGGGCTAAATGAATATTCTTGTCAGTATTCACACTGGAAAAAAACAATTTTGTCAAGAGAATACTGAGATACTGGCTAATAGACTGGACAGGATTGAGGTTCACAAGGTGGTGGTGTTAACAATTCTGAAAAGTGTGAAAATAGCTAAGTCCCCTTGACCAGATGGGATTTACCCTCGGATTCTCTGGGAAAGCTGGGAGGAGATTGCAGAGCTTTTGCTTTGAACTTTATGTCGTCATTGTCTACAGGAATAGTGCCAGAAAACTGGAGGATAGCAAATATCCCCTTGTTCAAGAAGGGGAGCAGAGACTACTCTGGTAATTATAGACCAGTGAGCCTGACTTGGGTTGTGGGTTAAGTGTTGGAAAGGTTATAAGAGATAAGATTTGTAGTCATCTAGAGAGAGGGATAATTTGATTAAAGATAGTCAACATGGTTTTGTGAAGAATAGATCATTCCTCACAAAGCTTATTGAGTTCTTTGAGATGGTGACCAAATAACTGGATGAGAGTAAAGCGGTTGATATGGGTTTCAGTAAGGTGTTTGATAAGGTTCCCCAGGCTAGGCTATTGCACAAAATACGGAGTCATGGGATTGAGAGCGTTTTAGTGGTTTTGAGCAGAGGTTGGCTAGCTGAAAGAAGACAGAGGGTGGTGGTTAATGGGAAATGTTCATCCTGAAGTTCAGTTACTAGTGGTGTACCGCAAGGATCTGTTTTGAGTCCACTGCTGTTTGTCATATTTATAAATGACCTGGATGAGGGTGTAGAAGGATGGGTTAGTGAATTTGCGGATGACACTAAGGTTGGTGGTGTTGTGGATAGTGCTGAAGGATGTTGCAGGTTACAGAGGGGCATGGATAAGTTGCAGAGCTGGACTGAGGGGTGGTAAATGGAATTTAATGTGGAAAAGTGTGATGTGATTCACTTTGGAAGGTGCAACAGGAATACGGAATACAGAATACTGGGCTAATGGAAAGATTCTTAGTAGTGTAGGTGAGCATGTAGAGCTCAGTGTCCGTGTACTGTACGTAGATCCCTGAAAGTTGCCACCTGGGTTGATAGGAAGGCAATAGGGTGTATTCGCTTTTATTGGTAGAAGGATTGAGTTTCAGAGCCACGAGGTCATATTGCAGCTGTACAAAACTCTGGTGCAGCCACACTTGGAGTATTGCGTATAGTTCTGGTCACTGCATTATAAGAAGGATGTGGAAGCTTTGGGAAGAGTTCAGAGGAGATTTACTAGAATGTTGCCTGGTATGGAGGGAATGTCTTATGAGGAAAGGCTGAGAGACTTGAGACTGTTTTCGTTAGAGTGGTGAGTTAATTGAGACATGTAATATGATCTGGGATTACATAGGGTGGACATTGATAGCTTTTTTCCTTAGATGGTGATGGTGAGCATGAGAGGACGTAGCTTTAAATTGAGGGGTGATGGATAGAAGACAGATGTCAGAGGTAGTTTCCTTATTCAGAGTGTAGTAGCGGCTTGGAATGTACTGTTTGCAACAGTCATAGACTCGCCAACCTTAAGGGCATTTAAAGGTTATTGGATAAACATATGGATGAAAATGGAATCGTGTTGGATAGATGGGCACCAGATTGGTTCCACGGGTCGACGCAACATCGAAGGTTGAAGGACCTATACTGCGCTGTAATGTTCTATGTTCCCTGTGCATCTCGCTTTTCACTGACTCTCTATCGCTGAAGCTATCTGAGGTGCCCCCTCATACCCCCAACAGTCCCTGAATCCCTGAACTCTCATGCACACACACAGCTGTCCATAGCTTTACTTTCCCATCTCTGCCAGTACAGTCTCCTGTTTCCTGGCCCAGACACTATTTGAATTTCTTTTTCCTCCTCCTATCTATGACTTGCTGTTAGGAAGCTTCATTTCAACGTTGATGTTTGGAATGGAACAAATTTATCTTGATAACTTGATAGGAAAACTTGATTGTTTTTAAAATATGAGTTCTCTAGGAAATCTTTCACCTCTTAAAAATAAGGGCCAAGGTCGTTGCTTGTGCTCATGGACCCTTGTTGTATATATTGCATAAACCACTTGTACCAGTATAATATCTAAGCCATGTAGTGTTTGTGGAAGTTACATCCTGGCTGCAAGATGTTGATGCATGATCTCTGTTTTCAAAACCTTGTGCTTATATATAACAGGTCAGAATAAATTGTTCTTTGGTAACAATTTTTGAGTATGGTTCTTGGTGATGTTTGAAATATTAACAATAATTCTTTCAAATGGAGTTCAAGTAAAAGTCAACTGTATGTAAGTAAATTGTCTCAAATTTTCATGATCTACGTTTTTTTTTAAGATAACTGCACCCAAGTCTGCAGTCGCACTGACCCATGCTACTGCTGGGGTTATACAGCACGATGAGCATAAGGAGACTGACCAGCACAGAATGGAACATGCCACTGATGAAGTACAAAAACTCACATCTCCGGAAGAGAAATCAATGCCAGTTCTGGTACCGCATGACACATTGTGTAATGGGACTTCCAAAGCAGAACTTATACTGGAATTAGATAAAGGGACAACACAAGAGAGAGAGACTGTTGTGACTGGCACAGTAGAAAGCAGTAATCAAGGGGATGTACTTGCAAAAACTAGTGTCAGGTCTGACCACAACAGAAATGACTCCCTCAATTCAGCTCAAGAAGTCGATAAATGCGAAGAAGATCATGTAATTTCTGGAGATGTAGCAAGTCAACTTGATGAAGAACAGTGCCCTTCAGGTAAAAATGAATCCATAAGTGACCAATTACATCCAGGCAATGGACACAGCTCAGTGGCACAACTAGAAACCTTGTCTTCTGTGCCAAACCAGGAAGAAAACAAATTTCCTGGTCCTCATTTGTCTAATATAACCCAGCCAGTAACATCAGGTGAAGTGGTCTCTGACAGAGAAAAAGATGCTTTATCTACTGTGGAGTATACAAAGCTTGTAATGGATGGACTACAAGAGAAACTGCACGATGTAGAAGAAAATGGCTTTTATAAGTACATTGAGGATGAGGTGGGTGAGTTACAGTCGTCTTCAAATATTTCATACGAATGTGTAAAAGAATTGCTTCACACCGTTGTTTCTGAGCAAGAAGACCACGCAAATAGTGTGGCAAATTATGGGTCCGAGAAAGGTTACATTTCTGAGATGATGCAGCAAAAGATTCAAGAACAGAATAATCTTTCAGAGCCAAGTGAACTCAGAAATGGAGATCTGCTTCACATCTTGACAGCTGGTGACAATTCACTGCATCCCAGGAAGGGTGAAGCCAAACCATCTCCACTCCGGCAAAGTCGCATACCAATCCTTGCATCAGATGTAGAAGCAGGTTCTGAATCATCTGTTCCTGTCTCAGCTAAAGAGAAACTGCTTCAGAAGAAAGCTCATCAAATAGACCTGACCAGGCAATTAACTGAAAAGCGACAACATACCTTCAGAACATCCCTTCTAGGTGATCTGTCATCCACTTCCGAGAGATCCCTGGAGGAGAAAGTGTCTGTTCCATCAATGACTTTATCTGATGATGGAACTCATTCTGGACCTCCTCCAGTGAAAGCTGAAATGGAACAACAATTGGGCAAACAATTTGATGAAGACTGTCTAAGTAGTCTTCAATCTCGGCGGAGCAAAATCCCAAGACCTGTTTCATTGACCAATACTGAACAAATCCCCACATCAACCTCATCCCAGTTTATCCCAAGACCACCTCCTGGGAAGCCACCAACCAGACCAAGTGTGGAAGTCAGGTGAGTGCCCTGACTTTGATACTTGCCTTGTTAGCTTCATTCCAACCTTAATGTTTGGGATGGAACAAATTTAGTTTGATGATAACTTTGAACCAAAGCCTCTGTGATGTGAAGCAATGAAAGTTTTGAATTAATTACTTGAGTTTATCTTATAATAACTTCTGTGCATCCTACTGCATGGACATGAGAATATAGATACCCATACATTGACACATTTAGTTAATCATTAAATCAGAATCTAAACAAATGGCTGACTTACCAACTACCTGAAAATCAGAAGTTTACATTCGTTCTCAATCAGTTCTATTACTCAGTGCTTTTCTCGGTGCCCTGCAGATGAAAGTGAATGATTAGGCATTTTTCCCTTAAAAATGGAGATTTACTTGCATTTATGTAGTCTTTTCATGGTCTTAGGGTAGTCCAAAATACCTCATAGCCTGTGAAGAGCCCTTTCATTTGAAAAGTTAGTTACTGTTGTAAGGTAGAAAATATGATAGTCAAGACTCCAAGCAATATAGTAATGACCGCTGAATTTGTTTTGAGTGCTGAAATGTTTGTGGCAAATTATGGGTCCAAAAAAAGTTACATTTCCGAGGCAAAGCTGAGAAAGATTCAGGAACAGAATAATCTTTCAGAACCAAGTGAATTCAGAAATGGAAATCTGCTTCACATTTTGACACCTGGTGACAATTCATTGTATCCCAGGATAGTTGAAATCAAACCATCTCATGGATAGACACGAGTGAGGTGCAGGAAGACTAGAGGTTGACTAACATGGTGCCATTATTTAAGAAAAGTGGTCAGGAAAAGCCAGGGAGCTAGAGATTGGTGAGTCAGATGTCAGTGGAGGGGGATTCTGAGGGGCAGGATTTACATGTATTTGGAAAGGCAAGGTCTGATATGGGGTGATCATCGTGGCTTTGTGCACGAGAAATCATGTTTCACTAACTTGATTGAGTTTTTTGAAGAAGTGACAAAGAACATTGATGAAGGCAGAATGGTGGACGTTATCTTTATGAACTTTAGTAAGGCATTCAACAAGGTTCGGTCGACTTGTTAGGTTAGATCACATGAAATACAGGGAGATTTAGCCATTTTTTGGATACAAAATTAGATCAAAGGTGTTATGGACCAGGTGAGACCCCCTCAAAATATTCTTAAGATAGCCTAGACCCTAACTTCTTATTTTAACGGCAGATGTGAAGTGGATATTCCAGATGTGCTGCAGCTGGTCAAGCCACTTGGCTTTAAGCAAAACAGACTTTATTTAAATACAGCAATTGAAAGACGAACAAAAGAAAACAGAATTTAGAATAATTTAACTGACCCAATGCAGCAACATAAGTAAGGAACCTTTCCAATTCCTGGAACATCTCATAAACAGACCCCTTGGCAAAAGATAAATTCAAACACAGATTCTTGCAGGCCAACAAGGTTTCGGAGAGAAAGTCAGCCAGGAATCATCTGCTAAAGCTTCGAATGTTTCTCTGTACTGCAGAGCTTCTCTACTACAGCTAAACCAGCAGCTTCTTACTGTTATAACTAAACCAAACTAGAAAAAAAACGTGAATGGGGAAAACTGGCCAGTCCCCTGCCATTTCAGCATCTCTTTATTTACAGCCTCTCTTGAAGAAAACCCAAGAACAAAATAACCTTTTTAAAGTGACAACGTTGTTACACCTCCCCGGCACCTTAAAAACAATGAACCATCAATATACAAAGATGACTTCATTTAAAACCCCTTAGTCTTACTCTGTTAGTACACTACCAATACAGTTACATTGTATTGACTATAACCATGCAAGCGTACTTCCTTCTATGCCCATCTGTTTACTCCTGCACTGAACGCCTCCATTTTTTCATCCACGTCTCGACAATGCATCGGCAATTATGTTTTCTCTTCCTGCCACTTGTATAATTTTAAAATTGAATGGTTGCAATGATAAGCTCCATCTAAATTTTGTCCTTGAATTTCTCTAAAAACTTCAATGGATTATGGTAAGTATGTGATAATTGTCTCAGACACATTACTGGCAGCATAATGTTGTAATGCCAACACCAATGTCTCCTTCTCAACTGTCAAATACCTCTGTTGATGAATTTTCAGTTTCCTGGAGAAACATCTGATAGGTCTTTCTATCTCCTCTTCATCGTCTTTTAATAGTACAACCCTGACACCTACATCCCTCGTATTGATAGCCACCTGGAATGGCTTTGTGTAATTAGGTGTGGTTAATACTGAGACCACAGCCTTCAGGCTGTCTTAATGCCTTCTGACCGTCTGCCGTCCACTGAAACTACTTGGACCTCTTCAATAATTCAGTGAGTGGAGCAGCTGCACTGCCAAAGATCAGTTCAAATTTCTGATAAAATCCACTTTAATCCCAGGAATGCTGTCTTTGTTGATGGTATAGGAAACTCCCCAATAACTTTTTGTTTACATGTTCCTCGGGGAGTGACCCAATACAATGGCCCAGGAATTTTGACTTGGGCTTTGGCTAATTCACTCTTAGCCAGGTTTATCACCAAACCTGCCTCCTGAAGTTGATCAATTAGTTCTGCAAATGTTCCTTCAGTGTGTGACTAAAAAGCACCAGGTCATCGACTATACCACACAGTTGGGTAATCCATAAATTAGTCTGATGCATTTTTCGTACCAAATGGCATGAGTTTAAATTGATAGTCCATTCTGCGTTACAAAAGCCAAAATTGTCTTCGCTCCTTTGGATAAAGGGACTTGCCAGTACCCTCTGAGTAAGCCTACCTTACAAATATAAGTTGCTGGACCCACCTTCCAAATGTGGAATCGGATCTGAATCAGACTTTGTAACTGCATTGACTTTGCGATAGTCCACATGTAACCGTTGGTTACCATCTGTTTTTACCATCACTATTACTATGGGTGAGCTCACTGCAACTCACTTTAATTATGTTGTCTTGGAGCATGCATTCAATCTCTTTTTAAACCAGTGTCAACTTTCAAGGGTTAAGTTTATAAGGATGTTGCTTAATCAGAACAGTATTTCCTATATTTACATGCACAATTAGATTAATACTTCCCAGCTTATTCCCACATATTTCCCATGCAATAGCTATAACTTCTTCAAATCATTTCAATTTTCCTCTGATAGGTAACTCAATAATTTATCCCAATTTTTGACAACTTTTTCATTGTCCAATTTAATTTGAGGAATGTGTAATTAAGAATTGTCTGAATTTGGTTCTTCTCTCTGCTGTAACTAGTAACACATTTTCCTTTTGCTTTCCTTCCCTATCAAAATACCTGTTGAGTGTATTCACATGAAACACTCTGATATTTCTTTCTGTCTGGAATCCTTATCAAACAGTAAACCTCACTCAATTTCCATTTGATTTGATAAGGTCCACTCAACCTTACTTTTAATGATTCAACTATCACTGAAAGTTAACACTGACACTTTGTCTTCATTAGCAAAATAACGAGTTTTTGATTTCAATGTTTCATCATTTATTGTGATATTTTTAAAAGTTGTCTATTTAACCATTCCCTAAAACATGACACACAATCCAAATATGTGGTTTCTGAATTCCGACTCAACAATTTTTCCTTGATCAATTTTAGTGGTCCTCTCACTTCATGCCCAAAAACTAATTCAAATGGATTGAATTTGGTTGATTCATTTGGTGCATCTCTCATGACAACAAATACAAATGGAATTCCTTTATTCCAATCATCTGGATAGTCTTGACTATAAGCATTTAACATGGTCTTTAATGTCTGATACCACCTTTCTGGTGCTCTGTGCAATTCTTGATGGTATGAAGTGGATTTGAATTGTTATTCCTAAGCTGTCCATAACTTCCTTGAATAATTTTGATGTAAAATTTGACCCTTGATCTGATTGTGTCTCTATGGGTATCACGAGTCCATATCTCGTGAAAAATTTGAGTAACTCTTATACAGTCCTTTTAGCTGTGATATTGTGTAAAGGAATGGCCTCATGGAAATCTAGTGGATGCATCCATTATTTTTAACAAATACTGTTTTCTGTCTTTTGTCGTAGGTAGGGGTCCTATGTAATCAATTAAGACTCTTGTAAAAAAATTCCTCAAATGCAGGAATGGGTATTAAAGGTGTGGGTTTTATTACTGCTTGTGTTTTTCCAATTACCTGACAAGTGTGCAATGTCTGGCAAAACTCACTGACATCCTTGTGCAGACCAGGCCAGTAAAAATGATTTTTTTCATTTAGCTTGAGCTTTTCTGACTCCTAAATGATCTCCTACTGGCAATTCATGTACTACCTTTCTGTAACCCCCTGGGAATACAGCTTAATGAACTTCTGCCCAATTCTCATCTATCTGAATATGTGATGGTCTCCATTTCCTGTTCAGAACTTCATTTTTAAGATAGTAGCATTCAGGGATAAATTCAGATTCTTCTTCTGTGTGTGCTTTTTGTTAGAATTGCTTCAGTTTTTCATCTTTCTGTTGTAACTCAGTTAATTGCTCTGAGCGGGGGAGAGAGTGAGAATTGCAGATGCTGGAGATCAGAGCCGAGAGTGTTGTGCTGTTTCAGCACCGGGGACCTTCTCAGCTGCCCCCCACCCCATGTCCCATTTATCTCTCATCCTCCTGGCCCACAAGCCTCATTCTTGATGAAGGGCTTGTGCTCTAAACGTCGATTCTCCTGCTCTCAGATGCTGCCTGACCGGCAGCACCACACCCTCAACACTAATTTCTCTGAGCTAAAACTATCCACTTTGACCTCCACCTGTTTCTGTTTTGTCACAACCATTTGATCAGACATGGTTTCTGATCATTCTACTTCAACTTTCTTATCTATATTCTTTGATTGATCCTCCTTTTCAAACTGGTGATTTTGTGAGCTTGTTTACCACACAGTCAGGAAAAATCCGAGGATATACTTCCTATAATACCTCATTTGCCTGATTTTCCACTGGTTTTTCAATCACAGTAGGCAACACTCCTACCTGTGACCCAGTGATATTGTTAGCACGGACAAATTGTATTCCTGGATCCAAGAGTTCCTCCAGTAATTCTACCATGGCTTCACTTTTAACTGGACATTCTAACCTTATTGCATGACTGAGCACTTCTTGTCCCCCCATGAATTCCATGTGCAAGCACTTTTCTGGCAATTGTCCTTCTGAGTTACATATCTCCTCCTCTCTCAGCATCAAAGATTGACATAATCCCGTGTGTCTTAATACTGTAACTTCTTTACTTGCGCCTCTTGGCCAATGTGAGTAAACATTACCATTGCAAGTAAATAGTTTAAGAAGATCCGGCACCACCACCTTAACCAACTTCTGACCAGGTTGTACATTCTGGTGCAGCTTTTCAGCGTCCACTGTCCTTTCTTTTACCACTTCAACAAAATTCACTGGTTATCCTGTTTTCCTACATTTGTCTTCCCAGCGCTTTTTCTAACCCACCAGCACTTGAATTTCAAGTGGCCTATTTCATTGTGAAAAAGCAGGAGCTTTTTAACTTGTCTTTCCCCTTCATGGGGTCCTCTTTACCATGTGGTAAGTTATCATTAAGATCTTCACCAAGATCTACTTTTCCTTTACCACGTGAGTATTTCTCCTTTCCCCAATTTTTATCCCTCACAGATTGAAATTGCTGTTGGAAGCCAAACTTTGATTTATAAACCAACTCATAATCATGAACCATTTCAGCTGCTAATCTTGCCATTTTAACTCTCTGCTCTTCCACATGAGTTCTCACTACTTCATGAAGTAAATTTTTGAACTTCTCCAAAATAATCATCTTTCCAAGAGCGCCATATGTTTGATTTTGTTTTAATGCCCTTATCCACCTATCAAAATTGCTTTGTTTGATCCTTTCAAACTTGACCAGGGTCCCTCCTCAGATTCCTGAAACATTGTCTGTAGGATTCCAACACAAGTTCATATGCACTTAAGATGGCTTTCTTCAGCTCCTGGTACTCCCCAGATACCTCCTGTGATACTGATGCACATAACTCAGTAGCTCTATCTACCAGCTTTGTTTGGATCAACAAAACCCATGTGGTCACTCGTGACATGCTTGGATATATTTAAGCATATCCCCACCAGGCCTTCAGCTATGATGGGTTTGCTCATCCTCACTACCCTCACTAAGTCTCCCTCTTACCCTCACTTCCATCCTTTTAAGCCAACTTTCCTATTTGCCAATTTCTGAAGTTCAAACTCTCTCTTTTTCTTCCTTTACTCTCTTTAGCCCTTTCTTCCGCTAGAGCCTTCCTCTTCTTTTTCTTATTGTTCTACTCAAGCCATTCTGTCCTTTTCATTCTCTTTTTGTTCTACTAGGGCGATTTGTACTTTTTCTCTTTCCTCTGCTTTTAACGGTAATTCAAACTGTTTCATTTCCGTCTCATATTCAAGCAGCCTCATTTGCAATTGAATTATAGCCTTTTCCAAAGATTCCAATGGCAATTCCAACAAATTTAAATGCTGAGCAAATGCTGTAATTACTTCCCCTTTTCTCCCAAATGAAGGCAACCTCCCCTCCAACTTGTCTGCCTTGCTCACGTTTTTGTAAAACCCCCAGAGGCACTTCATCCACCCCAAGAAAACTCTTTTTGTGACTGAAAGAGCCATTACTTCACCAAGTACTGCTTAAACCAGCTGAAATAATCACACGGAACGAAAGATCTACCACTCACTGCCTTGGAGTTCAACAAACCTGAATCCAAACTGGAATTATCAAATCAGCAAAATGCAGCACCTCTCATTTATCTGAAGTAAACTCCATCTGCCACTTCTCTGCCCATTGGCCCATCTGGTCAAGATCCTGAGGTAACCCTCTTTCGCTGTCCACGACACCTCCAATTTTGGTACTATCTGCAAACTTACTAACTGTACCTCTTATGCTCGCATCCAAATCATTTATGTAAATGACAAAAAGTAGAAGACCCAGCACCGATCCTTGTGGCACTCCACTGGTCACAGGCCTCCAGTCTGAAAAACAACCCTCCACCCTCTGTCTTCTACCTTTCAACCAGTTCTGTATCCAAATGGGTAGTTCTCCCTGTATTCCATGTGATCTAACCTTGCTAATCAATCTCCCATGGGGAACTTTGTCGAAAGCCTTACTGAAATCCATATAGATCACATCCACCGCTCAGTCCTCTTTGTTGCTCTCTCAAAAAACTCAATCAAGTTTGTGAGACATGATTTCCCATGCACAAAGCCATGTTGACTATCCTAATCAGTCCTTGCCTTTCCAAATACATGTACATCCTGTCCCTCAGGATTCCCTCCAACAATTTGCCCACCACCGAGGTCAGGCTCACCGGTCTATAGTTCCCTGGCTAGTTCTTACTATACTTCTTAAACAGTGACACCACGTTAGCCAACCTCCAGTCTTCCGGCACCTCACCTGTGACGATCGATGATACAAATTTCTCAGCAAGAGGCCCAGCAATCGCTTCTCTAGCTTCCCATAGAGTTCTAGGGTACACCTGATCAGGTCCTGGGGATTTATCCACCTTTATGTATTTCAAGACATCCAGCACTTCCTCCTCTGTAATCTGGACATTTTGCAAGGTGTCACCATCTATTTCCCTACAGTCTATGTTTTCCATATCCTTTTCCACAGTAAATACTGATGCAAAATACTTTGTTTAGTTTAGTATCTCTCCCATTTTCTGTGGCTCCAACAAAGACCGCCTTCTTGATCTTTGAGGGGCCCTATTTTCCCCCTAGTTACGTTTTTGTCCTTAACGTATTTGTAAAAACACTTTGGATTCTCTTTAATTATATTTGCCAAAGGTACCTCATGTCCCCCATTTGCCCACCTGCTTTCCCTCTTAAGTATACTCCTACTGCCTTTATACTCTTCTAAGGACTCACTTGATCTTCCTGTCTATACCTTATATATACTTCCTTCTTTTCCTTTAGTTATCCAGCATTCCTATACCTACCAGCCTTTCCATTCACCCTGACAGGAATATACTTTCTCTGGATTCTCATTATCTCATTTCTGAAGGCTTCCCATTTTCCAGCCGTACCTTTACCTGTGAACATCTGCTCCCAATCAGCTTTTGGAAGTTATTGCCTAATACTCCAATTTAGAACTTCAACTTTTAGACCTGGTCTATCCTTTTCCATCACTATTTTAAATCTAATAGGATTATGGTTGCTGGCCCCAAAGTGCTCCCCCACTGACACCTCAGTCACCTGCCCTGCCTTATTTCCCAAGAGTAGGTCAAGCTTTGCACTTTCTCTAGTAGGTACATCCACATACGGAATCAGCAGATTGTCTTGTGCACACTTAACAAATTCCCCTCCATCTAAACCCTTAACACTATGGCAGTCCCAGTCGATGTTTGGAAAGTTAAAATCCCTGACCATAATCACCCTATTATTCTTACAGATAGCTGAGATCTCCTTACACATTTTGTTTCTCAATTTCCCTCTGTCTATAATACAATCCCAATAAGGTAGGTGATCATCCCTTTCTTATTTCTCAGTTCCACCCAAATAATTTCCCTGGATGTATTTCCAGGAATATCCTCCCTCAGCATAGCTGTAGTGCTATCCCTTGTCAAAAACGCCACTCCCCCTCCTTCCTGTAGCATTTGTAACCTGGACCATTAAGCTGCCAGTCCTGCCCATCCCAGTCCTGAGCCATGTTTCTATAATTACTATGATATCTCAGTCCCATATTCGTTACCATGCCCTGAGTTCATCTGCCTTCCCTGTTAGGCCCCTTGCATTGAAATAAATGCAGTTTAATTTAGTAGTCCTACCTTGATCTCTGCTTTGTCCCTGCCTGCCCGACTCGCTTCTGTTCTCAACTGTATCAGTCTCAGATTGACCTCTTTCCTCACTACCTCCCTGGAAAGTGGTGGTGAAGGATTGCTTTTCAGACTGGCTGTAGATGACCAGTGGTTTGCTGCAATGATCAGTGCTAGGTCCACTCCTTTTTGTCATTTATGTAAATGATTTTGATGTGAATATTGAAGGTATGATTAGTAAGTTTGCAGATGATGCCAAAGTTGGTGGTATAGTCACAGTGAAGAAGATTACCTCAGACTACAATGGGGTATGGATCAGATGGGCCAAGGAGTAGCAGATAGAGTTTAATTTAGATAAATGTGAGGTGCTGTGTTTTGGTAGGGCATAGCAGGACAGGACTTAAACACCTTAATGGTAAGGTCCTGGGGAGTGTTGTTGAACAAAGAGACCTATGGGTGCAGGTTCATTGTTCCTTGAAAGTGGAGTCCCAGATAAGCAGGGTAATTAAGAAGGTACTTGGCTCCATCCCAAAACGTCAATTCTCCTGCTTCTCGGATGCTACCTGATCTGTGCTTTTCCAGCAACACATTCTTGACTTGGTAAACTTACGTTTGTTAGTCAGCACATTGAGTATAGGAATTGGGATGTCAAGTTGTGACTGTGTAGGATATTGGTTCGGACACCTTTGGAATACTGTGTTCAGGTCTCCCTGCTGTAAGAAGGATGTTGTGAAACTTGAAAGGGTTCAGAAATGATCTACAAGGATGGTGCCAGGGTTGGAGAGTTCGAGGTATAAGGAGAGGCTGAATAGGCCGGGACTATCTTCTCTGCACTGTCAGAGGCTGAGAAATGACTTTATAGAAGTTTATAAAATCATGGAGTAAATGGAGAATAGGAGTATCCAGAATAGGAAAGTCCAAAAGTTCGAAGCAATGCTTCTTCAGGTGGTTGAGGAGCAAAATCATAATGCACATAATTTATTGCAAAAGGATTGCAATGTCATGGAATATAATATTAAACACATTTAGCTTAAATCTTTCATCTTTTGAAATGATCATGTTACTTTCGGTTCCTTCGCATGTAAATCCCAAAACTTGAAAAAGTTGCATTCTCAAGATAGCTTTAACAGTAGGTGCCATCTCAGCTCAGATAATGCACTGAAGGTGTGAGGTTAAAGTCTGTATGTGTCCCAATGTTTGGTCAGACTGATTCAATTTGTAAAGTGGAATTTACAGCATCTTGGATTAATGCAGTTTTTGAGCAAACTAAAATGTAATTCTGCAAGTACAAATTCACCCCACCAACTTGTATGTGTGCGTGTGCAGGCGAGACAGAATGTGTGCGTGTGGGAATCTGTGAGAGAGAGCGAGAGAGAGTGTGTGTGTGTAATGGGGTATAAGTCAAGTCTGTGAGAGGGTGCTTGTGTGAGAGAGGTTCTGTGTTTGCGTGTAAAAGAGTGTATAGTGCAGTGGGGTCATCTGTAGTGTGACATGAACCCAGGGTCCCTGTTGAGGCCATCCCCGTGGGTACTGAACTTAGCTACCAACCTTTAGTCGGTCACTTAGCGTTGCTGCCTGTCCCGAAGTCTGCCTTGGAGGATGGTCATCCGAAGGTCTGAGCCTGAATGTCCCGGAATCATTGAAGTGTTCCCTGACTGGGAGGGAACACTCCTGGCTGGTGATTGTTATATGAATAAGAGAAGGGTTTAGAGGGATGTGAGCCTCATTCTGGTAAATGCGACTAGATTAATTCACGTTACCTGGTTGGCAACGACCAAAGAGTCTGTCTCCATGCTTTACGAATCTGACTCTGAGTGATTTGATTGGGAGATGAACAACCGTCAGGAAAACAAAACTGACAAGAGCTCTGTTGACCAATTTTAATCCTAGAGTAACAAATTTCAGGGCCAAACTCCATCCTCACTTCAGATAGAAAGCAATTCCTGAGTCTAATGGCTCATCTTAAAGATGGCATCTCAGTCCTGCCCTGCGTTGTCAATCTGAGTTCTGTACTTGCAATCTCTGCTGTGGGAAGAAAGCTGTCCACAATCAATAATATAACAAATTTATAAGTGTACTTGAAACATCTTTTTTGCTCCATGAATTGCACTCTAATATATACTTTCCACTTTGTTTTTTCCAGGTTACGCCGATACAGAGTAGTTGGAAGTGGTAGCTCTGATTCTGACCTGCTAACGCACCTGGCTCAAATCTTACAAAATGGATCGCAAAAGACTAGGAGCTCCCCACAGTCCAAAAGTCCACAGTCACCCCGTAGCCCCAAAACTCCGCCAAAAAGCCCAGTGATCCCCCGTCGAAGCCCTAGCGCATCACCACGGAGCACATCATTGCCACGCACTGCCAGTTCCTCCCCTTCACGTGGACGCCCATATACAGACCAGAGGAGCTCTTCGCCACACTTTGCCAGGAGCCGCTCCCCTCCCAGTTACTCTGGGTCCTCGCCTTCCCGAAGAAGTTTCCTGCAGGACCACGGCTGTGGTAAACAGGGCAAAAATAGCATGAAGGGACCTGGCAGTCCTCATCATTTGTGTCAAAGCAAATCCACAAAAGGAAAATGCTCAGGCAGAGATGGCAAAGTGTCCAGTAAACTCAGCAGATAGTAACAATTTGTGCAAGTATCTCTTTCCCCTCCTTCACCTCCTTGTTGCATGTTATTTAGTCTTTACTAAAAGAAAATCTGCTGTTGTCTCTCCTTTACTGGACAGTAGCTTATATGCCATTTTGGATCCAAGTGTTGGACAGGTGCTGCTTTGTATAAACTAGGAAAGTTATCAGTAAAACTAAAATTGATTGATAGCACAGTACACTTACGGTCATACGCTGTGCAAGAGTGCTGCTAGGTTTTATTTTGGCTTCTGCTGCCTTGAGCTATTTGAGTAGGAAATACTAGTCTAGTACTTCCACCTTTTTCAATGTATACACCATCCTCCAAAATCTTATGACTTGACTTGTTCTTGTGCCATTTTAGATCTTGAGGGAAACCTCAGAAGTTCATAAATAGAAGAAAGGCTGCTGTAGCATTTTCGGACACCAAAATTAATATAACATTTTTGCCATCTTTTTACACATATGTCAATTGTGTTTTTTTTTAATGTACAGTGTGTCTAGATAAATACAATCTAATTTAATTAACTAATTGATTCAGAGTTCAGAGGGAGTAGTTGAACTCAAAATAGTTGAAGGACTGGAGCACGTATGTTTATTGCAGAGAATTGACAACTGATACTGGTAGGTTAGTTTTCCTAGATTTGCATTGCCTTATGGAATCAGAAGGCAAAATCTTTAATTACCTCCTTTAAAAGGGTGTAAGATGCTAATACTTTGAAAACAGGCATGAAATGAGTGAGAGGTTGGAGGGGGAATAAAGAAGCCTCAATTGTTTTCTTCCACTCTTTCGCTAAAGTTTAAATAAAATCGTGACTTGGTCCAGTCCCAATAAAATACACTGACTTGGACTTCCCAAAGTTGGGACCCCAAGTGCGGCTGTGAGCTGAAATATTGAAACCGCGATCTCTGAGGCAGCAAGTGGAACTCTGACGGAGTTAGGATAGCTCTATCTTGCTGTAATCGACCCCACTCTCTCACAACAATATTCAAACCACAAAATGAGGCCACAGGAAAAAGTTTGGGAAGAACTGCAATACATAGCAGTCCATAGCTGTGGATGTCTTTTCGTAATATTAAGGAAAGCTCTCCTTTAAATGTTTACTAACTATAATCCTTGCAACCACTGTGATAACAGACATCATCCAAATAAGTAATCACCAAAAGAAGAGAAAAATCAATGAGTAATTGATTTTCGAGTGATAGCTCCTAAAGAAAATAAAGATTTATATTACTTCCTACACATATCGTTATGTGTAAACTATTACCGATCAGCATTTGATTGCCATGTGCCTGACTAAAATATTAATGTATTTTATCTATGTATTATTTTGCTGCCAAGGCAAGAAACTCTGAGTTAAGTAAGTGGGAGTTTCCTACAAGATACATTTGTCACTTGAAGCCTGATTATTAAATGGAAATCACATCAGCTATCACTTTTTTTCAAGCTTTCCTTGGGTGGGTAAATTATTTAATGTGTGTAATATTTTCCAACTGTAATGTAACATGCTGGGTAATTTTTAACCTTTCAACAACTGTTTTGAATGCTTAAAGAAATTGAAGTCCTGTTTTATGGTTTGTATATTATTGTATTATAGATGCTATTGATAACTGCATGTCGTACAGTATATGTATGTATTTATTGTTTTCCTAAGGATTAGACTTTATTGGCTACAGGGTGTAAGATTGATTTTGCGTGCCTGAATGCTGTTGCTTTACATTTTCTTCCTGGCATGCAAAACCTTAATGTCAGGATTGGGGAAACACGCACTCCCGAATTGAACTTTTAAAAAATGAAATGATTCTGAACCACTGTAAAGTGAGAAACCGAGTGTACACATCTGTAACTGTACAGAGGTTTTAAATGTGAAAGATGTCAGGATTGGAAGTAGAACAAATTGGATTTTTTTTCCTTTTGCAACTGTACTGTAAAGGCGACAAAGAAACACTCAAAAACAATGTTAACCAAATTGCTGTTTCTATTGATTGCCCAATAGTCATCTGACTCTTAAACATCCAGCATGCACTTTTTTAAAGCTGCGGATTTTGGGATTTTGCTCATACAGTAAATGTATACCAGTTTCCTGTGTCTGCCTTGCACTGCATTAGATTTCTTCCCCAAATAAAGATTTTTAAAAGTTACTGTATTATTTAATAGTATAAGTGTTATCAAAACTGGGAATTTTAAGAATCTAGCTTTAACAAAGTGGAAAGAAGTGGACTTGATCAAAACAGGGGGATTCTAGACAAAACAAGCAGCTTTAACTAAGTTTGGAGATGTTTATGCAAGGTCACAAAATAGTGTCACTTCTGCTGAATTCCAATGGTTAGTGCAAAATCATGCACATTTTCTGAAAGGGAATTACTGCACTTCTCAAACCTGTCAATTGAAGTGACTCTAGATTACTAATGCTACTGCTCATATTACCTGAATATTATTCTAATCTCTGCTCATGGTATAATATGTAAATTAGTATCAATGTAGTAAGTTCAAAAATGGGTCAGTAAAGCTTTATGCATGCATTAATTAAAAGTTAATCTAAAGTCATTTCGAACTTTGTATTTTATGTTAACATTTGAGAAAGGGAAGGAGTGATTATAAAGTTGCTGACCTCTTCCAGCCTTATGGGGCTCACTGACAAATTGTGTGCGCAGAAAGACTTACTGGCCATGACATTAGTAAACGGTTTCATTGAAGGTGCAAAAGGGTTTTTGCAAAAACTGCTTGCAGCCCCAAGTTCCTTTTTTAATTGCGATTCCTTCAGTTCTATTAGGCTTCTAGCTTAACTGCTTTTGGGATTATCTAGCATAACGCACATTTTGTTTTAGAAATGAGACTGAAAAGTGGGCTCCATACACTTTGTCAAACTTCTTTCCCTGCAAGAGATTGTTCAAATATGTGCAATGTGGCTGCATATTATGAACAGGTGCACATGCAAAAAGCTTAGTACGGTCAAATAACAAACAAGTTTCTCAACTCTGAAGCTAAAGAATAATTTGTAAACTATTATAGGTTCTATATAATGGTTCTACTTATTATTTGTGGTTAAATAGAATGAGATTTCCCATCCTAAGTCGCATCTAATTTGCATTGTTCCCTTTGGATTACTTAAAGGGGAAATAAAGGATTTAACACCTTTTATACTAGCAATTTATGCTGGGCAAGAGGTTGTTTTATGGAGCCCACCTTAGAGTCAATACAAAAATTTACAAAAGCAGCAATGAGTATCAAATGGTCTGGCACATTTCAACTGTAGAGTACATTGAACAAAATGGCATACATTGTTTGAAGGTAGGGTGTACATAAAGTTGTAATTATTTAAGTTCTTTGATTTGTATCATATCAAAGCCTTGTACAGTGTTTTATGTTGTGTTCTAAAATTATTTTGTATTTTATTTTTATAAACCAGTAAAATAAAATATTCATTAAGCATGCCAACATATAAATATTTGTTGTCTTGTGTATTCCAATAAAAAACACTAATAAAAATTATTTGTCTTTTATTTGATCCCAATGAACCAATTCATTCTTACTTCATCTACAGTTTTTTAGAAATTGAGTTAGCTTGCTTATTTAGTATGTTTCATCTTCCAAATAAATAAAATGATTTCAGGTACAAACTAAACATTTCTCTTAAGCTTATTGACTAAACCTTTATTACAAATTGTAGTTGTCCACATACCTGTTGATCATTATTCACAGTACAATGTAAGATGTGGGGTAATTGATAGCTGACCAGAATTCTGAAACCTCTCATGTTCACTTTTCAGGAGTCAAATTATAAACGGATTTAATAGGATGCGTGTAAAGATGCTGTTTCTTCTGGTGAGGCAATTCAGGCAAGACATAAACTTAAGATTCAGGTCTAATCCTTTCAGCAGTGAAATCGGGAAGCACTTTCGACATGCAGGCTATTGGAAGTTTGGTGAAATGTTTCAAGATGGGATTAATGGACATTTATTAGGTAAGAGTACGGGAGATGTGAATTCCTACCTTTAAACCAGATGTGGGTAAATGTGAGGCTGAATGGTCTACATCAGTTGCTATGCTCTGAGCTAGGTATGGGTTATATCAAAAACTGTTCCTATTTTAAATCTACTAATCTTGAACTGGAATAATATTTAAGAATACAATTATGGGAAAATTACTGTTTATTTAAAAAGAAAAATGTGTATTTGCATAGCTCATTGTACAACCAGAGGATGTTACAAAGTGTTTTATAGCTAATGAAGTTCTTTTGAAGTGTAGTCACTGTTGTCATGTTGGAAATGTGAAAATTGTTTTGCACACAGCAACCTCCCACAAACAGCATTGCGATCAAAGCCAGTATATCTGTTTTAATGATGTTAGTTGATGACTGAACAGCGATGAGGCCACTAGGGGGAAATTCACCAAGAGTGTCCTAGATCTTTTGCATTGAACTGAGTGAGTTGGACAGGGTTCCATTTAAGACCTTATCTGACAGGCAACTCCTCAGACAACTCTTCTTATTGCTGCATTGCAGTGTCAGATTTTCAAGTTTCTGAAGTGACTCAAATGTCAGAGTGCTACCACTCAGCTAATGGTAACCATGATGTGGAGGCGCCAGTGTTGGACTGGGGTGAACAAAGTCAGAGGTTACACAACACCAGGTTATAGTCCAACAGGTTTAGTTGAGAGCACGGGCTTTCGGAGAGCTGCTTCTCCATCAGACGATGCAGATATACGCACCCATGTGTATTAGGATAAAGTCTAAATTCAAGAAAATAGTTATGTAAATTTGAAAAACAGACTGGACATTTATTTAAAAACTGAAAGAACTGTCAGAAACAAAACAGAAATTACTGGAAAAGCTCAGCAGGCCTGGCAGCATCTGTGAAGCAAGATCAAAATTAACTTTTTGGGTCCAATGACCTTTCCTCAGAACTGTTCTAGAACTAAACAGATGCTGCCAAACCTGCTAAGCCTCTGCAGCAATTTCTGGATATTTTATATCCATGACCTTTTCACGGTTTGTAAAGTCATTGTCAGTAATGTGATCTTTTAGTTCCATGTATTGTTTCAAAACATTCAGCTTAAGCCCGATTTCAATCCAGTATTAGTTCTCCATTCCCAAGAACTCCAATGATTACAGAGATAATCATGAGAACTTATCAGCTGGATTTATTTAGACTTGGAAAACATCCAGTGCATCACAGTCTGGATATAATCTCAAAAATAGTGGAATTGGATGGCCAAAACTTGTAACTGCTCTCTCACTATCGTGACATATTTACATTCCTCATGTTCCTTCAAATATTTTTCTTGTTATAGCTTGAATAATTCAAAATCGACAAATATGTGATAATTCCAAGTTGCATGCTGGCAGTTGTTTGAGCGTGATTATTTATGGGACTAGTTTTCTAATATGCTCCCGTTGGATAAGCAATTTTAATAATTTGTTCGTAGAAAAATAGAAACTAGGGCAGGAGTAGGCCATTCAGTCCTTCATGCCTGTTTTGCTATTTATAGTGATCATGTCTGATCATCCAACTCAGTACCTTGTTCCCATAAAAAGCATCAGATATTGTAAACTCAGGCTTTGGATCCCAAAACGTAACTCAAACTCAAAAAATAGCATATCTACATTCTTGTTTGACCTGTTTATACTTGTACAGCATAAATGCCAATCAAAAAGACTAATTCAAATCCTAATTTATTCCTAGTAACAATGATTAATGGGTTAAACTGTTTTGCATTCTCTGAATCAGCCACAGCATTAAATAAAAGAGAACAGGACATTTTTAGAGGATACTCAATGAAACACAATCCTTGTCCCCTCAAATTCAATGTTTGCTATTGTCTTTTAATTACTCTTTTCCCCTAAATCTGTCCATTGTCACAGGCGATTTTAAGATGTTTCCTCAAGGTTTCCCGTGATCAGTATATCTGTATGTGAATGTGTGTAATTCTTAACCTTGAAGTGAGTGAGACTATTTTAAATAACACTTCCTTTTGTAACAAAAATGAAAGGTTAGCTTATTTATAATCTTGCTCTTGAAAATATGTCTGATTCTCTCTTGCTCTCTCTGTCACATACACATGCACAAAGATAGTTATAGATAAGAACATAACCAGTACTAGTAAGAGTTGAATCACATTTAGTTTCTATTGGTTCCATGCAGGCCTGTTGTTTTGAGGTTCGAGATATCAAATTGATGGAGGTGAAGACTTTATGCAGATGTATGTCAGCAGCTATGATGGCTTCCACAATTGACCTGCTGGAGGTTCTTTTCTCACGTAGCTTGTAGATGGAATGAGGTAAGGGAGAAAGTAGTCCCTTGTTTCTCTTCTACAATACTGCAGATGTGGCCTTTCTACAACATGGTTGGTTACAGCAGTCATCTAGATGGACTGGTTTATTCTCTTCTTTCGTGGTAGCTTGTCCTGTCTTGTCTTGATGGATAGCAAAGATGGCTGCAGTGATGTGTGAAAATTCTACAGGAATCTAGACTTGGAACCTCTAGAAGCTCGATGAACATTGGAATGTCAAAGCTCAGGTGACCCTTGGAATCCATTTTTGAAGGTCTTTAATATCAGTCCACAATACAAATGTAATTTTTAAAAACTGGCTTGTAACAACTTGTGACATTATGATTGCAAGAGTATAGCATGTTGTATTTCAAATTTGGTATTTGTTTGCTGTAAGTGAGCAAATAGGAATACTTTGACCTCCTGCACAATGTCTTGCCTTCTTTATTGCTCAGAAGAATAATGGAATGTAAAGACGTCGATAGGGGCTCAAGAAATTTTGTCAAGGTACTAGTAATTGTCGCTGTGATGGTTAATTGAGCTCTGCTGAGCTCTCTTCTGCAACCACGTTTGGATATTTCTCATTTCCCCTTTTACCTATTAGATTGTGACAGACTTTTCTACTAATAATTTAACTGGCCTGGCATTTTGGAGATCTATGGAGAGTCCATAGCCAAGCAAAATGGTGGGGCAGACTGTGCATCAGGAAGTTTCTTACTTGCTTCTGGCATGAATCACTTCAACTGGTTGGAAAGGGGGAGGTGGTAATTTAGGGATGGGAAGTGACTTCCACATGTCAGAAATTGAATCGGGTGACTTCAAAAATATACCTCACATAGAAACACAGACAGTAGAAGCAGGAGTAGGTTATCCAGTCTTTTGAGCTTGTTCCATCATTCAATATGATTATGGTGAAAAGCAAACTAGTGTTTCGAGTCTAGATTACTCTTCTTCAGACCTCTGACGAAGAGTCGTTTAGACTTGAAATGTTAGCATACTCTCTCTCCATGGATGCTGTCTGATCCACTGTGATCGCCAGCATATTGGGTTCAGTACAGACTCCAGCATTTACAGTAATTTGTTCCTACGTATGATTATGGTTGATCCTATATCACAAAGGCATATTATCTACATTCTTATTTGATCTGTTATTCTCTCCAAACCCCTTGATACTTTTAATATCTAAAAAATTTGTCAATTTTTTTTTATACTCAGCGATCCAGGCTTTACAGTCTTCCGTGGTCACAAATTTCACAGGTTGACCACTCAGTAAAGAAATGTTTTCTTCATTTCAGTTCTAAATGGCTTGCGCTATATTTTTAAACTCTGACCCTGGTCTAGACATTGTCAGTTTCCCAATCCCAGAGAAGCCATCCTTGCTGCATCTTGTCGAGGCTTGTTAGAATTTTGTATATTTCAATCAAATCCCACTTCATTCTTTTAAACTCTAGTGAGTATAAGCCTAGTTGAACCAATCTCTCCTCATAGGATAGTCCTTCATCCCCAGTATCAGCTTAGTATACATTTTGTTGCACTCCCTCTTATGTCAACTATCTTGGGAAGGGAGACTCAAACTGTACACAATACTCCAGGTGCAAACTCACCAAAACCTTCTATAACTGCATTAAGACACTGCTTCTTCTGAACTCAATCTCTTTTAATGAAAATCAACATACCATTTGCCTCCCTACTTGCTTGCTGCACCTGCCTGTCTACTTTAATCGGCTGGTGGACAGGAATAGCCAGATTCCTTTGTATATTTACACTTCTCAATATGTCACTAATTAAATAATATTTTCTTTGTTTTTCATGCTAATGTGTACAACTTCAGTATTGACATAATACTGCATCTGCCATGTACTTGCCCATTCAACTTGTTTAGATTGACCTTAAGGGTAAAAGAGTGTGGTGCTGGAAAAGCACAGTTGATCGAGGAGCAGGAGAGTCAATATTTTGAGCATAGGCTCTTCATCAGGAATGAAGGGGTGGCCCCAGTGGGGCTGAGAGATAAATGGGAGGGGGGTGAGGCTGGGTGGAAGGTAGATGGGAATGCAATAGGTAGATGAAGGTGGAGTGAAGGTTCGAGATGAGGGTGGAGCGGATAGGTGGCAAGAAAGATGGGTGGGTAGGACAGTTGAAGAGGGCAATGCCACGTTAGAAGGTTGGCTCTGGGATAAGGCAGGAAGAGGGGAATTGAGGAAACTGGTGAAATCCACATTGATGCCGTGTAGTTGGAGGGTCTCAAGGTGGAAGATGAGGCGTTCTTCCTCCAGTTGTTGGATGGCTAGAGTTTGGCAGTGGAGGAAGCCCATGACTGACTTATCCTTGGTGGAGTGGGAGGGGGAGTTAAAGTGTTCATCCATGGGGTGGTGGGGTTGTTTAGTGTATGTGATCCAGTGATGTTCTCTGAAGCATTCCATAAAGTTGGTGTCCTGTCTCCCCAATGTAGAGGATACCACATCGAGGACAATGGACACAGTAGATAATGTGTGTAGAAGTACAGGTAAATCTTTGTCGGATGTGGAAGGATCCTTTGGGACCTTGGATGAAGCTGAGGGGGAAACTGTGGGTGCAGGTTTTGCACAACTTGGGGTGGCAGGGGAAGGTGCAGGGAGAGGATGGTGGGTTGATGGTTGGCGTGGACCTAACAAGGGAGTCGCGGAGGGAATGATCTCTCTAGAACACAGGGTTGAAGAGGGAGATATATCCCTGGTTGGGGTGGGGGGGTCTCTTTTTTTTAGGTGGCGGAAATTGTGGGGAAAGATGTGATGTATCTGGGGGTTCGTGGGTAGAAGGTGAGGACCAGGAGCATTTTGTCCTTGTTGCGGTTGGAGGGGTGGAGTTCAAAGGTAGTGGTGCAGGGAGTGGAGGTGATGCTCTGGAGGCCATCATTGACCACATGGGAGGGGAAATTGCAGTCTTTGAAGAAGGAGGCCATCTGGTATGTTCTGTAATGGAATTGATGCTCCTGGGAGCAGATGCAGTAGAGGCAGAGGAATTGCCTCACAGTGTCAGGGTCCCAGGTTTGATTCCAGCCTCGGGTGACTGTCTGTGTGGAGTTTGCACATTCTCCTCGTATCTGTGTGGGTTTCCTCTGGGTGCTCAGGTTTCCTCCCACAGTCCAAAGATGTGCAGGTCAGGTGAATTGGCCACACTAAATTGTCCCACAGTGTTGGGTGCATTAGTCAGATGGAAATGGGTCTGGGTTGGTTATGCTTCGGAGGGTCGGTGTGGACTGGTTGGGTCGAAGGGCGTATTTCCACATTATAGGGAATCTAATCTAAAAACCACATCAATTTCTTCAAAATCATTTTTTCTAAAAATTAATTTTCTTCAATTCCTCCTCCTCACTAGACCCCTGGTTCTCTTATTAACAACTCCGGAAAAGTATTTTAGTCCTCTTTTAAGAAGACAGAAACAAAATATGTGTTCACTTTGGCCAATTCTCTGTTCCCCATTTCTAAAAGTCCGTTCATGGAATGAGTTTGTTGCTGGCTAGGCTAGCATTTATTGTCCATGCCTAATTAAGAATCAGCCACATTGCTGTAGGTCTGGAGTCACATTTAAACCAAACCAGGAAAGGATCACTGTTTCCTTCCCTAAAGGACACATGTGAACCAGATAGATTTTCCTGACAATCAACACTGGATTCATGGTCATCGTTAGACTCTTCGTTTCATTTCTAAACTTTTTTTATTGAATCCAAATTCCACCACCTGCCATGGCAGGATTCGAACCCCCACTTCCAGAACGTTACCCGTGTCTCTGGATTAATAATCCAGTGATAAAACCAATACGCCATCTCCTCCCTACGATTTGTCCCATTTCTGAGTGTTAACAAACGTATATTTCTCTTGACTAATCATTTTCTCTTCACAAATTGATGGAACTTTTTACAATCAGTTTTTATTTTGCCTGCACTTTGAGCTTAATACTCAATTTCCCTTCTCTTGATGAATCTTTTTGTCCTCTTTTGCAGAATTCTGAACTGCTCACAGGCCTCAGGCTTGCTACTTTTTTCTGGCAATTTTCTGTGACTTCTCATTGGATCTGATACTATCTTTATTTTGTAAGCTGTGATTGAGCCAACTTACCTGTTTTATTTCTGTGCTTGATGGAAATAAATGATTGTTTAATTCATGTTCATTAAATATTAGCCATTTCCTATCCATTCTTTTAGTAAGCTTTCTTAAAGCATCATGGCTCACACCCTCATAGTTTCCTTTGTTTAGATTCAACACTCTACTTTTGAATTCAACTACTTTATGCACCATCTTAATGAACAATTCTATTATTTTACACTTGCTCTTTTCCATCAGACCCCATACAAGATTGTTATCTAATTCTTTCTAATTAGATAATACATACTCTAGGACAACCTGCGCTTCAGTTGGTTCTTCAGTGTATTGGTTTGAAAAGTTAAGAAGAGGAACAGTTCAGCCAAACGAATGAGTGTGCCATGTTTATCTCTACATACCTTGATACTGCCCTATCCCCCCTGGTCCAGGAACTCCCTATATGTGTTTAGGACACCACCCACGCTCTTCACCTCCTCCAAGACGCTAGTTTCCTTGGTCCTCAATGCCACATATTCACCATAGATATCCAGTCCCTAGACACCTTTATCTGCTATGAGAGGGCCTCCAAGCTCTCCATTTCTTCTCTCCCGACATCCCCACCAGTACCCCTCCACTGAAACCACTCTCATTTGTTTAGCTGAACTGTTCCTCACCCTGAATAATTACTCCTTTGAATCCTCCCACTTCCTCCAGATGAAAGGGTTAGCCATGGGCCCCAGCTGTGCCTGTCTCTTTGTTGCTTACATGGAACAGTCCACCTTCCACAGTTAGACTGACACCATTCCCGCCTTTTCCTCTGGTACATTGATGACTGTAGCGCCGCCACCTCGTGCCACCACAAGGAGGTTGAACAGTTCATCAATTTCACCCACACATTCCACCCTGACTTTAAGTTCATCTAGACCATCTCAAACACCTCCCTCCCCTTCCTGGACTTCTCTGTCTCCATCAATGGTGACCGACTCAAAACTGACATCTTCTACAAACTCACTGACTCCCATGGCTACCTGGACTAACCTCTTTCCACCCTGCCTCCTGTAAAAATGCGATCCTTTATTCCCAATTCCTCCGGCTCCACCACATCTGCTCCCAGGAGGACCAGTTCCACCACAGAACACCAGATGGCTTCCTTCTTTAAAGACCACAATTTCCCCTCCCATGTGGTCAATGATGTCCTCCAGCGCATCTCATCTACTTTCTGCACCTCCGCCCTCGAACCTTACCCCTCCAACAGGGACAGAATCCCCCGCTCTTCACCTTCCACCCCACCAACCTTCGTGTACATCACATCATCTTTCACTATTTCCACCACCTACAAACGGATATATTTCTCTCCCCAACCCCATCTGCTTTCCGTGAAGACCATTCTCTCCGTGACTCTGTCAGATCCATGCCTCCCAGCAACCACTCACCCTCCGATCCTGGCACCTTCCCCTTCCACCGCAGGAATTACAAAGTCTATGTCCACACCCTCTTCCCAACCTACGCCCCCCAACAACCCCCCCCCCCCCCCCCCCCCCCACCTCCGTCCAAGGCCCAAAATGAACCTTACACATCTATCAGAGTTTTACCTGCACTTCCACACATGTATCCGTTGCTCCCAATGTGGTGTCCTCTACACTGGGGAGACAGGATGTCTACTTGCAGAATACTTCAGAGAACATCTCCAGAACACAAGCACCAACCAACTCCACTGTCCCATGACCGAACATTTCAACTCCTCCTCCCACTTTGGCAAGGGCATGTAAGTTTTGGACCTCCTCCATCACCACACCCTGACAACCCAAAGCCTGGAGGAAGAACGCCTCATCTCTTGCCTTGGGACCCTCCAACCACATGGCATCAATGTGGATTTCACCAATTTCCTCATTTCATCTCACCCCACCTTATCCAAGTTCCAACCTTCCAACTCTGCACCATCCTCATGACCTGTCTTACCTGTCACTGTTTCTTCCCATCCATCCGCTCCACCCTCCTCTCCGACCTCACACCCCACCTTCATCCACCTATCGCATTCTCAGCTGCCTCCCCCCCCCCCCCCCCCCCCCCGCCATTTATCTCTCCACCCCTTTGCTCACAAGTCTTATTCTGATGAAGCATTCTTGCCCGAAAAGTCAATTCTCCTGCTCCTCAGATGCTGTCTGAACTGCTGTGCTTTTCCAGCACCCACTTTTAACACAATGTATAGTCTAACCTGAATGAAGTTATGAATCATATATATCAATGAATCAGAAGTAAATTTAACAAAGTGCTTTTAAAAGGTATCGCTAATGTAGGGACAGAGGGTCATCATAGTGTGTAAGGTAGACTCCCTCATTCCTGTTAAGTGAGCTGTATCACATATTCTCTCCGTATACCCAAAACACTTTATTATATCGAGCTTCTCTTCCAGCCTTTCTTTTGCGTTCATCACCCTCAATTTTAGCACCGTGATACTTCTTGCTAACATTCTTGTCACTATGGCATCCATTTTTTTTCAAGGAATAATCTAGGAGTAGCAACAGGACGTTGCTCAATGTATCTCTCTTGGAAAGCTGCTCTCTGTACGGTACCTCTCACAGAAAGCTGCTGTGTTGGCACTAAGACCCGCACTGACATTGGTGCATTGGCAGAGATCGGCGCAGATATCGGTGCATGTGCAGAACAATCATCACTGGTCTCGCACTATTGAGAAAAGAGGTAAATGTTCTCAAAAATACTGTTTCTTAATTCCTTAGTAGTGATATAGGGAAATTGTTCTGCTGGAATATGCATTATCTGAGAACTACCTGTATTGCTGTTTGCTAATACGTTGATTTAATCCTTTAGTGAAGAGTGCTACCCTACCTCCTTTCCTGTTTGTCCTGCCTAAATATTGAAAATCTCGGATGTTCAATTGCCAGCATTGGTCACTCCACAACCATTTCCATAATTGCAACTATATCATAACAGTGTATATCTATTTACACTTAATTAAGCTACCTTACTGTATTGCAAATGCTCCAATGTCTTTGGACTTACTTTCCACTTTTTATGTCTGCTTTCTACTTTTGCTTCTTACCTTTCTGTCTTTTGTTTCTAATGTTGTTTCTCCCTCCTCTGTCTTCCTGCTCAAGTTCCCATTCCAATTTAATTCTTCCCTGGCAGCACTAGAAAACAGACCGTGAGCACATTGGACCCAATCCTGCCCATGTGCAACCTTTCCTGCTTGTACTGGTCCCATCTTCTCCATAGGAGAAAGTGAATACTGCAGATGCTGGAGATCAGAGCTGAAAAATGTGTTGCTGCAAAAGCGCAGCAGGTCAGGCAGCATCCAAGGAGCAGGAGAACGGCGTTTCGGGCATAAGCCCTTCTTCAGGAATGAGGAAGGTGTGCCAGGCGGGCTAAGATAAAAGGTAGGGGGAGGGGCGTGGGGAATTTGAATTCCCTCGGACTCAGCACCTTGCAATCTTCTTCCCGACGTCTCTGCCCCCACCCCCTCTCTGGCCTTAACCTCCTTCCACCTATCGCATTCCCAACGCCAATTAGTAGGGTAAATTCTTGGCCAGATAGGTTTTGTAGACTGTTTTAATACCATAAATAGTCTTTTTCTCTATCTGTGCATAGTTCTTTCTGATTTGTTTAACAATCTTGATGCAAAATATTGGTTTTTTTTACCACTGGGGAATATGTGAGAAATGACTGATCCAACTCCATGCAGTGATGCATCACATTCAAGTTCCAGTGGTCACTTTGGGTCAAAATGGATCGGAGCTTTTGACTTTAATAAGGCATTTTTGATCTGTGTAAAGACTCTTTCATATTAATTTTCCCATTTCCAATTTCTGTTTGGCATAATAAATTGTTCATTGGCCTGAGAATGTTTGCAAGATTTGGGACAAACCTGCCATAGTAATTTAACAAACCCAGAGATGAGTAATTGCTTTACATGTTTAGGTGCTAATGCCTCAGTTATAATTTTTACTTTGGAAGATGATTTATGTTGTCTAATATCAATGACATGGTGTAAATATTCAATGGAAAATGTATTTTAAAACACCCTTTCCCCCCTCTTCAGCCATAATCTTCCAATCCTCTGCAGAACAGCTTCTAAATTGTGGAGATGACCTTTTTTGTTTCTCCCCTTGACTAAAGTATCATTTAGGTGACAATGGACTCCTTCCAATCCACTTTAAATATGGTCTACGCTGTATTGGAATAATATAGGTGCAGATGTGATTCTAAATGGAAATGTCTTGAATTTTAACAGCAATTTAAATGCTCCAACAGTCAAGTATTTTTGAGACTCAGGATTTATATTTATCTGATGATAGGTTTGACTAAGACAATATTACTGAAAAGCTGACCTCCAGCTAGTCCGTAAAATAGGTCATCAATTAAAGGCAAAGGATACTGCTCAAAACACAGTACCAGGTCTTAGATCAATGCACATGTGCAGTGATTTTTTTTCTTCAATGCTGGTATGATAGTGTGGCCTAGTTGCTCACATTTATGGATCCAATGACTCCTCTCTAATTCTGGCTTGAGCTATGGTCTGATTGCATAATGCACTGATGTATCCCTGAAACATTTATTTAATTCTCAATCTTGATTTTCAATTTGACAGGAAATCTTTTCCATGTTTCCTAGATCCCCATTGAAAACAGTGGCACATGTCTTTAGAATTTATTTCTGGATTAGTGGTGCTGGAAGAGCACAACAGTTCAGGCAGCATCCGAGGAGCAGTAAAATCAACGTTTCGGGCAAAAGCCCTTCATCAGGAATAAAGGCAGAGAGCCTGAAGCGTGGACAGATAAGCTAGAGGAGGGTGGGGTTGGGGAGAAAGTAGCATAGAGTACAATAGGTGAATGGGGGAGGGGATGAAGGGGATAGGTCAGGGAGGAGAGTGGAGTGGGTAAGTGGAAAAGAAGATAAGCAGGTAGGACAAGTCATGGGGACAGTGCTGAGCTGGAAGTTTGGAACTAGTGTGTGTGGTGGGGGAAGGGGAAATGAGGAAACTTGAAGTCCACATTGATGCCCTGGGGTTGAAGTTTTCTGAGGCGAAAGATGAGGCGTTCTTCCTCCAGGCATCTGGTGGTGAGGGAGCGACGGTGAAGGAGGCTCAGGACCTCCATGTCCTCCCAGAGTGGGAGGGGGAGTTGAAATATTCGGCCACAGGGCGGTGTCCCAGAGATGTTCCCTAAAGCGCTCTGCTAGGAGACGTCCAGTCTCTCAATTGTAGAGGAGACCGCATCGGGAGCAACGGATACAATAAATGATATTAGTGGATGTGCAGGTAAAACTTTGATGGATGTGGAAGGCTCCTTTAGGGCCTTGAATGGAGGTGAGGGAGGAGGTGTGGGCGCAGGTTTTGCAGTTCCTGCGGTGGCAGGGGAAAGTGCCAGGATGGGAGGGTGGGTTTTAGGGGTCGTGGACCTGACCAAGTAGTCACGGAGGGAACGGTCTTTGTGGAAGGCGAAAAGGGGTGGGGAGGGAAATATATCCCTGGTGGTGGGGTCTTTTTGGAGGTGGTGGAAATGTCGGCGGACGATTTGGTTTATGCGAAGGTTGGTGGGGTGTAAGGTGAGCACCAGGGGCGTTCTGTCCTTGTTATGGTTGGAGGTGTGTGGTCTGAGGGCGGAGGTGCGGGATGTGGACGAGGTGCGTTGGAGGGCATCTTTAACCACGTGGGAAGGGAAATTGCAGTCTTTAAAGAAGGAGGCCATCTGGTGTGTTCTGTGGTGGAACTGGTCCTCCTGGGAGCAGATACGGCGGAGGCTGAGGATTTGGGAATACGGGATGGCATTTTTGCAAGAGGTATGGTGGGAAGAGGTGTAATCCAGGTAGCTGTGGGAGTTGGTGGGTTTGAAAAAAATGTCAGTGTCAAGTTGGTCATCATTAATGGAGATGGAGAGGTCCAGGAAGGGGGGGGAGGTGCCAGAGTTGGTCCAGGTCAGGGTGGAATGTGTTGGTGAAGTTGATTGAATTGCTCAACCTCCTCGCGGGAGCATGAGGTGGCACCAATGCAGTCATCAATGTAGTGGAGGAAGAGATGGAGAGTGGTGCCGGTATAATTACGGAAGATCGACAGTTCTACGTAGCCAACAAAGAGACAGGCATAGCTGGGGCCTATACGGATACCCATGGCTACCCTTTTGGTCTGGAGGAAGTGGGAGGATTCGAAGGAGAAATTGTTAAGGGTGAGGACCAGTTCGGCCAAACGAATGAGAGTGTTGGTGGAAGGCTACTGTTGGGGACATCAGGAGAGGAAAAAAACGGAGGACTTGGAGGCCCTGGTCATGGCGGATGGAGGTGTAGAGGGATTGGATATCCATGGTGAAGATGAGGCGTTGGGGCCAGGGAAACGGAAGTCTTGGAGGAGGTGGAGGGTGTGGGTGGTGTCTTGAACGTACGTGGGGAGTTCCTGGACTAGGGGGGATAGGACAGTGTCGAGGTAGGTAGAGATGAGCTCAGTGGGGCAGGAGCATGCTGAGACAATGGGTTGGCCAGGGTGGTCAGGCTTGTGGATGTTGGGAAGGAGTTAGAACTGGGCAGTGCGGGGTTCCCGGACTATGAGGTTGGAAGCTGTGGGTGGGAGATCTCCTGAGATGATGAGATTCTGTATGGTCTGGGATATGATGGTTTGGTGATCGGGGTTGGGGTCATGTTTGAGGGAGCGGTAGGAAGAGGTGTCCTCAAGTTGGCGTTTGGCTTCAGCGGTGTAGAGGTCAGTGCGCCAAACTACCACTGCGCCCCCTTTATCTGCTGGCTTGATGGTGAGGTTGGGATTGGAGCAGAGGGATTGGAGGTCTGCACGTTGTGAGGGTGAGAGGTTGGAGTGGGGGAGGGGGTAGACAGGTTGAGGCGGTTAATGTCCCGGCAGCAGTTGGAAATGGTCGAGGACAGGTAATAGGCCAGCGCAGGGTGTCCAGGTGGATGCAGTGTGTTGGAGGTGGGCGAAGGGGTCCTCGGAAAGTGGGCGGGAGACCTGATTGTGGAAGTAAGCTCGGAGGCGGCGGAAGAAGTGTTCGACGTTCACGTTGATGCGTGAACGGAGGGGGATGATTGCTGAGGACTGATTGTTCGTCCTCAGTGAAGGCAAGGTCTGGAGGGATGGTGAAAACTTGGCAGGGCTGGAAGCTGGGATCTGGTGTGGGTTTGGAGCTCGGAGTGGGGGCGGAGTCAGTAACTGGAGTGGGTGTGACGGTGGGGAGAATGGGGGTGGAGTGATGAGCAGGGGTGGTGTTCCCCTCAGGGTTCTGGGGCCGGGAATGGTGACAGTGGGATAAGTGGGGGGCCTGTCAGCAGAATGCTGGTGAGTGACATTGGTGGGGGCGGAAGTGGTGGCAGACACGGCAGTAGGGGTGGCGGAAGTCACTGAGCGTGTGGCATCAGCAATGATGTGAGGGGCGGAAGTGATGTCACGTGTGATGCATGAGGAATTGTGAGGGGCGGAAGTGCTTGTGGGGGTGGCCATAATGGGGGCGGAAGTGACATCATTAATCAGCATGGGGGTGGTAGCTGCACCAGCCGCATGGCTAATGGCGTCCAAACAGTTCCAGAGGCCGGGGGAATCTTCTGGAATGTATGAGGAGCACTGGTTATGGAGGTGAATAGATAAAAGTTTGTTGTACTTACAGTTTTTGATGTTTGAGATGGAGCTGAAATACTGTTTGTTGAGAGTATGAATTCACCTGAGGATGTAGTACAGAGTGGGTCCTTTGCAATTCAGAGAGAGTGTGGCCCTCAGCTGAGGCAGGTGCCGGCGCATTGCTGCAAGCGTGGAACGGAGGTTCTTGAAGGAGAACTGTTGCTGGTGTTTTTGAATCTGTAGTCTGTACTGTTTGTCCTGTTCGGGTCCAAACTCTGCTGGTTTAAAGGTGGTCCGGAGTCCGTGTGGGCTGAGTTGGTCATGGAGGCAGGCACTGAGGAAGCAAATGTGGCTGTGGTAGCAAGTTTGTTTCAGAACATGGTTGAAGAGCTTCAGGGCAGAGGAAATGACCTGGGAGTTGTAGTGGGAGAGGGACTCTCTGAGATTCTTGTGGAGAGAGGAGGAAAACTTCCTGATGAAGGGCTTTTGCCCAAAACTTCGATTTTACTGCTCCTTTGATGCTGCCTGAACTGCTGTGCTTTTCCAGCACCACTAATCCAGAATCTGGTTTCCAGCATCTGCAGTCATTGTTTTTACCTCTTTAGAATTTATGATAGGTCACTCTCAGAATCTGTCAAGCGATTTACTTCAGCCTAGTTGAGTTTGATTTTCTCCAAACACATCCTTCTCAATAAAGTTTAAAAGTTTCCTTTGAGACTGTGGAAGGGCAAGTCTTCAAACTGACTGTATAACTGAACATTCACATTGATATAGCCCTTTAAGAGGCACCAGTTCATCCGTGTAAATGTATAGTAGAAGTTTTGAGGGTTGTGGAGCACTGTGATTTACACTTTAAGGTGAGAATGAAACCACCACTCAGGTGTCCACTTCAGTTTGTACTATTTTGCCATTCGGTAAGGGAGTGACCCAGTATTGGTTGGTTTTGTAGCAACGGCCAGTATGTTTACTAACAGCTCCTCTTCATACTGAGAGTCTGGGCTTTTCCTATGTACTGGTTTTTCTATTTGGATTCTGTACTTTTACCGTGTGTTGTTCATATTTCTTCCTCAAACATACCCGTTCAATGTATCCTTCCTCGCCGCAGTTTCTGTTGACAGCTTCTTTATAATCAGCAAATTCTGTGGTGTGACCTGTTTTTCCACTCCATTGACAATTTTGAACCAAAGCTGAAAATAGAAAGTAAAAAATTAGTGAAAGAGTAAGGAAAGTAAACACAGGATGTGTCAAAAAAGAGTTTGTAGGGCAAGAAATTTCCTCCCATTCGAAGAGTATGATGCTGGAAAAACACAGGCAGCATCCGAGCTCAGACATTGCATTAAGATGGGAGGTCTATCTGTGTCCTAGTGTTGAGTTAGACTGGTTCTCTTTCTAAAGTGCTATTTACAGAGTTTTATATGGATTCATGCAGTTTTTGAGCAAAATAAAATGTAATTCTGCAGAAGCAAATTCACCCCATAAACTTTTATGTACGCACATGTAGGAGAGACCGTGTGCGTGTGTGTGTAAGCTTCGTTAAGTGTGTGTGAGAGTGTGATGAGATATGGGAGTGTATGTGTGCGCATATGATAGAGGGTCTGTGTTGGGAATGTGTGTGTGTGTGTGTGAGAAAGAGAGAGTGTATAGTGCAGTGGGGTCACCTGTAGTGTGACATGACCCCAAAGTCCCGGTTATCAGCCTCTGCTCAGCCACTCTGCATTGTTGCTTGTCCCAAAGTTCATCTTGGAGGATGGTCACCTGAAGATCTGAGGCCAAATGTCCTCGGCCACTGAAGTGTTCCCCACTGGGAGGGAACATACCTGCCTGGTGATTGTTGCACGGTGTCCATTCTTTGGTTGTCATAGCATCTGCTCAGTCTTGCCTGCAGCGTATGAGATAGAAAACGTTGGCCGAGTCATATGAATGCTCGCCACATACTTGGTGGGAGGTGTCCCCATGTGTAATGGTGGTGTCTGTGTTGACATTCTGACACGTCTTGCAGCGGATGCCGTGACAGGGTTTTGCAGTATTGTCCTGAAGGCAGGAATCTGTTTTAAGATTTGGTGGTTGTTTGAAAGCAAGAAGTGGAGGCGTGGAGAAAGTCTTGGCAAGGTGGTCTTCCTCATCGATAATGTGTTGCAGTCTGCAAAGAACATGGGGTTACGACAAAGGCAAACCCCCCTGCTTAATTGAATCCAACAACTCAGGAAAGATTTATCCTGTGCAGTAATCTGTGAAAATTGGAGAGGCCAAGAACTATTTATAGTAAAAATTAACAAACTTTATTTCTTTCTTAAAAGTCTAACAGAGAACAGTTAACTAACAACGATCTACAACTCCTTCCTGTAACCTATCGTTTACTTTCACTTCTATAATTCTAGTCTGAAAAAGCCTCTGAGTAAGATTTACCAACAGTTCAAATTTCTTAACCAGGCAGCTGTTGAATATTCTCTTTGTATCTTCCCCTCGAGATTTTCTTAGGATTTCTCTTTCACAGATCGTTGATAGATAAAGATGACCCCACTGCACCACACACACACATACTCTCACTCACACACCCCCAACTGTCTCTCTCTCTCTCTCTCTCTATCTCTTTCACACTCACACACACTCTCTCACACACACACACACACACACACACACACTCTCTCTCTCTCTCTCTCTCTCTCTCTCTCTCTCTCTCTCTCTCTCTCTCTCTCTCTCTCTTTTAACCAAGCTTACATATACACACAGTTTATCACATGCACTCAACCCACATGCGCACACGATGTGTCTCCTACATGTACACACACATACGTTTATGGGGTGAATTTGCTTTTGTTGAGTTACACTTTATTTTGCTCAAAAACCGCATGAATCCATGTAAAACTCTGTAAAGCCCACTTTAAAAAGAGAACCAATCTTAATCCAATATTGGGACTTAGACAGACCTTACACCTTAATGCATTGTCTGAGCTGAGATGGCACCTATTGTTAGAAAAGATAGACCTATCTTGAGAATGTAATTTAAAAGAAGTTCTGGGATTTAGATATAAAAGAACAGAAACCAACACCTCCCATTCTAAAAGATGAAAGACTTGATCTAAAATTGTTTAACATCTCACCACATCTCCATGACACTGTACTTATTTGGCTATAAGTTTTGTGTCTTATGACTTTATTCTCCACAACCGCCTCTGAGCTAGTGCTTCAAAACAGACCTGTTGGACTATAACCTGGTGGTGTTTGATTTTTAACTGTAAAGATATGTGATAAGTGTTTAATCCCTGTTCCTTTGATGTACTGCAATACTGTGATCTCTTGTCTTATAACACAGTTGAATGCCAAATAAGAATAAGAAGCAATATGGAGGAGAGTGACAGTTCAATGCCATTATCTGTTGCCATGAAGGATCGGCATTGAGCACCTTCCTGATTGTCGTGGATCTATCTCTCTATAAAACTGAACATCTGAGACAGGGTCATTTGGTGTTAAGGGATGAAAATATGAGAATGCAAATTAAGAATGGGTTATCTCGAGTTACATTACAGAATCTCTTTCAAATAGTGTATCACCAAAACTGAAAAGAGAAGTCTTTGACTGTGGCCAGACCAGCTTGTTATTTTGTGCAGAAACTTCAACAGCATTGAGTAAACAACAACCGGATACTGATGAGATGCAGATGCTGAGTAACAAGAAAGTACAAAATGAGGAGCTGCCAAATTGGGAGGTAAGTAAAAGTATTAGAAGCATTAAAGAAGTATGAGTCTACGTAGATTGAAATGGTGTGGTCATCATGTACAGAGAGAGCAAGGAAATGTGGGTGAGGTGAGTGATGAAGATGGGACTGCCAGAGCAGAGGAGAAGAGGACCTCTGACAAGTTAGAAGGATATGGGAGAGACTTCAAACCAGCAGATTGCAGAGAGGAATGGGTGACTGAATGGAGGTGATGGATAATTGATCAACCAGTATTGCAATAACTCCAAAAAGCTGCTAGGGGAGAAATTGTTGTATTCCCGAAGTGTAATGTTGGTCAGTTTGTGAACATTAATACTCTTTCTAAGGCCAATAGAAGTGCAAGGATTACATTGGATTCCCTACAGTATGGAAACAGGCCCTTCAGGACTCAACAAGTCCGGACCGACCCTCCAAAGAATAACCCACCCAGACCCACTCCCCTACATTCACCCTGGACACTATGGACAATTTAGCACAACCAATTTATCTGACCTGCATATCTTTGGATTGTGGGAGGAAACCAGAGCACCCAGAGGAAACCCACACAGAAACTGGGAGAATGTGCAAACTCCACACAGACAGTCACCGGAGGCAGGAATTGAACCTGGGTTCCTGGTGCTGTGAGGCTGCAGTGCTAACCACTGAACCACCATGTGACCCCAAATGGATTCCCAGTTAGATAGTAAAATGCAACAAGGAGTAAATTAACATTAAGCACCAGTTAAGCCCTTTTTCCGGATGGCATCTGATGACGAATGGAGCTCTGCAGGGGTCAGTGTTTGGACCTCAATTATTTACGTTATACATTAACAAACTGAGGCCATTGTTACTAAGTTTGCAGATGACATTGGGAGAGGGACAGGTGGTTTGAGGAAGCAGGGAGGCTGATAAGGACTCTGCAGGCCAGGAGAGTGGGCAAAAAAGTGGCAGATGGAATACTGTATCGGATTATGCACTTTGGTAGGGAGAATAAAGGTGTAGGTTATTTTCTAAACCAGGAAAGGCTTTGGGGATTGGGAGTCCTAATTCATGATTATTTTAAAATTAACATGCAGTTGGCAGTTAGTCAGGCAATTGCAATGTTAACAGTCATTTCAAGAGGGTTGGAATACAAGAGATGTAAAGCTGAAGCAATATAAGGTTCTGATGAGACCAGAATATTGGAATTTGGAGTTTTGAGCAGTTTTGTGCCAGATATTGAGAGAAGGATGTGCTGGTGCTGGTGTTGGTAGGAGTTTCCGAGGAGGTTAATGAGAATGATCCTTTGGGATGAAGGGCTTGTCATATGAGGAGCGATTGAGGACTCTTTGTCTGTACCCAGTGAAGTTTAGAAGGATGAGGGGGGTATCTGATTGAAACACTCATGATACCGAAAGTCCTGGGTACAGTGGACATGCAGAAGATGTTATCACAAATTGGAGAGACTGGGACCTGAGGGCGTAGCCTTCGAATGAAGTGTTGACCCTTTAGAATTGAAATCATAGAATCCCTACAATGTGTAAACGGGCCAGTTGGCCCAACAGGTCCACACCGATCCTCCCAGACCCATTCCCCCACCCTTTTACTCTACATTTACCCCTGAATAATACACCTAACTCTCTCTCACATCCCTGAACACTATGGGCGAATTAGCATAGCCAATTCATCTAACCAGCACATCTTTGGATTGATGAGGAGGAAATTCAACTGTCAAAGGGAAGTTAATTTGTGGAAGTCATTATCTCATGGGGCAGTGGAAGCCAGTTATTATAAGTATTCAAAACAGAGATAGATACATTCTTGATTGGTAAGTTCTGGGAGAAGGCTTTAGAATGGCATCGAGAAACATATCAGCCATGATCAAATGATAGAGCAGACTCGATGGGCAAATGGTCTAATTCTGCTCCTACATCTTATGACCTTGAGGTGAGATGACATGAGTAACATACTTTTTAAGGAACAGCGAGTTAGTGGAATCCATTACCTGCTGGGGTATTAGAAATCTATTCAATAGTTCCTATAAAAAAAAGATAAATACTTGAAATGGACAAAATTGGTCAAGTATCAGGAAGAACAGAAAATTGTGAATGACAATTATTCTTGAAAGAACTGGCTAAGATTCAATGGCTGAACGGGCGTCTACTGCGCTGTACAATTCCACGATTCTAGGTTGGTCAGTCAGTTTATGATGCTCACAGTCACATCCAAGAAATCTAACATAAACTTAACATCCTTTCCCAACGTCATGTTGGTGTTTTGATAATAGTTCATAACCATCAAGAAAGAATGCATGACAGAACTGTGAGGTCATAATAATTCCTATGTGAAGAATTTGCAAGGAGGAAAAATTACAAGTGATTGTTTTGTCATTGTAGTTGGATTCTCCATTTCATAGTCTGTTCTATTAGGCAAATAACTGGGGCTGTGGGAAAGTGTAACTTGAATTGTCCTGAGTTCAGTTTGCACTTTCATCAGTTTCCATAGCAAACCAAAGTATTGTTGATCTCAGGATGACATGAGAAGGATTTTATCACATTTGGGAAATCAAAGAGTATTGCTTTTCTCTAAAATTGTTAAAAATCCAACAGTTACAACACTTGATATGATTTATTTAACCTGTTACTCCCACTAAAACAAAATTGGAAATTGCCAGCACTCCTGCCAGATGTGATGAATAATGAGTATTAATTTTGGTGGCCTGCATTAAAACATGTCATTCTTAAAAATGGCTCCATCTGTATTTAAAAGACTTAAATTATGTACTGCAGTTTTGATAAGTGAATGCAATAATGATAGATGAACAGCTTAATTTTTGATGACCTAGGTATTTACAACCAAATGTACCTCTATCTGTCACTCATTCATGGTGACGAGGTGTTATTGGTGAGGCTACACACAATGTCCACTATGATGCCTTAGACCTTCAGTGACCAATGGGCACTGCAAAGGCTGAGGTCCTTCATTTTTCTCCAGAACCAAATTTTCATTAAAATTTATAAGTCTCACATGAAATGTATTCTTTTTCTTAAAGTGCCTCCTTGATGGCTGTTTGTTTAGTTAATTTGCTAATTAAATCATAAAAATTAGAAGCAGAAGTAGCCATTCGGCTCAATGAATTTGCTCTACCATCTAATGAGGTGATGGCAGATCTGATAACCCTCAACTTCATTCTCCTGCTTTCTCTCCAAGGTATTTTTCAATGTATAATTTCAGTTACATCACACCGGAAACTTTTGCTATAAATTCTGTGTCTTACAATTGTGGACTCGACAACCACCTGATGAAGGAGCTTTTAGATTACTTACAGTGTGGAAACAGGCCCTTCGGCCCAACAAGTCCACACCGACCCGCAACCCACCATACCCCTACATTTACCCCTTACCTAACACTACGGGCAATTTAGCATGGCCAATTCACCTGACCCGCACATCTTTGTGACTGTGGGAGGAAACCGGAGCACCCAGAGGAAACACACGCAGACACGGGGAGAACGTGCAAACTCCACACGCTCTGAAAGCTAGTGCTTCGAATTAAACCTGTTAGACTATAACCTGGTGTTGTGTGATTTTTAACTTTGTACACCCCAGTCCAACACTGGCATCTCCAAATCATAACCTTTACTCAGTTCCTTTTGGAATAAAAGCCAATATTCCATTTGATTTCCCGATTAACTTTTTTGTAATTCATGCACGAGGACTTCCGCATCCCTCTTTGCTGTAGAGTTTGCAGTCTTTCCTGATTTAAATAATACTCAGCTCGCCTGTTTTTCTTGCCAAAGTTCATACCCTCATATTTTCCTTCATGATTTTCCATCTGCCAAATTTTTGCCCTCTCACTCAACATGTCTCCATTTCTCTATAGACTCTGTAATCCTCGTTACTTAACAAACAACTATTTGTCATCCACAAACCTGGCAATAGTACATTCACTTCTGTCTTGGACTGTTAGTTTATTAATTAATCTTATGTGTAGTACCTTCTTGGATGTCTTTAGGAAAATCAAATATAATCCCCTTTATCTATCCTGCTTGCTACCACCTCAAAGAATTAAATTTGTCAGGCATGCTGACTCTGCTTGATATATCATTATGTATTTCTAAACGCTCTGCTGTGGTGAAACTAATGGTTCACTCATGTCCTTTAATCTGCCTTTCTTGCCTGGTCTGGCCTACATGTGACTTCTGACCCAGAGCAATATGGTTGACCCATATGCCTTCTGGGTAATTGGGAGTGGGTAATAAATGCTGGTCCAGCTACATCCATGAATGAATGAATGAGTAAGTAAAAATCTCCTTTACAATAGATCCACCAATCCCAGTGGCTGCTGTTAAGCATACTTGCCTATTGTTTTCTTTCCTTTAGGAATAAGGTTATTACATTGGCAGTTTTGCAATCATTTAGGACTCCTCCAGAATCTAAGGATGTCTGAACGATTATTACCAATGCACCCCCCCCCCCCATCTTTGTAGCTATCCTTTCAGTATCCAAACATGCAGGCTAGCAGACCCACGGGATTTTAGCCGGAGTTCTGTAGTCCTTTTTCTTTAGTGATAGTTATTGCAATTATTTTGTGCCCACCTTTTGGCCCCGTTACAATTTACTGTTCCTGAAATGCAATTAAATTCTTCTATACAGTGAAGACTTTATTTCCTCAGATTCATGCTGTAAACATCCTATGTTCACGTTTAAAAATCACACAAACACCAGGTTACAGTCCAACAGGTTTATTTGGAAGCACTAGCTTTCGGAGCGCTGTTTCTTTATCAGGTGATTGTGGAGAATAAGATTGTAAGACACAGAATTTATAGCAAAAGTTTCCGGTGTGATGTAACTGAAATTATATTTTGAAAAAGACCCAGATTGTTTGTTAAGTCTCTCATATTTTAGAATGTTAAAAATCACACAACACCAGGTTATAGTCCAACAGGTTTAATTGGAAGCACGCTAGCTTTCGGAGTGTCGCTCCTTCATCAGGTACACCCCGAGTGCAACACCGGTATCTCCAAATCATCTTTTAGAAAGACAATGTTGGTATCAGTTCTTTCATATGTAATTCACAGAACTCTTTAAAAAAGTTACACTCTCAAGTGCACTTAAACAATTGGTGTCATGTCGACCCAGGATAAGCCTGTGAGGCTCTCTGTGCCACAATGGTCAGACTGATTCTAATCTAAAAAATGGATTTACAGAATCTTATATTGATTCGTGCAGTTTTTGAGCAAAGTAAAATGTAATTCTGCAAGTACAAATTCACCCACAAACTTATATGTGTATGGGGGTGGGGGGGAGTGTTGTATGTGTGTGAGTGAGGGTAAAGCGGTTTCAGTCTGTGAGAGGGTGTGTGTGGGAGTGTTTGAGAGAGGGTCTGAGTGTATGTATGTGTTTGTGTGTGTTTGTCTGTGTGTCCATCTGTCTGTGTGCGTGTATAGTGCAAGGGGTCGTCTGTCGTGTGGCATGAATTCAAGGTCCCGGTTGAGGCCATCCCCATGGGCACCGAACTTGGCTACAACTCTGCTCGGCCACTTTTCATTGTTGCCTGTCCAGAAGTCCACCTTGGAGGATGGTCACCCAAAGGTCCGAGGTCGAATGTCCAGACCACTGAGGTGTTATCCGACTGGGAGGGAACACTCCTGTCTGTTGATTGTTGTGCAGTGTCCATTCACCCATTGCCGTAGCGTCTGTTTGGTCTTGCCAATGTACCATACCTGCAGCCTATGAGATAGACGATATTGGCTGCGTCACGAGAGTACCTGCCATGTACACGGTGGGAGGTGTCCCCATCCGTAATGGTGGTATCCGTGTCGACATTCTGGCACATTTTGTAGCGCCTATCGTGACAAGGTTGTATGGTGTTGTCTTGACAGCCAGGCAGTTTGCTATGAACAATGATCTGTTTGAGATTGGTGGTTGTTTAAAGGCGAGAAGTGGAGGCATGGGGAAGGTCTTTGCGAGGTGCTCATCCTTATTGATAACATGTTGCAGGCTGCGAAGAACATAGCATAGTTTTTTGGCTCCTGGGAAGTACTGGACAGTGAAGAGTACCCTGTCATTTGCAGCTCATGTCTGTCTCCTGAGGAGGTCATTATGGTTTCTCGCTGTGACATGTTGGAACTGGCGATGGATGAGTTGCACATCGTACCCCCCTTCTTATGAAGGCATCCCTGAGTACTTCCAAGTGCCTGTCACGTTCCTCATGATCTGAACAGATCGTGTGTGTGTGTGTGTGTGTGTGTGTGTGTGTGTGTGTGTGTAGGGCTTGCCCATTGGAGATAGCTGTTTTAATGTGTTTCGGGTGGAAGCTGGAGAAGTGTAGCATCGTGAGTTTATCTGTGGGTTTACAGTAGAGTGTGGTGCTGAGGTGTCAGGCTGAAAGCTAGGGCTTCCAAGTAAACTTGTTGGACTATAATCTGGTGTTGTGTGATTTTTAACTTTGTACAGCCCAGTCCAACACCAGCATCTGCAAATTATGGTCACTTTGGTCTCTCCCTTCCTTTTTATATATTTAAAGAAACTTTTAATAGAGAAAACCTCAAAAAGCTACAGAAGAGTGATTTAGAAGTCCTCATACGTGAATCGCAAGAAGCTAACATTTCAGTTCAATGGATAATAGCAAAAGCAAATAGCATGTTGGTCTGTCTTTCAAAGGGAATGGAATATAAAAGTAAAGGAAATCTTGTTAAAATGATACATACCAGTAGTCAGGTCATAACTGGAAAACTGTGAACAGTTTTGGACCCCTGATGGAAGGAAAGATGTACTGGCGTTGGAGGCTGTCCAGAGAAGGATCACTGGGCTGATACTGGGTCTTACGAGGAATGGTTGAGCAGGTTGAGCCTTTACTCATTGAAGTTTAGAAGAATAAGAAGCAATGTTAGTGAAACGCAATATTCTTCAGGCATTTGAGAGGAGATGCAGGGATGTTGGTTCCCCTTATGGGAGAGTCTAACACTAGAGGGCATAATCTCAGAATCAGGGTTGCACAATTAAACCAGAGATTAGAAGGAATTTCTTCTCTCAGAAGTCATGAATCCATGAAATTTTTTGCTACAGAGGGTTGCTAAGGCTGGTAGATTTGAGGATTATCAGATCAACCATGAGCTCACTGGATGGCGAGCTCACTGGATGGCAAGCAGACTGTATGAACCAAACGGTTTACTTGTATTCCTAATTTTATGGTGTTATGGTAAGCCTGACTTGATAGACCATAAGTTTTACTTGTGCAATTTTTTTTACTGTGGTGGTCAGTCACTGAACATATTCATAGTAAGCTGTAAATATACTTTTAACAAAGGAACACTAATTCATCAATATTTTCAGCAACACTCAAGAAGCTTGACAGCATCGAGAACAAAGCAGCCTGCTTGATTGGCACTTCATCCACCACCTTCAGCATTCACTTCTTCCACCCTGATATAGAGTGGCAACAATGTGTACCATCTCCAGGATGCACTGTAGCTATTTACCAGAGCTCTTTTGAAAGCACTTTCCAAACCTGAACAAGGGCAGCATTCACGTTGAAATATCAGCACCTGGAAGTTCCTTCAGAAATCTCACACCATCCTGACTTGGAATTATATCATTGTTCCTTTACCTTTGCTGGGTCAAAACCCTGGAATTTCCTCCCCCTCAGCACGTTGTGGTACCTATACCACTAATGAACTTCAGTGATTTGAGAAGGTTGCTCATCACCAGTTCCTCAAGGGCAAAGAGAAAAATAAATGCTGGCCTTGTCAGCGATGCTCACATTCCCATAACAGATAACTAGAATGTTTTATTTTAACCTTGTAGAATATCTTTCCAGAGCAGAATATTGTGCTACTCAGTAGAATGTGAAGTGGAGTTTGCGTATATGTGGGAGGGTGTGCGTGGTCGGTGGAGGGAGGACTACAAGAGGCCAAGTATCAAGCTCTTGTTGTTAGTTAAAATTAATTTCTCAAAGCTTTAAAGATAGATTGCTCTGATGACAAATGATCGGAAGCCGCTTTGCAGAAACTTGATATCATACCAGCTGAAAAGCCAGAATTTAGTTTTCCTTTACAATTGTGTTTTGGTGAATTTTGCATGCCTTGAGATCACCACTGCATAGAAGTAACATGCAATATTTGAGCTATTCCTTTTCTGGGCTTTGAGCGAGCACCCATTCTTTATCCTCTTTGGGGAGCATCATTCAATGTCATGCTGCAATTGAGATTGGCTGGCATACCATCTCTGAACAGATTGATTTTATTTTTAAAAAGACCGCCTGGCTTGGGCTGTCTTGAAACAATGATGGTGTTCCTACTTCTGGGCCAGATGGTCCAGGTTTAAGTCTCGAAGTGTCCTGGAACTGTGCTCGTAACTCACCCAAGCAGGTCAATTAAAAATCATTTTTTATGAGGGCCAGTTTCCACCTCATGCTGGACTGTGGAATGGAATATATTGTATTGGAGGTTGTGAATGAACTGATATGAAGAGAAAGCAGTCCCAATTTCTTTGTCTCCTGCATGGATACTTAACAATGATACTCTGCAGGGTGGAATGAAGGGAACCAAAGAAGGAAAAAAAAATAGATGGACAAAGTGGCCATCACATGATGCTGACCCCAAGAGAGAGAAGGCAGTAGAAAGATTTTTAAATGAGCATCTGTCTTTTAAACCTATAATTCTGAGATTATGAAGACAGTGGAGGCGTGTGTGTGAGAGATAGGCGAATGGGACTTAGTGGGACTGTGTGATACCCAGCAAGTGTTAATCTCATTATTAGAGACTGCTGATCACATTCCTGTCGGACAATTGTTCACGAGAAACAAGCTATCCTAAATGTGGTCTTTCCTGGGCGTTTGATTGTATCAATACCATAAACAGTGCCAGGTTGTCTCCATTAGGAGGTGAACCAATCATATCCTATTGTGTAGAATGGGACAAGAGATGAAAGACATTAACTTACAGGCCATTCCACAGAATGGATCAAGATAATGAATTAATTAGCAGTACAATATGACTTCAAAGTTTGTGAGAAGATTTGTAGCTCGGGTGCTCATTGTTGTGGTTCTGTTCGCCGAGCTGGGAATTTGTGTTGCAGACGTTTCGTCCCCTGTCTAGGTGACATCCTCAGTACTTGGGAGCCTCCTGTGAAGCGCTTCTGTGATGTTTCCTCCAGCATTTATAGTGATTTGTATCTGCCGCTTCCGGCTGTCAGTTCTAGCTGTCCACTGCAGTGGCCGGTATATTGGATCCAGGTCGATGTGCTTATTGATTGAATCTGTGGATGAATGCCATGCCTCTAAGAATTCCCTGGCTGTTCTCTGTTTGGCTTGTCCTATAATAGTAGTGTTGTCCCAGTCATGCGGATCCATGTCATAGGACAAACAGGAAGACAGCTAATGATCCGCATCCATGAACACCAACTAGCCACGAAACGACACGACCAGCTATCCTTAGTAGCCACACACTCAGATGACAAGCAACATGAGTTCGACTGGACAGCACTACTATTATAGGACTAAGTTAAAAATCACACAACACCAGGTTATAGTCCAACAGGTTTAATTGGAAGCACACTAACTTTCGGAGCAGTGCCCCTTCATCAGGTGATAGTGGAGGGCTCGATCGTAACACAGAATTTATAGCAATAATTTGCAGTGTGATGTAACTGAAATTAACTGTGTAATTTCAGTTACATCACACTGCAAATTTTTGCTATAAATTCTGTGTTACGATCGAGCCCTCCACTATCACCTGATGAAAGAGCGTTGCTCTGAAAGTTAGTGTGCTTCCAATTAAACCTGTTGAACTATAACCTGGTGTTGTGTGATTTTTAAACTTTGGACACCCCAGTCCAACACTGGCATCTCCAAATCATTATACGACAAGCCAAACAGAGAACAGCCAGGGAATTCCTCGTGGCATGGCACTCATCCACAGATTCAATCAATAAGCACATCGACCTGGACCCAATATACCGGCCACTGCAGTGGACAGCTAGAACTGACAGCCGGAAGCGGCAGATACAAATCACTATAAATGCCGGAGGAAACATCACAGTAGCGCTTCACAGGAGGTTCCCAAGCACTGCGGATGTCACTTAGACAGGGGACGAAACGTCTGCAACACAAATTCCCAGCTCGGCGAACAGAAGTACAATATGACTATTAAGTCAAATTTCAGTGACTGCGAAGGAAGAGGGATAAAAAGAATTATGACCATTTCAAGACAGGACAACCTAGAGACAGAGAGGGAGAAAGAGAGAGAGAAACTCTCAAGAGGATTTCAAGGGGGGACCATAGAATCATAGAATCCCTACAGTGTGGTAACAGACCATTTGGCCCAACAAGTTCACACCGAGCATCCGAAGAGTATCCCACCCAGACCCGTTCTCCTACCCTATTACTCTACATTTACCCCTGACTAATGCATGTAACCTACACATCCCTGAATATGCAGAGAGAGAAAGACCGAGACCAACCCACCAGAAGATGACCCAAAGTTGAAACTTCAAAAAGAATAACCTGAAGACAAAGGGGTCTATAGTAGTAACATCCCCACCCCTGGACTGAGAGACTCTGATTCACACGCCACCTGCGTTAGAGGTGTGAGCAGGTTGATTTGAAAAGTAGGTTAAATATAAAAGAAATCATGTACACATATATGAGGATAGTTTAGTTTTGTAATAACAGAATTTTGTTAATAAGTTGCTTTTAGTGTCATAAAGCATTGTTCAAACTGATTTGTGTCTCAGGTAAAAACAATGACTGTAGATGCTGGAAACCAGAGGTTAGATTAGAGTGGTGCTGGAAAAGCACAGCAGTTCAGCCAGCATTCGAGGAGCAGTAAAATCGACGTGTCGGGCAAAAGCCCTTCATCAGATTTGTGTCTCAGTTGATATCATGGGAAAGCCTTTGGGATGTGCTTCTGGAGAGACAGGTCAACACTGATACTTGAATGTTTGAGCATATTTTGCATCTGTGAGCACAATCTGTGATCTTATGGGAAATCCCATCCTTGAATGCATGGGAAAAAACCTTTGCAGAGACCATGAGAAACCCGATTGTTGATATCAAATGTCGGCAATGTGTCGGGAATAAAGTTACAAGTTAAAGTAGCTCTTTTGGAAATACAGTTTACACAATAATACTACGGTAAAATCAGATATACAAGTTGTGGATACTTATAGTGAAAACTGCTTCTCATCCATGCCTCAGTACTGCCTCCAACCTGCTTGTACCTCCACCCCTCTACTGGAAATATTTGTGGGTAGGATTGGAAATCCAGATCGCCGAAATTCTCATGATTGCCATGTTTGATCTCAGCACGGATAAAAGGCAGAATGGCACTGGTGGGAAGGACATTTGGGCTTGGACAAAGGGGTTAGTATAAAACGGGAGGGGAGAATCATAGAATGGTTATAACAAGAAGGGTGGCCATTCAGTTCATTGTGTTCATGTTAGTTTTCTGACAGAGCAACTGTGCTGTTCCCACTCCCCTACCCTTTCCCTTTCACCCTGCAAATATTTTTTCTTCAGATAATGATTCAATTCCCTTTTGAAAACCTTGGTTGACCCTGACTCCTCCACACTCTCAGGCAGTGTGTTCCATATCCTCCCCACTCACTAGGTGAAAAACCTTTCCTCATTCATTCTGGTTCTTTGGTCAACACCTTCAATTGGTATCTTATGGCACTTGATCTTTCCAGTTCCTTCACATCTAACCTGCCCACCCTTATCACTGTGAATACATCTGTCCTATCTCCTCTGACCTATTTCTTCTCTAAAGTCAGTTCCAGCTTTGCCTCTTAACTGAAGACCTCATCCTCAAAACCATCCTTATAAATCTTTTCTGCTTTGCCTGCAATACTATCACATCATTCCTAAACTGTGGTTCTTGGAATTTAACAAGATACTCCAGCTGAGGCCAAACCAGTGTTTTATAATTGGTTCCCATAAATGGCTTTCTTTTGTACTCCAAACTCCTCCTTATAAACTCCAGGATCATTTATACCTTATTGAACACTTTTTCAAGTTGCCCTGCCACCTTAAAAACTTCTGTATGGATACCCTTTGATCTGTCTGTGCCTGAGAATCTTTTGAGAATTATATTTTTTTCATGGCTCTGTTTCTTGCAAAGCCACCATTGTGTGGATGGTGACTGTGCACATGCACGTAGATTTGCAGTCAAACTCTGCAATCTTGGCTCATTGAAACCGGCAGAGATTACAGTATGGCAAAACTGACTCTGTGCATTGGTTCATTGGCATTGTAGTGGCAAAACATCCATGCAAGAGCTGCCTCTCAAGTGAATTGGGAAACCGTTGACCCAGATTCGTACTCGGGTAGAGTTCATGGTGAACTTGCTGCTCCATTTCTGATCCCACTCCCGAGTGAAGGGTGAGCCTTGCAGTGACGACTTTGGGCAGTGATGAAGAGGGCAGCAGTGAAAAGTAACAGGCACCATTGAAGGCTTATTGATTCCCTTTTATGCCAGTCTTTTCTCATATACTGCTTTTGCAGCTTTTTTTAGATTTAGATTCCCCACATTTGTGTGCACCGGTTTCCTCCCACAGTCCAGAGATGTGGATTGGCCATGCTATATTTATAGAGCATAGAACAGAGACCATTACAGTGTAGTACAGGCCCTTTGGCCCTCGATGGTTCCACAGATCGGTGCAACAATCTGAAGCCCATCTAATCTACACTATTCCATTTTCATCTATCTGTTTATCCAATGACCATTTAAATGCCCTTAAAGTTGGCAAGTCTATTACTGTTGCAGACAGGGTGTTCCACACCTCTACTGTTGTCTGAGTAAAGAAACTACCTATGACATCTGTCCTATACCTATCACCCTTCAATTTGAAGCTATATTCCCTTGTGTTAGCCATCTCCATCCTAGGAAAAAAACCTCTCACTGTTCACACTATCTAACCCTCTGATTATCTTATACATCTCAGTTAAGTCACCTCTCAACCTTCTTATCTCTAACGAAAACAGCCTCAAGTCCCTCAGCCTTTCATCACAACATCCTAGTGAATCTCCTCTGAGCCCTTTCCAAAGCTTCCATGTCTGTCCTATACTGCGGTGATCAGAATGGTACGCATTACTCAGGTGCGACTGCACTAGAGTTTTGTAGAGCTGCAACAGAGGAAACCAAATATCCTGTAGTGTCCATGGATGTGCAGGCAAAGTGGATTAGTCATAGGAAATGGGGAGTTTGTGGGTAATGGGTGGGGTGATGGGTCTGGGTGGAATGCTTTAGGAGGGTTGGTGTGGAGTTGGGCCGAATGGGCTTCTATGATGCTAGTTCAGATTTTCATTCATGGTCATGTCTACAAATATACAGTGAAGTGTTTTTTATATGTTAAAGGTCAAGTGTTGCACGCTCCAATGCTATCCTGAAACGCTGAATACAATGCAAGATTTTAGTGCAATAGAACTCCTCTTTCTCTCTTGTTCTTGTTCCTTCTCTGCTGCTGCTCTAGGTGCTGCTTGACGTTGGCCACAATCTTTGTAATGGTCTGTGAGGTATTGGTTATGAGCCCGCCGCCGCCTCACTGCATTCTGCAAGATTCTCCTTTGTATAATCAACTTGATACCTGTCATATGCATCCTTTCCCACTTGTTTCCTTTCTATTACTAATCTATACTTTGAGACTATGATCGCTACTCCCTGAATGTTTCTGTGCTGACAGTTGATTCACTTGGACCCGTTTATTTCCCAGTTCTCGTTGGATCAGAAATTTCTCCTGAACACACATCAGAAACTATTCTTCTTCTCTAATCTTTAATCGTTAATTACATGTGGATAATCAAAATGCTCCATCATCACTTCACCAGGATTTTCTTGCATCTCACTATAATTCCTTGCAAATTTGTCCTTCCAATGCTTTCTTGCTAGTTGGTTGTCTATTGATTACAGCCAGTAATAAAATGCTATATCCAGTTTTAGGTAAGAACATAGAACAACACAGCACAGAACAGGCCCTTTGGCCCTCGATGTTGCGGTGTGAACTAATCTAAGCTCATCCCTCTTAGCTTTAAATAAATAAATTCTCTGCCAATGGTCTTTCCAGGACAACCTCTCTCCATCCCTTCCTGTCCTTTCCTTTGACTCCATCCATTCTCCTGACCCTACCTCTTGTCGAGTATTTACTATCCTTCTGATGTTCTGCTCTCTAATGCTGAATGTTCTGTTTTCAGCAAAGGTTCTTAGTTTATCCCCCTGCACCGCCACCTCAATGAATTTCAGATACAATATGATGTTGAACTCTTTTTCCATTATCTCTGCCTCCATGCCATTTCTTTGGATATGACTCAGAGAGTCATAGAGATGTACAGCACAGAAACTCCAACCTAATCTAGTCCCATTTGCCAACACCTGATCCCTCTAAACTCTTCCTATTCATATACCCATCCAGATGCCTTTTAAATGTTGCAATTGTACCAGCTTCCATCACTTCGTCTGGCAGCTCATTCCATGAATGTACCACCCTCTGCATGTAAACGTTGCCCCTTAGGCCTCTTTTATATCTTTGCCCTCTCACCCTAAACCTATGCCCTCTAGTTCTGGACTCCCCCACCCCAGGGAAAAGACTTTGTCTATTTATCCTATCCATGCCCCTCATGATTTTATAAACCTCTGAGGTCACCCCTCAACCTTTGACACTCCAGGGAAAACAGCCCCAGCCAATTCAGCCTCTTCCCTATAGCTCAACCTTCAACTCTGGCAACATTCTTGTAAATCTTCTCTGAATCCTTTCAAGTTTCATAACATCCTTCCGATAGGAAGGAGGCCAGAATAGCACGCAATATTCCAACAGTGGCCTAACCAATGTCCATTACAGCTACAACATGACCTCCCAACTCCAATACTCAGTGCTCTGACCAAGAAAGAAAAGCATACCAAACACCTCATTCACTATCCTATCTACCTGCGACTCCATCTTTGAGGAGTTATGACCCGCACTCCAGGGTCTGTTTGTTGAGTAACACTCCCATGGACCTTACCATTAAGTGTATAAGTTCTGCTAAGATTTGCTTCCCAAAATGCAGCACCTCTCATTTATCTAAATTAAACTCCATCTGCCACACCTCAGCGCATTGGCCCAACTGATCAAGATTCTGTTGTAATCTGTGATAACCTTCTTTGCTGTCCACTACACTTCCAATTTTGGTGTCATCTGCAAACATACTAACTATACCATCTATGTTCATATCCAAATCATTTATATAAATGATGAAAATTAGAGGACCGAGTACCGATCCTTGTGGCACTCCACTGGTCACAGGCCTCCAGTCTGAAAAAAAAAACCCTCCACAATCACCCTCCGTCTTCTACCTTTGAGTCAGTTCTGTATCCAAGTGGCTAGTTCTCCCTCTACTCTGAGATCTAACCTTGCTAATCTGTCTACCACGGGGAACTTTGCCGAACGCCTTACTGAAGTCCATATAGATCACGTCCACCGCTCTGCCCTCATCAATCCTCTTGATTGACTTTTTGAAAAAGTAACAAAGTTTGTGAGACATGATTTCCCACGCACAAAGCCATGTTGACTATCCCTAATCAGTCCTTGCCTTTCCAAATACCTGTAAATCCTGTCCCTCAGGATTCCCTCCCAACAACTTGCCCACCACTGACGTCAGACTCACCGGTCTATAGTCCTGTCCCTGTCCCACAGGTCTCTTTCACCTACCTCCAGCACTCTACCTCCACCTGGTCCCCTCTGGCTTTTTACTTGCACTCAACCCGTCCAGTTGCTCCCACTTATATTTGCAATTCTTCTTCTAAAGCTTTTTCTTGGTTTCAAAATTTCCAGTTTGTAGGCTGCAGCCATCTCTTCACCTGTCCCTTCACATGTCTATCCCAAAGCAGGATGGTCTCAGGTCTCTCTGCTTCCTCTTGGAAAGAAGGCTTGAACTGTCCCCATTCACCACCACCCTCCTCTGCTTGGCCAAGCTTGACCTCCGTTTGAACAACTTCTGCTTTAACTCCTTACACTTTCTTCAGGTTGCAGGTGTGGCCATGGCTATTTACAGGGGCCCAGTTATTCCTGCCTCTTTGTGGGTTATTTGGGACATTTTTAGTTCCACACCTACTTGGGCCCCTTCCAACAACTCTTTCTCGAGTATATCAATAACAATCAGTGCTGATTCCCTTGCTTGTCTGGAATCGGAAAAGTTTATAAATTTCACTTTGCCCTTGCCCTTCACCTGGTCCATCCCTGATTCCTCCCTTCCCTTCCTCAACATTTCTATCTCCATTTCTGGGGATAGGCTGACCACCAATATCCACTACAAACCTACTGTCTCCCACGATTAATTTGACTATTCATCCTCACACCCTGCTTCCCATTTAAAAAAAAAATATTCCATAATCTCTGCATCTTTCTGTCTATGTTCTGATGAATGCTGCCTTCTGTGAGGAGGAGAGGGTGCAGGTCCAGAAATGTCCACCTTTTTCCTCAGCTGAGGATTCCCCACTGCCAAGGTTAGCAGGACTCTCAGCCATGCCTGACTCATCTCCCACACTTCTGCCCTTGCCCCTTCCCTTCCCTTCCCTCCTAATATAAAGCTAGGGATCCCCTTGTCCTTATCTATTACCTGTTCACATCCAAAGGATTATTAGCTGCTAATTCTGCCATCTCCAGTGGAATATCACAATCCGATGTATATTCTCCTCACCTCCCTTGTCAGCATTCTGCAGGGACTGTTCCCTCCAGCAACCCTGGTCTACTTCTTCATTCCCAACACCACCCCACACTGCCAAGGCACCTTCTCATGCAATTGCAGAAGGTGTACCAGCTACTGTTTACCTCCTCACCAGCCCTGGACATACCTTCCAGATGAAGCAGCAATTTACCTATACTTCATTCAATCTAGTCTACTGTACTATCTGCTCACAATGTGGTCTCCTTTATGCTGAGGAGAAGAAATGTAGACCGGGTTATCACTTTGTTGAGCACCAATGTTCTGTCTGTAAAATTGACCCAGACCTTCCAGTTGCCTGCCACTTCAACACCCGATCGGATCCTCTGGCCAACATCTGTCTCAGGCCTGCCGCAGTGCTCTAGCAAGCCTCAGCACAAGCTCAAAGAACAGTATCTCATATCCACTTGTGGACCCTGCAACATCTAGGGCTCTAACTTTAGAGCCTTATTCCAACGTGCAATTTTTTTTTTACCCACACCCGAATCATAATCCTGTTATGACCTGGATTTTGTTTTAGCATACCAACCCAATTTCTCCCCCTGTTATACCTATTAACACATTACATAGTTTGCCTTCAGTACAGCTTATCCATCTGTTACCCTCAGCTCTCATAACCAGTTCTTCAGCATCTGTCCTGGTCTGCCATCCTTGTTTACCTACCCCTTTCATATATCTCTCTCTGGGCTCCGTCTCCATCTAGTGTTCCCTTGACCCTCCACCACATTATCTTATAAAAGGTTATCTTTACTGCCATCATCACAACATCCTATTCACATAAGGTTACCTGCACAGGCAGCTCACCCACTTTATTTGCTATTTTACTATAAGTGCACTGTAAACCTAATTTAAGCCTAATTGTCCACCTAGTACTATTATAACCCACCCGGGAAGTGCACTGACATTGAATCTCCACTATCTCTGGGATCATCACAGGAGTTATTGATTTAATCAAAGTATATAAAATCCTGATTTACTGTCTGATGGAATCAAGTTAACAGAAAACACTGATTCGGTTCCTGTCGTTAACAAGAAGTACTGTTATTCAAAATAAGTAAATTCTAAGCATGTGTTGATTTTATTTTATTTTATTTGATGTTTTACTGTCATGGGTACCGAGGTACAGTGAAAAGTGTTCTTTTTATGTGCTTTACAGGCAGATTATACTGTACAAGAGCATCAGAGTAATAGAACAGAGTGCAAGATACAATGTTACAATTGCTGAGAAGTTGGAGAGAGATCATGATTAACAGTAGAGAGGTCCATTCAAAAGTCTGATAACAGCAGGAAAAAAGCTGTTCTTGAATCTGGTCGTACATGTATACATACATTTATATATTCTGCCTGATGGAAGAGAGTATATCCAGGGTAGGAGGGGTATTTGATTATATTGGTTGCTTTCCCAATGCAGCAGGAAGTATAGATGAAGTCAATGGATGGGGGATTGGCTTGTGTGATGCCCTGGGCAGTGTTTACAACTCTTCATGGTTTCTTTCAGGCTTGTGAAGAGCAGTTTCCGTATCACGCTGTGATAGGATGCTTTCTATGGTAAACAAGTACAAACAATCAATAAGTAACTCTCCTAGTTGAAATGCTAATCCCCTTTTAGAAACCCCTGTACATACACACATACAGATAAACACAAAACGTAGGTGTCGCTGGTTGAGCACGTCGTACGAGGGAATCACAGTTTAATTATAAATCATGCTTGAGTCAGAAGTGCCGAGTGGATGATCCATCTTGGCTTCCTCCAATGGTCTCAGCATTGTTTCCAGCTAACTTGATTCACTCCATGTGCTATCAAGCAACAGTTGGCAACACTGGATACTGCAAAGGCTATGGACCCTGATAACATTCCAACAATAGCATTGAAGACTTGTGCTCCAGAACTTGCTGCTACCCTAGCCAAGCTCTTCTAGTACTGTCACCACACTGGCATTTGACTAACAATGTGAAAAATAATGGCATGTCCTGTACGTAAAAAGCAGATCAAAATCAAACCTAGCCAATTACCGCCTCATCAGTCTACTCTACTCTCGATCGTCAGTAACTTAAGGGAAGATGTCATCAACAGTGCTATCAAGCAGCACCCGCTCAGTAACAACCTGCTCAGTGATGCTCAGTTTGGGTTCTGCCAGGGCCACTCAGCTTCTGACCTTATTATAGCTTTGGTTCAAACATGGACAAAGCAGCCCGCTTGATTGTCAAATGAATCTTTTTTAAAAAAAGCACGAGTCCAAAGTTTTCTGAAGTCCTTCCTTCCAAATTCTCTTATTTGCCAAAGACATATTAATCGTCCAATTTCACAGTCACTGATTGGAGGCAACAGCTTGTGGCAAATGGTGAGAGAGTATACCTGACCTCCTTCAGGTTTGAGTCACTTGATTGCAGAGATGTGGAGTCAGATCTTGCTTCTTCCAGTCTGGAAAATCTGTGCCTGTATCATTCACATGGACAAGATGTTCAGCTGCTCAGGAACCAATTGCAGAGTAGTCATCAGGCTACTTTAGGTATCCACAACTGGCCATAATTGCACAAACCAATTAGCTACCTGTTGCCAGCCAAATTTCACTCTATACACACACACTCTGGCATTGTGCCTTCTTAACTCACCTCTACCACTGCTTGCAATGCAACACTGTTAACATAACTAACGGTGAGTTCCAGCAACTTGTATTTAAAAGTGCAGCAATTCCTTCCCCAGTCCTTGATTTCAAAAACAGTCCTTGTCCATTTTAGACCACAATCAAAAAGAAGAAAAATAAGAAACTGTGGTCTTTACTTTTTCTTTCCTCATGTAATTGAAGTCTCTTCCAATTCCTTGTACACTTTGTTGTTTCTCTTTAATGACACTTTCTGATTCCTGTCTCCCCCGCCCCCTTTGCCGTCACATTATTTTAAACCCTTAGAGTCATAGAGATGTACAGCATGGAAACAGACCCTTCGGTCCAACTTGTCCATGCTGACCAGATATCCTAACCTATATCCCTCTATGCCTTTCCTATTCATATACCCATCTAGATGACTTTTAAACGTTGCAATTAAAGTAGCCTCCACCACTTCCACTGACAATTCATTCCATACACGCATCACCCTCTGCGTGAAAGAAATTGCCCCTTACATCCCTTTTATATTTTTCTCCTCTCAGCCTAAACCTATGCCCTCAAGATCTGGACTCCCCCACATGAGGGAAAACACTTTGTCTATTTATCCTATCCATGCCCGCCATGATTTTATAAACCTTTAGAAGGTCACCCCTCAGCCTCCAAAGCTCCAGGGAAACAGCCTGCACAAGGACATTAGTCCTAGCACTTTCGAAGTGTATCCCATCCGGCCTGTACAGGGAGAGGTAAATTCAGTATCAGTTTGGGTGAAAAAGTACCATGAATTAAGTTTTGAATTGAACTTACTACCTGGGACAAGGACCTTGTACTGTAGATTGTTGTTCAAATCACATGCAAATTAGTATAAAAACAGACACATCAGAAGAACTAACTAATGATACGAAGTTAGGTGGACAGGCAGGTAGTACTGAGGAAGTGGGGAGGCTACAGAAGGATCTAGACAGTTTGGGAGAGTGGTCCAGGAAATGGCTGATGGAATTCAACGTGAGCAAATGCGAGGTCTTGCACTTTGGCAAAAAGAATAAAAGCATAGACTACTTTCTAAATGGTGAGAAAATTAGTAAAGCCAAAGTACAAAGGGATCTGGGAGTGCTAGCCGAGGATTCTCTAAAGGTGAACATGCAGGTTGAGTCCGTGATTAAGAAAGCGATTGCAATGTTGTCATTTATCTCAAGAGGGTTGGAATATAAAAGCAGAAATGTGCTACTGAGACTTTATAAAGCTCTGGTTAGGCCCCATTTGGAGTACTGTGTCCAGTTTTGGTCCCCACACCTCACAAGGACATACTGGCACTGCAACGTGTCCAGCGGAGATTCACAAGGATGATCCCTGGAATGGTAGGTCTAACATATGAGGAATGGCTGAGGATCCTGGGATTGTATTCAGTGGAGTTTAGAAGATTAAGGGGAGACTTAATAGAGACGTACAAGATAATACATGGCTTGGAAAGGGTGGATGCTAGGAAATTGTTTCCATTAGGCGAGGAGACTAGGACCCGTGGACACAGCCTTAAAATTCGAGGAGGTCAATTCAGAACAGAAATGTGGAGACATTTCTTCAGCCAGAGGGTGGTGGGCCTGTGGAATTCATTGCCACGGAGTGCTGTGGAGGCCGGGACACTAAATGTCTTCAAGGCAGAGATTGATAGATTCTTGTTGTCTTGAGGAATTAAGGGCTACGGGGAGAATGCTGGTAAGTGGAGTTGAAATGCCCATCAGCCATGATTGAATGGCGGAGTGGACTTGATGGGCCGAATGGCCTTACTTCCACTCCTATGTCTTATGGTCTTATGTAGCTAAAGGGGTAGTGTGTTTAAACATTTTCCCTATGGGCCATTGGAACCATTTCTGGGACAGAAATTGTGGGGTTGACTTAAAATGGAATGGGACCCATGTCATTGAATCACACAGCGTAGAAACAGGCCCTTCAGCCTATCATGTCTATGCAACTAACGAACACCAAAGTACACTAATACCATTTACCTGTACTATGTCCTGGCAGGACGGATGCATTAGAGAAGTGACAATTACTATAAGCTGATATGTTGCAGTTTGGGGATCTTTAAGTAACATAAGCAGCCTAACTGCAAACAAAACAGACTGGAAAGTGTAGGAAGGTCTTTTATCATTTGGTTTCATGCCAGATTGAGGTTGGGTTCTTGACAGACTTGTCAAGGGGCCAGTGTTAAGAATGGTCTTTAAGCTTAGTCTTCTTAGTAGCATGATTTATTATCAATGCAGTCTAAATCCTTATCTCCAATGGATTGTGTGTACTCTGTTCAGACGAGAGGTGGCTGATCCCACGAGATCTGTTGGAACTGGGAATGGATTGCAGATGATCAGTTTGACTTCTCAAGGGGAGAAGGACCAGCAGGAGGTCATTGTACACATTAGAACCAATGACATAACAAGGGAAAAGGATGAGGTTCTGAAGGGTGTTAGGCTGGAATTTAATAAGGTGGTCTTTGTGAGTAGTAATATTTGGATTACTCCCAGTGCTTCAAGCTAGTGAGGGTAGGAATAGGAGGATAGAGCAGATGAATGCATGGCTGAGAAGCTGGTATATGGGAGAAGGACTCACATTTTGGATCATTATAATCTCTTCTGGGGTAGAAGTGATCTGTATTTGAACCTGAATTGGAAGGGGACTAATATACTGGCAGGGGCGATTTGCGAGGGGTGCACAGGAGGATTTAAATTAGTACGGTGGAGGGAGAGAACAAGGTAGGACTGATAAATGAAACTGCACTTATTTCAATGCAAGAGGCCTAACAGGGAAGGCAGATGAGCTCAGGGCATGGTTAGGAACATGGGACTGGGATATCATAGCAATTACAGAAACATGGCTCAGGAATGGCCAGGACTGGCAGCTTAATGTTCCAGGTTATAAATGTTATAGGAAGGACAGAAAGGGAGGCAAGAGAGGAGGGGGAGTGGCGTTTTTGACAAGGGATAGCATTACAGCTGTACTGAGGATATTCCTGGAAATACATCCAGGGAAGCTATTTGGATGGAACTGAGAAATAAGAAAGGTATGATCACCTTATTGGGATTGTATTATAGATCCCCCAAATAGTCAGAGGGAAATTGAGAAACAAATTTGTAAGGAGATCTAGTTATCTGTAAGAATAGTAGAGCGGTTATGGTAGGGGATTTTAACTTTCCAAACGTAGACTGGGACTGCTATAGTGTTAAGGGTTTAGATGGAGAGGAATTTGTTAAGTGTGTACAAGAACATTTTTTGATTCAGTATGTGGATGTACCTGTTAGAGAAGGTGCAAAACTTGACCTACTCTTGGGAAATAAGGCTGGGCAGGTGACTGCAGTGTCAGTGGTGGAGCACTTTGGGGCCAGCAACCATAATTCTATTAGTTTTAAAATAGTGATGGAAAAAAAACAAACTTAAAGATTGAAGTTCTAAATTGGAGGTATTAGGCAAGAACTTTCAAAAGCTGATTAGGGGCAGATGTTCGCAGGTAAAGGGATGGCTGGAAAATTGGAAGCCTTCAGAAATGAGATAATAAGAGTCCAGAGACGGTATATTCCAGTTAGGGTGAAAGGAAAGGCTGGTAGGTGTCAGGAACACTGGATGACTTTAGAAATTGATGGTTTGGTTATGACAAAGTAGGAAGCATATATTAGGTATAGACAAGATAGATCGCATGAATCCTTAGAAGAGTATAAAGGCAGTAGGAGTATACTTAAGAGGGAAATCAGGAGGGCAAAAAGGAGACATGAGATAGCTTTGACAAATAGAGTTAAGAAGAATCCAAAAGGTTTTTAAATACATTAAAGACAAAAGGGTAACTAGGGAGAGAGTAGGGCGCCTCAAAGATCAGCAAGGTGGCCTTTGTGTGGAACCACAGGAGATGGAGGAGATACTAATTGAGTATTTTGCATCAATGTTTACTGTGAAAAAGGACATGGAAGATATAGAATATAGGGAAATAGATGGTGACATCTTGAAAAATGACCATATTACAGAGGAAGAAACGCTGGGTGTCTTGAAACACATAAAAGTGGATAAATCCACAAGACCTGATCACGTGTACCCGAAAACACTGTGGGAAGCTAGGGAGCTGATTGGGCCCCTTGCTGAGATATTTGTATCATCGATAGTCACAGATGCGGTGCCAGAAGACTGGAGGTTGGCCTATATGGTACCACTATTTAAGAAAGGTGGTAAGGACAAGCCAGGGAACTATGGACCAGTGAGCCTGATGTCGGTAGTGGGCAAGTTTTTGGAGAGAATCCTGAGGGACAGGATGTACATGGATTTGGAAAGGAGATCAGAGCTGAAAATGTGTTGCTGGAAAAGCGCAGCAGGTCAGGCAGCATCCAAGGAGCCGGAGAATCGACATTTCGGGCATGAGCCCTTCTTCAGGAATGAAGATTCCTGAAGAAGGGTTCATGCCTGAAAAGTCAGCATGGATTTGGAAAGGCAAGGACTGATTAGAGATAGTCAACATAGCTTTGTGCGTTGGGAAATCATGTCTTACAAACTTGATTAAGTTTTTTGAAGAAGTAACAAGGAGGATTGATGAGGCCAGTGCTGTCAGATGTGATCTATGTGGGCTTCAGTAAGGTGTCCGACAAAGTTCCCCATGGGAGACTGGTGAGCAAGGTTAGATCTCATGGAGTACAGGGAGAACTAGTCATTTGGATACAGAACTGGCTCAAAGGTAGAAGACAGAGGGTGGTGGAGACTGGAGACCTGTGACCAGCAAAGTGCCACAAGGATCGGTGCTGGGTCCACGACTTTTTATCATTTATATGAGTTATTTGAATGTGAGCATAAGAGGTATAGTTACTAAGTTTACAGATAATGCCAAAATTGGAGGTATAGTGGACAGCGAAGAAGATTACCTCAGATTACAAGGAGATCTTGATCAGATAGCCTAATGGGCTGAGAAGTGGCAAATGGAGCTTAATTTAGATAAATGCAAGGTGCTGCATTTTGAAAAAGCAAATCTTAGCAGGATTTACACACTTAATGGTAAGGTCCAAGGGAGTGTTGCTGAACAAAGAGACCTTGGAGTGCAGGTTCATAGCTCCTTGAAAGTGGAGTTGCAGGTTGATAGGATAGTGAAGGAGGAGTTTGGTATGCTTTCCTTTATTGGCCAGAGTATAGAGGAACTTCAATTATCTGAATACCAATTATCCGAATACCAATTATATGAAAATCGAATTGTCTGAAGGAGATCTTGAGGCTCTGACAGAAAAATTACATCAAAGACGTGTGTCCAACACTGATTGCGTCTTTTGTTTCCAGTGATTAAAAGTGAACTCAATGCTGTTGAGAACAGTCCTGGACTGATGGGAGCATAGGCACCGTCTCTAAATGACTGACCTCCCACTCTCGTGCTCTCTCTCTGTCTCTCTCTCCCCACATTTTCCTTGGAGTTTTACACATGGGTGTACCCTGAACCCACCTTCCCCAGATAATTTCTCCAATGTTGACCTGTAAAGAGCAAAAGTGGGACCTGTCAAAAAGCTGCAGTAAAACGTTGTGTGTGTGTGTGTGTGTGTGGGTGGTTTGACACTCACCCCCCCAAAAAGCAGCAGCAGTGTTGTGGGTGTCCAGTCCGGCTGCACTGGGAGAGGGGCGGGGGTGTGCGGAGGTGTGAGTGGATGGGAGGGGGAAGGGGGCGCAGGGGGTGGGTTGGGTGGGGAAAGTATTGAACAGGATTGGGGGCGGGCGGGGAGGCGGTGTGGAGGGCGGCCAGGGCAATGTTGGACAGGATTAGGGGTGGGTGGTGTTGGGCGGGTGGGGATGTTGTTGGATGGGGTTAGAAGCAGTGTTGGATGGGGTTGGGCAGGCAGGGGGCGGTATTGGATGGGGTTGGGGGGCAGGTTGAGGGGAAGGCGGGAGGGGCATTTTGGATGGGGTTGGCGGGCAGGGCGGTGTTGGACGGGTTGGCGGGCAGGCAGAGGGGCGGTGTTGGATGGGTTTTGGGTGAGGGCGGGTGGGTGGAGGGCTCGCTAAACTCCAAGTCCCAGAGGAAAGCTATTAATCGATTAACCAAATAATCAACTATCTGAACGAAATTGTGCCTGCCCATCTCGTTCGGATAATCGAGGTTCCCCTGTATTGACTACAGGAGTTAGGAGGTCATGTTGTGGCTGTACACGACATTGGTAAGGCCACTGTTGGAATATTGTGTGCAATTCTGGTCTCCTTCCTATCGGAAGGATGTTGTGAAACTTGAACAGGTTCAGAAGGATGTTGCCAGCGTTGAAGGATTTGAGCTATAGGGAGAGGCTGAACAGGCTGAGCTGTTTTCCCTGGAGCGTCGGAGGCTGAGGGGTGACCTTATGGAGGTTTATAAAATCATGAGGGGCATGGATAGGGCAAATAGATGCAGTCTTTTCCCTGGGGTGGGGGTGTCCAGAACAAGAGGGCATAGAATTAGGGTGAGATATAAAAGAGACCTAAGGAGCACTTTTTCACGCAAAGGGTGGTGCATGTGTGGAATGAGCTGCCAGAGGAAGTGGTGGAGGCTAGTACAATTGCAACATTTAAAAGGCACCTGAATGGGTATATGAACAGGAAGGATTTGGAGGGATATGGGCTGGGTACTGGCAAGATGGGACTAGAATGGGTTGACCCTTCAGGCACTCTGCCTGTATTCCTGATGAAGGGCTTTTGCCCGAAATGTCTTCGGATGCTGCCCGAACTGCTGTGCTTTTCCACCACCACTAATCCAGAATCTGGTTTCCAGCATCTGCAGTCATTGTTTTTACCTGGAATATCTGGTTGGCATGGACAAGTTGGACCAAAGGATTTGTTTCGGTGCTGTACATCTCTATGACTAAAACTGTGTGATCTGTTAGTATGAGGGCAATGGATGGCAAATGGTGGATCTAATGGTGGATCTTGGGGAGGTGGGTTCTGGACGATCATTTTGGATTACAGGTGAATTCTGGTCATCTATTGGGACTGTTAATTTGGTGAATGAGTGATCTGTTTGGGCTAATTGTGCAACCTGGCAAACTGTTTGCATCACAAGTGGATCCCGTTTTCTGTTAGGTCTGGGGTGGTCGGTACCGAGGATGTGTCTGGTCTGAGGTGGTGAATCCTGGTGACCCATTTGGACATGTGAGATTGATTTTGGTGATTTGTTTGGACTGGGGTAATGTATTCTGGTGATCTGTTTGAATGAGTGGGTGGACTTGGTATTGCTGATCTCTTTGGGTGGGAAATCCTGGTGGACTGTGTGGACCATGTGGGGCCGACTTGGTGATCTGTTCAGTCTGAATCCCGGTGATTTGTTAGATCTGGGGTTGGTGGTTCCTGGTGACCTATTTGAATCAAGTGGGGTGCGGATGAAGAGGAAAGGATGCTGATGATCTGTGAAGACTGGGTAGGATTGATCCTGGTGATCTGTTGGGGTGAAGGGTTGGTGGATCACGGTGATCTGTTGTGTTGCGGTGATCCGTTGGATCGGGCGGGGTGAAGAGGTGATCCATTGGATCAGGGGTGGGGGGAAGAGGTGATCCGTTGGATCGGGGGGGTGGGGGGGAGAGGTGATCTGTTGGGTCGGGGGGGGAAGAGGTGATCTGTTGGATGGGGGGGGGAAAGAGGTGATCTGTTGGATCGGGGGGGTGGGGGGAAGAGGTGATCTGTTGGGTCGGGGGGGTGAGGTGATCTGTTGGGTCGGGGGGGGGTGGGGGGGAGAGGTGATCTGTTGGGTCGGGGGGAGAGGTGATCTGTTGGGTCGGGGGGGGCGGTGGGGTGAAGAGGTGATCTGTTGGGTCGGGGGGGGGGGAGAGGTGATCTGTTGGGTCGGGGGGGGTGAAGAGGTGATCTGTTGGGTCGGGGGGGGAGAGGTGATCTGTTGGGTCGGGGGGGGGTGGAGAGGTGATCTGTTGGGGTGAACGCCGTCTCGCGCGCGGTTTGAATTTCCCGCCGGCGGAGGGGTTGAGGGCGCGTGCGCAGTCTCTCTCCCCCGGTTTCGGGCGGCTGATGGCGGCGGTGCTGGCTTTACTGCTCAGGGAGGAGGTGACGGCGGCCGAGCTGCTCACATGGCTGCGGTCTGAGTGGCGGCCCGACCAGGTACTCCGGGAGGACTGCGGAAGCGTAGCCTGAGGATATTCCCGCTCGGCCCGAGGAAAGGGAGGCTACCTTCCCCCCCCCCCCAAAAAAAAACACCAGTACCTTCCTGCCCGCTCCCCTTCCCACCTTGGAGTCCCTAACTCCCGGTCTGTCCGCGCCCCCCATCCCACACTCCTTTCCCCTCAGGCCCACAGTCACCTCCATTCCCCCCATCCCTCCCGCTCCCCCCGCTACCCCGACCCCTCTTCTCCCACCCCTCTCTCTTCACCTCGGCTCCCCCCCCCCCACCCTTTCCCCCTCTCCCACCACCCCACCCCTTCCATTCTCTCACTCCCCTCACCCCGTTCATTCTCTCACCCCCCCACCCCTCCCCTCTCTTCCCCCCCCACCCCTTCCCCTCTCTTCCCCCCCACCCCTTCCCCTCTCTTCCCCCCCCACCCCTTCCCCTCTCTTCCCCCCCCACCTCTTCCCCCCCCACCCCCCCCACCCCTTCCCCTCTCTTCCCCCCCCACCCCTTCCCCTCTCTTCCCCCCCCACCCCCTTCCCCTCTCTTCCCCCCCCCACCCCTTCCCCTCTCTTCCCCCCCCACCCCTTCCCCTCTCTTCCCCCCCCACCCCTTCCCCTCTCTTCCCCCCCACCCCTTCCCCTCTCTCCCCTCCCCCTCTCTCCCTCCCACCCCTTCCCCTCTCTTCCCTCCCACCCCTTCCCCTCTCTTCCCTCCCACCCCTTCCCCTCTCTTCCCTCCCACCCCTTCCCCTCTCTTCCCCCCCACCCCTTCCCCTCTCTTCCCCCCCACCCCTTCCCCTCTCTTCCCCCCCACCCCCCCCTCTCTTCCCCCCCACCCCTTCCCCTCTCTTCCCCCCCACCCCTTCCCCTCTCTTCCCCCCCACCCCTTCCCCTCTCTTCCCCCCCACCCCTTCCCCTCTCTTCCCCCCCACCCCTTCCCCTCTCTTCCCCCCCACCCCTTCCCCTCTCTTCCCCCCCACCCCTTCCCCTCTCTTCCCCCCCACCCCTTCCCCTCTCTTCCCCCCCACCCCTTCCCCTCTCTTCCCCCCCCACCCCTTCCCCTCTCTTCCCCCCCACCCCTTCCCCTCTCTTCCCCCCCACCCCTTCCCCTCTCTTCCCCTCCCACCCCTTCCCCTCTCTTCCCTCCCACCCCTTCCCCTCTCTTCCCCCCCACCCCTTCCCCTCTCTTCCCCCCCACCCCTTCCCCTCTCTTCCCCCCCACCCCTTCCCCTCTCTTCCCCCCCACCCCTTCCCCTCTCTTCCCCCCCACCCCTTCCCCTCTCTTCCCCCCCACCCCTTCCCCTCTCTCCCCCCCACCCCCCCCTCTCCCCCGCTCCCTCACCCCCTCCCCCTCTCCCCCCCAATCCCCCCCTCCCCTCAACCCCCCCCTCCCTCACACCCCCCCTCCCCTCACACCCCCCCTCTCCCTCACACCCCCCCTCCCTCACTCTCCCTCCTCTCCCTCACACCCCCCCTCTCCCTCACACCCCCCCTCTCCCTCACACCCCCCCTCTCCCTCACACGCCCCCCTCTCCCTCACACGCCCCCCTCTCCCTCACTCCCTCACACCCCCCTCTCCCTCACACGCCCCCCTCTCCCTCACACGCCCCCCTCTCCCTCACACGCCCCCCTCTCCCTCACACGCCCCCCTCTCCCTCACACGCCCCCCTCTCCCTCACACGCCCCCCTCTCCCTCACACGCCCCCCTCTCCCTCACACCCCCCCCTCTCCCTCACACCCCCCTCTCCCTCACACCCCCCCCTCTCCCTCACACGCCCCCCTCTCCCTCACACGCCCCCCTTCTCCCTCACACCCCCTCTCTCTCCCTCACCTCCCCCTCCCTCACCCCCCTCATGCCCCCCCCCACTGCCCCATTTCCTACTGTCCCCCTCCCTGTCCATCTCCCCTCCCTCTGCACCCCCTCTGTCTCCCTCCCTCCTTCCCCCCTCCCCCCTCCCTCCCTCCTCACGTCTCCCTAAACGCCTCTCCCCCATTTCCCTCCCACCTCCCCACCACGCACACCTCATCTTGCCCCCCTCACCCTTCTGTCCCCCCACAATTCTCTTTCTCACCTCCTTCCCCCCCCCCCCCCCCCATCTTTTCATTCAGGGAACATAGTGAAAGGCCAGTGATGTGCATACAAAAACAATCACGTTATCATAGGTTTTTATTTTCTCATTTCTCTTTACAGGGTGGTGAATTGAGTGGCAAACTTCTGGAGTATAATTCCTTGCGGAGAGACTTTGTACCCTTCCTTTTAAATTTTTTAAGAGAACAGACAAACCAAGTCATTCCGAATGGTCCATCAACTCCTGCAAAAGCACCCTCTGTCAAGGGACTAAAATCTGCCCGGTGCCATCGCGATTGGAATGAAAGTAACCAGAGAGAGGCAAAGGGCAGTAACACTGAAACACCAAAAGGGACTAGAGTGCAGTTATTTCTCGACTCTCCGAATAGTTCCTTTAACTTGGGCAGTTCTCCCTCATCCAATGGTGGTACTTTCTTTTCAAAATCGAACAGCGACTTTAGCAGTATCGACTCTCCTGTCAGTCCAGACTTCGGCAGTGGCACTACATCACGCTATGGTGAACGGCGGTCAGCTCAGAGGGCCAGCCTTGGGCAGTTCATCGTCCAAGGCCCTGAAAGCCAATCTCAGCGCCGCGCCAAGAAGAAAAATGTGCTAGTCAGTGGCCGCCATATAGTCAAGGACTCGGCAAAGAGCCCAGCTGAAGATGATGCTGGAACTTGGAATGGCAATAAGAGGAGGATAGAGTTTGTTAATATGAGTCCGTCTGCAGCCCAGTTAAATATAAATAACTTGGAAGAATTTCCACCAGTGGGTGCAGTAACTTCTGGATGGTAATGTGAATCTATATTAATAGATTGATTCTTAGTTCAGCAAATGTTAGCAGTTGGAGTTCTTCGCTGTTTTATCTGAAGGCTCAACTATGAATGTGCGGTAACACCTTTTGACTCTTGGTCAGAAGGTTTCAGGTTGAAATCCTCCTCTTGAGAAGTTAGCACATAATCAGGTTGACAGCCCAGTACAATATTGTACTGGGCTGCATTGTAGGATACGTCATTCTTCATTGCAGACTTTAAACACTGGCCTCACCTTCCTTCTCGGAGGAAGGTTAAAAGATTACACAGTTTTACCAATATTTCTTTCAAGTAATGCTACTTTTTTAAAATATAAATTATTTTGTCATTATTACTGTCTGGGACGTGAAGCTGGATCATTTAGCTGGCATATCTGGATTTTGTGAAAGGTACCTTTAAATATAAACCTTCCAGTTAAGATTTGCGTGTTTTTCGATTGCATGACAGGGCACATTATGTAAGTTTCAACCTTTTTACCACTGGCTTTTTGTGAAAATTCCATTTGATAATTAGGTCTCCTTTATTTGACAGCAAAGCAATTCCATAAAACTTTGACTTCAGTTTAAATGTGTAAGGTACACCTGAGCCTTCACTGAATCCCTCAGCTTTACAATTCCAATATAGATCTTGCCCTTCCAAATTTGTGTAGTTATTGTTGGCTATAAGTCATTCATGAAAGATAGGAACAATTCGAAGTGACAAAGTAAGAGATCAGTGCGAGAATTCTAATGCTAAAATTTAATTTGAACATTTCCTTTGCATTTTAATGTCAAATTATTGACTGGGAAATTGAACCAACTTCACGTTCTTTGTAGGCAGACTGACTGCTGGCTTTATTCTGAAGTTAGCCAATAAAAATAGCAGTGCTAGAAATTTAGCTTGGTTCGTAAGACACAAGATATAGGAACAGAATTTGGCTATTCGGTCCATCAGATCTGCTCCACCATTTGATCATGGTTGATATGTTTCTCAACCCCATTCTCCTGCTTTCTTCCCCTAACCTTTGATCCTCTTACTACTCAAGGACATATCTACCTCTGTTCTAAATACACTTAATACTTGGCTTCCACAGCCTTCTGCAGCAGAGTTCTACAGACTCACCACCCTTTGGCTGAAGAAATTGCTTCTTATCTCAGTTCTAAAGGGTTGTCCCTTCGCTCTGAGGCTGTGCCTTTGGATTCTATTCTCTCTGCTAGTGGAAACATTTTCTCCAAGTCCATTCTGTCCAGATCTCTCTGTGTTATGTAAGTTGCAGTGAGATCCCTCTCATTATAGATTCACAGTCCATAACTACTCCTGATGACAAGCCCTTTAAATCTTTATCAGCTGGGTGCCAATGTATCTTATGTGACAAAGTTCTGTGAAGCTTCAACTTTCAAGATGTTGAATAGAGCTGACAGCTCCTGGCCCAGACACAGAGATTTGATTTGATTGGATTTATTACTGTCATGTGTACAGTGAAAAGTATTGTCTTTTTTGATTATATTAGGGGCTAGGTATGCATCCTTTTGGGGTACAGGTGTTGAGGACTATCATGGCGGAGGTTTTGTTGCCTGTCTTTACTGACTGCAGTTTGTTGGTCAGGAAGTCAAGAACCCAGATACAGAAGGGTGTGAAACCTAGGTCCCGGAGCTTGGAGATGAGTTTGTTTGGAATTATGATGTTGAACATGGAGCTATGGTCAATAAGTAGGGGCCTAACATAGGTATCCTTGTCCAGATGTTACAGGGACGAATGTAGGGTCAGAGGGATGGTATCTGCCTAGCACCTGTTGCATTGATAGGTGAATTCTAGGGAATCAAGGCTGGATTGGTGTGGACCTTGACCAGCCTCTTGAAACACTTCATAATTATGGCTGTCCGTGCCATTGAGCTGTAGTTATTGAGGCACGCTGCATTATTTTCTGTGGCTCTTAGATAATGGAGCTCTTCTTGGAGCAGGTGGGGATTTCAGATTGTCGTAAGGAGGGTTGAAGATAGTCCCACCAGCTGGTTTGTACATCTGGGCTGGTCACTTTGTGTGTTCACCCTTAAGGCCAATTTAATGTCTGTGGCAGTAATCGAGGGTGCAAGTGTATCCAAGGCTGTTGGCACAGGTGACGTCCATTCTCTGCCCTTCTGTTCAAAGCAGAAGTAAAATGCATTGAACTCATTGGGTTGAAATGTATATTTGCCCATGATTCTGTTTGATGTTACTTTGTAATCTGTTTTGTAATGTAAGCTTTGACACAGACAATGGGTATCTGTGTGGTTCTGGTGTTGCCTCTTGGCATCCCTGATGGCCTCGTGAAGGTTGTACCTGGATTTTTTGTATAGGTCAATGTCTTGTGAAGGTCATAGCTGGATTTCCTGTATGGGTCAGCGTCATCCGACTTGTACGCCTCAGTCCTGGACTTCCTTAGGGAATGGATCTCCCAGTTCATCTTTGGTTTCGGTTGGGAAATGGTTGGGTGAACTTCTTTGACATGCAGTCATCTACACACTTACTGATCAGATCTGTAACAGTAAGGTCAGCTGTTGCGTTCTTAAATATGGACTAGTTCACTGGCTTTAACCAATCCATAGAAGCTGTTCTGTTTCCTCAGACCAGCGTTGCACTACTTTCTGCATCAGTATTTACTGTGAAAAAGGACATGGAAGATATAGAATGTAGGGAAATAGATGGTGACATCTTGAAAAATACCCATACTTTAGAGAAGGAAGTGCTAGATGTCTTGAAACACATAAAAGTGGATAAATCCCCAGGATCTGATTGGGTGTACCCTAGAACTCTGTGGGAAGCTAGAGAAGTAATTGCTGGGCCCTTTGCTGAGATATTTGTATCATTGATAGTCACAGGTGAGGTGCCAGAAGACTGGAGGTTGGCTAATGTGGTGTCACTGTTTAAGAAAGGTGGTAAGGACAAGCCAGGGAACTATAGGCCAATGAGCCTGACGTCGGTATGGATAATTTATTGCAGGGAATCCTGAGGGACAGGATGTACGTGTATTTGGAAAGGCAAGGGATTACGGATAGTCAACGTAACTTTGTGCATGGGAAATCATGTCTCAAAAACTTGACTGAGTTTTGTGAAGCTGTTGCAAAGAGGATTGATGAAGGCAGAGCAGTGGACGTGATTTATATGGATGTCAGTAAGGTTTTTGACAAGGTTCTCCATGGGAGACTGGTTAGCAAGGTTAGATCACATGGAATACAGGGAGAACTAGCCATTTGGATACAGAACTGGCTCAAAGGTAGAAGACAAAGGGTAGTGGTGGTGGAGGGTTGTTCTTCAGGTTGGAGGCCTGTGACCAGTAGAGTGCCATAAGGATCGGTGCTGGGTCCACAATTCATCATTTATATAAATGATTTGGATGTGAGCATAAGAGGTAAAGTTAGTAGTTTTGCAGATAACTCCAAAAGTGGAGGTGTAGTGGACTCCTTCAAATTACAAGGGGATCTTGATCAGATGGACCACTGGGTTGAGGAGTGGCAGATGGAGCTTAATTTAGATGAATGCGAGGTGCTTCATTTTGGGAAAGCAAATCTTATGCCCTGAATGGCAAGGTCCTCAGGTGTGTTGCTGAGCAAAGCAACTTTGGAGTGCAGGCTCATAGCTCCTTGAAAGCAGAGTCGCAGGTCGATATGATAGTGAAGAAGGTGTTTGGTATGCTTTCCTTTATTGGTCAGAATATTGAGTACAGGAGTTGGGAGGTCATGTTGCGGCTGTACAGGACATTGATTGGGCCACTTTTGGAATATTCTGGTCTCCTTCCTTTCGGAAGGATGTTGTGAAAATTGAAAAGATTTGCAAGAATGTTGCCAGGGTTGGAGGATTTGAGCTATAGGGAGAAGCTGGGGCTGTTTTCCCAGGAGCATCGGAAGCTGAGGGGTGACGTTATCGAGGTTTATAAAATCATGAGGGACATGGGTAGCGTAAATAGACGAGGTCTTTTTCCTGGGGTGGGGGGAGTCCAGAACTGGAGGGCATAGGTTTAGGGTGAGAGGGGAAAGATATAAAAGAGACCTAAGGGGCAACTTTTTCATACAGAGGGTGGTACATGTGTGGAATGAGCTGCCAGAAGAAGTGGTGGAATCTCGTACAATTGCAACATTTAAAAGGCATATGGAAGGGTATACGAACAGGAATGGTTTGGAGAGATATAGGCTAGGTGTTGGCAGGCGGGACTAGATTGGGGTGGGAAATCTGGTCAGCATGGATGTGTTCTGTGCTGTACATCTCTATGACTGCTTTCTGTGGCAGAAAATTTCACAGGCTTACCACTTCCTGGGTGAAGAAATTTCTTCTTCTCTCAGTCCTAAATGGCCTGCCCTTTATCCTTAGCTGCAAATGTGTTGCTGGTCAAAGCACAGCAGGCCAGGCAGCACCTCAGGAATAGAGAATTCGACGTTTCGAGCATAAGCCCTTCATCAGGAATAAGAGAGAGTAGCCAAGCAGGCTAAGATAAAAGGTAGGGAGGAGGGACTAGGGGGAGGGGCGATGGAGGTGGGATAGGTGGAAGGAGGTCAAGGTGAGGGTGATAGGCCGGAGTGGGGTGGGGGCGGAGAGGTCAGGAAGAGGATTGCAGGTTAGGAGGGCGGTGCTGAGTTGAGGGAACCGACTGAGACAAGGTGGGGGGAGGGGAAATGAGGAAACTGGAGAAATCTGAATTCATACCTTGTGGTTGGAGGGTTCCCAGGCGGAAGATGAGGCGCTCCTCCTCCAGCCGTCGTGTTGTTATGTTCTGCCGGTGGAGGAGTCCAAGGACCTGCATGTCCTCGGTGGAGTGGGAGGGAGAGTTAAAGTGTTGAGCCACGGGGTGATTGGGTTGGTTGGTTCAGGCGGCCCGGAGGTGTTCTCTGAAGCGTTCCGCAAGTAAGCGCCTCATCTTCCGCCTGGGAACCCTCCAACCACAAGGTATGAATTCAGATTTCTCCAGTTTCCTCATTTCCCCTCCCCCCACCTTGTCTCAGTCGGTTCCCTCAACTCAGCATCGCCCTCCTAACCTGCAATCCTCTTCCTGATCTCTCCGCCCCCACCCCACTCCGGCCTATCACCCTCACCTTGACTTCCTTCCACCTATCCCACCTCCATCGCCCCTCCCCCTAGTCCCTCCTCCCTACCTTTTATCTTAGCCTGCTTGGCTACTCTCTCTTATTCCTGATGAAGGGCTTATGCTTGAAACGTCGAATTCTCTATTCCTGAGATGCTGCCTGGCCTGCTGTGCTTTGACCAGCAACACATTTGCAGCTGTGATCTCCAGCATCTGCAGACCTCATTTTTTACCCTTTATCCTTAGGCTGTGACCGCTGGTTCTGGACTCCTAATCATTGGAAACATCCTTCCTACGTTTCTCCAGTTCAAGTTGTATAAGTTTCTGAGTTTCCACTACCTCCCATTCTTCTGAACTCCTGTTAACATGGTACTAAACTATCCAGTCTGTTTTCAGAAGTCACTCCTGCCACCCCAGAAATCAGTCTGGTTGCAGCCTTTGTTGTACTCCCAGCTGCACCAATAGGTCTGGTGTGTTCTCACCCCATTTTGGACCTGTACAACTGCAGCAAGGCATCCCAGCAAGGTTCAGACCCCCTCACTATGAAGGCCCACATAGCATCTCCCTTCTTTTCCAACCACTGCATCTGCCGGCTTACTTTCAGTGACTGGTGTACAAGGGCATCCACACCTTTACACATCCCCGTTTCACAAACTATCACCATTCAGATTACCTGTCTTCCTGTGTTTGCTGCCAAAAGGAATACCCTCTCATTTTTCCACATTATACTTCACCTGCCATGCATTTGCTTACTCATTCAATTTGTCCAAATCACACCGAAGCATCTCTGCATCCTCATCCAGTTGAATGTGTCATCTGCAATTGTGAAGATATTGCATTTAGTTTACTCATTTAAATCATATTGTGAATAGCTGTGATCTAAGCAGTATGCTGCCAGAAGCCCCACTAAGAAGATGATCTGTATAGTCCTATTCCTGGTTTCCTATCTGCCAAGCAGTTTAGTATTCATGGAGGAGAAAGTGAGGACTTCAGATGCTGGAGATCAGAGTGGAGCGTGTGTGGTGCTGGAAAAGCACAGCAGGTGTCATGCAACATCCGAGGAGCCCTAAATTAGGAATGATGATTAGTTCTTTATTTATGTTAGTGTACTATAACCGATCCCATGTGTTTTCATTTTATGTGCTAATCTTGCATGTGGGTCCTTATTTAAATCTAAGTGAAAGAAAGTCCAAGTAAATTACATCTATTGGTTCTCCCATATCATTCTACTATTTACATTCTCTCAAACATTCAGTAGACTTGTCAAGTATAATTTCTCTTTTTTAAACCTGCAGGTTTATTGATTGCTTTCTCTAACTGGTGAATCTTGGTGAATTTTTGCAGTGCATTTTTGCTGGTACACATGTGGCAGGAGTGAATGATTGTTAATGTGGTGACAATCATGTTGATTATTTTGTCCTGGATGGTGTTCAGCTTCTTAAGTGTAACTGGAGGTGCACTCATCCAGGCAAGTGGAGAGTAATCTATCATGACCTTGACTTGTGGCTTGTGTCTTGTGGATAGGCTTTGGTGAAACAGGAGGCGAGTTAGTCGCTGCAGATTCCTAGCTTCTGACCTGTGACTTTTGCCACAGTATTTATATGGCTAGTCCAATTCAATTTCTAGTCAGCAGTGACCCCCAGATGTTACTGGAGGATTCAGTGGTAATGTCAATGAACATCAAGTGATGGTGATTTCGATTTTAGCTTGTTGGAGATAGCCATTTCCTGGCACTTGTGTGGTGAGATTGTTACTTGCCATCAGTCCAAACCTGGATATTATCCAGATTTTGCGGTCTTTGGACAGGGACAATTTCCGTATGTGAGGAGTCATAAATGGTGCTGAACATTATGCAGTCATCAGCATGTTCTCACTTCAAACATTATGGTAGAGGGATGATCATGGATGAAGCAGCTGAAGATGGTTGGGCCGAGAACACTTGTATGTGGTGGTCATATTTTGAGGTGATCTATAAAAAATGCTCATTACATTAATTGGGACAATTAGGATTTCCACAAAACTTCCTTTTGGAGAGGAAGCCAACCAAGGCAATAACAGTTTAAGGCAAGCTGCTAATTCGATATTAAAAAAGAATGCTTTGAAAAATGGTGGTAGTGACACCCTTTTAAAAGAAAATTTTACACACTTGGATTAGAACAATCTATTTTAAAGTTAAAAAAAATCCATTATCACATGATCAAATTCACATATTTGAAGCCTGACACTCTTTATTGAAGTCTATAGGCCTTTCTTAGACAATTTACATACTGGGCACAGAATGTTCAATTGAAATTCTCAGTCTTCAATGTTCTTGTGCTCTCAGCAGCTGCAGTTACCCATATCAATCAATCATTCAAACCTTGCTCTTCATTTACCTGAATGATTCCTTGTATGATTTGCTGAAAAGTGTCAAATATGATAACTTGTTTTATTATGTTGAAGGCACAATATAATTACTTCATAGGATTAATGGATAGCAAAGAAGTCACCAACATAGCAGAAAGAGGAAGTGTCTAAAAAGAGCAAGAAGGGAAAATAGCTAGATGTGTTGAGGGAACTCTTGAGCTTTGTACCTTGCCTTGTGAAGTCACAGTGGTAGGCCGTGATGGAGCAATGAAAATCCGGGGTACCTGAGAGTCTGGAATTGGAGAACGCAAATATCTCTGAGGGATATGGGGATGGAGGTTAGAAATGGTAAGGGTGAGGCTGTGGAGGGATCTGGAAAGAAGGATGTCAATGTACTTGTTACCAGGGGACTGTTGTCAGTCAGTGGAACTTATGGAGGTCAGTGAACATGGATGATCAGTGAAATTTAGGACTTTGACTGCTTAGTTTTGAGTGATTTTGAGTTTATGAAGCCCAAGTAGTTCAGGTAATTGACAAGTTTTTGATTTCTCAAGGTGTTAATAGTTGATCAAACATTGCATACTCAGGATTCTTAAAATAAAAGCTTTTTTTAGAATCATAGAATCTCTACAATATGAAAGTAGGCCTTTTTGGCTCAACAAGTCCACACTGACCCTCCGAAAAGTAACCCGTCCAGAGCCATTCCACGACCCTGTTGCCTTACATTTACCCCTGACACATTGAACTGACACATCTCTGAACACTATGGGCAGTTTAGCATGGCCAGTTCACCTAATTTGCACACCTTTGTACTGTGGGAGGAAACCAGAGTACCCGGAAGAAACCCATGCAGACACAGGGAGAATGTGAAAACTCCACACAGACAGCTGCCTGAGGCTGGAATTGAACCCGGGTCCCTGGCACCGTGAGGCAGCAGTGCTAACTACTGAGCCACTGTGCCACCCAATATCTTAAAAATAACAGATTGTATATACATATATGGAGTGCAGTTAACCAACTTAGAAAAGACAATGATTAGAATGCTGAATTGCTCGTAACGTGGACGTGACATTAAACTTTTCATTCTGTAAAGCAGGTGCAGCGTGAAGTAGCAGAAATGAGGGTATATTTGGAAGGATGCTTTGTGAAACAAAGTTAATTAGTCTGTTAGATCTGCTTGCTGTTGGCTATTATTGTTAGTGCTTGTTTCTCATGCATGTTACAAAAATAATTGTAAATTTTGGAAAGGTGCGGGAATAACAGGATTGTTGTCATGGGTGACTTTAACTTCCCTAATTACGATTGAAACCTCCGTAGTTCAAATGGTTTGGATGGACCAGTTTTTCTCAGGTGTGTCCAGGAAGGATCTTTCCTCAATATGTATATGGGCCAACTAGAGGGGAGGCCATATTGGATTTGGAACTTGGCAACAAACCATATCACGTGTCAGATCTGTCAGTGGGAGAGCATTTCAGTGATAGTGATCATAACTCCCTGACCTTTGCTACAGTCATGGAGAAGGATAGGGACAGACGGTATGGGAAAGTATTTAATTTTGGGGGAGGGGAATTACAATGCTATTGGCAGGAACTGGGGTGCCTAAATTGGGAACAGATGTTCTTAGGGAAGTGCAGAACAGAAATGTGGAGGTTGTTTATGGAGCACTTGCTGGTAGTGATGGATAGGTTTGTCCCACTGAGGCAAGGAAGGGATGGCAGGGTAAAGAAGCCTTGAGTAATAAGGGATGTGGAGCATCTAGTCAAGAGGAAGAAGGAAGCTTACTTAAGGTTGAGGAGGTAAAGATCAGACAGCGTTCTAGAGGGTTCCAACGTAGCCAGGAAGGAACTAAGATTGGACTTGGAGCTAGAAGGGGGCATGAAAAAAGCTTTAGCATTTGGATTAAGAAACCCCGAAGGCAACCTACAGTTGTGTGAGGAACAAGAGGATGGCCAGAGTGAGGGTAGGACCAATTAGGGATAGTGGAGAGAATTAGCGCCTGGAGTCAGAGAAGGTAGGGGAGATCCTTATTGAATACTTTGCTTCAGTATTCACTAGTGAGAGGGACTTTGACGTTTGTGAGGACAGCATGTGCTGAAAATCCTGAAAAATATAAGACGAGATAAGTCCCATGCACCAGGTGGGATATACCCAAAGTTCCTATGGGAAGTGAGAGAAGAGTTTGCTGCCCCTTTGGCGGTGGTCTTTGCATCCTCATTGTCCACTGAGGTAGTGCCAGATGCTTGGAGGCTCGCAAATATCATTCCCTTGTTCAAGAAAGGGAATAGGGATAATCCTGGGAATTGCAGACCAGTCAGTCTTACGTCTGTGGTGAGCAAATTCTTGGAGAGGATTCTGAGACAGGATTTATGATTACTTGGAAGAGCATAGTTTGATTAGAGATAGTCAGCATGGCTTTGTGAAGGGCAGGTCATGCCTCACAGGCTTTGTTGAATTCTTTGAGGACGTGACAAAACACATTGATGAAGGTGGGTGTGGTGTACATGGATTTTAGCAATGTGTTTGATAAGGGTCTCCATGGTAAACTCATTCAGAAAGTAAGGTGGCGTGGGATCCAAGGAAATTTGGCTGTCTGGATACAGGATTGGCTGGCCCATAGAAGATGGAGGGTGGTTGTACAGAGGAACCTCAATTTATTCGGCATTCGATTATCCGAATATCGGATTATCCGACAAGATCACAATGTCCCGATGCTCGGCTAAACTATGTTATCTGGCATTCGATTATCTGGAATTAGATTAACTGAACTAAATACTTCCTGTCCGAATGAAATACTTTTGAATAATCGCGGTTCCTCTGTAGATGGAAAGTATTCAGCCTGGTGCTCGGTGATTAGTGGTGTTCCGCAGGGATCTGTTCTGGGACCTCTGCTCTTTGTGATTTTTGTAAATGACTTGCACAAGGAAGTGGAAGGGTGGGTTAATAAGTTTGCTCATGACATGAAGAGTGGTGGACAGTGTGGAGGGCTGTTGTAAGTTGTAACGTGACATTGACAGGATGCAGAACTGTGCTGATAAGTGACAAATGGAGTTCAACCTGGATAAGTGTGAAGTGAGTAATTTTGGAAGGTTGAATTTGAATGCACATTACAGGGTAAAAGGCAAGATTCTTGGCAGTGTGGAGGGCTTATGCTCGAAATGACGATTCTCCTGCTCCTTGGATGCTGCCTGACCTGCTGTGCTTTTCCAGTACCACACACTTGACTCTGATCTCCAATATCTGCAGTCCTCGCTTTCTACCAGTGTGGAGGAACAGAAGGATCTTGGGGTCTGTGTCCATTTATCCCTCAAAGTTGCCACCCAAATTGACAGGGTTGTTAAGGTATGTGGTGTGCTGGCTTTCATTAGCAGGAGGATTGAGTCTAAGAGCCGTGAGGTTATGCTACAGATCAGTCAAGCCCTGGTTAGACACATTTGGAATATGGTGTTCAGTTATGGTCGCTTTATTATGGGAAAGATGTGGAAGCTTTCGAGAGGGCGCAGAGGAGATTGATCAGAATGTTGCCTGGACTCCAGGCCATGTCTTATGAAGAAAGGTTGAGGAAGCTAAGGCTTTTCTCATTGGAGCTCAAAAAAGAATGAGAGTTGACTTGATGGAGGTGGGCAAGATGATGAGAGGCATAGATGGAGTGAATAGTCAGAGACTTTTTTTCCCCAGGGCAGAAGTGGCTATCATGAGGGGGCCTAATTTTAAGGTGATTGGAAGAAACATATGGGGAGATGTCAGAGATGGGTTCTTCCCATAGAGAGTGGTGGATACATGGAATGCACTGCCAGCAGTGGTAGTAAAGTCAGATGCCTTAGGGACATTTAAGCGACTCTTGGATAGGCACATGGATGATAGTAAAATGAAAGGTTAGTTTGACCTTAGAGTAGGATAAAACGTCGGCGCAACATCGAGGGCTGCAAGTCCAGTACTGTGTTGTACTGTTCTACATTCTAAATCTTTGCAACCTGTGGAAAGTATAGCAAAAGCTGCTCCACCTCCATACACTTTCTTGTTCCCCATAATATTGGTCAAAGGAATGGCACTGAATGAAGAAAGGGGACACTGGGTAACTTGTAAGTAATTTTTCCTCTTAAGGAATCGTTTCAGCTGCTGATCTGGATTTTCCAGCAATCAGACCATGGGTACACGTTTCTCACTTTTACCTGTCACTGTTTTGAAGTGACGTCTCCTAACCAAAACTTTAAATTTCCTTCTGCACAAGTTGCTGCAAGCATGCAGTTTAAATCTGTTTGATCTGTATTAGCTGTTTTAACTTTGTTCACAGGAGAATAGAGACTTGTGTGTACCTAGGATGACTCTCCACTGTGGTAGTGAGGAAATGCCTGGTGGAAGTGTCATTTTATCATAGAATCCTTACAGTGCAGAAGCAGGTCATTCAACCCATCTTACCCACACCTACCCTCAGAGTAACCCACCCACACCTACCCTATCCCTTGCAATTTCCCATAGCTAACCCACCTGGCCTGCATATCCATGGACATTATGGGCAATCTATCATGCTGTTGCATCTCATCTGCACATCTTTGGATTGTGGGAAGAAACCAGAGCACTCAGAGGAAACCAATGCAGACATGAGGAGAACATGCATATTTCACACAGACAGTCGTCTGAGGGTGAAATCGAACCCTGGGTCCCTGGTACTGAGAGGCAGCGGTGCTAACCAGTTCTTTGGAATGAGATATTAAACTGGGACCTCAAGTGGATGGAAAAGATTGCATGATACTCTCAGGAGTTCTCCTAATGTGCTGGCCATTGTTTCTTCAGTTAATATCAAGAAAACAAATTATCTTGTCACGATTGTAATGTTGTGCTTTACTGCAACTGTAACCATGTTTCCAAAGTCTTTGACAGTAAAATATGTTGGGCTGTCCAGAGGCTGTGTAGTATGGTGTCATGGTCATGCCACTGGGCTTGCTAATACTTGGGGAACGCACGGTAGCTGGCAGAATTTGAATTTAATTAATAATAACATTAATTATTCATAACTTGTTTAAAAAAAAATCTTGATCACTCATGTCATCTGTGTAAGAACTGCAACTTTTTTTCGCTAGTCTGGGCTATTTGTGACCTACACTTGCAACAGCATGAGGGCACAACTGTTCTATGAAACATTTGGGTCATGAGCAATTAGGGATGGGCAGCAAACCCTGGTTTTGCTAACATCATGCACATCCTGTGAAAGGATATAGAATTATATACTACTGCATGAATTTTTTTTATACTGTAATTGCATATATGATTCTCACAATTTTTGATTGTTATTTTCAGCAAAACAAAGCCATCAAGAAGAATTAATCCTACTCCTGTCAGTGTAGAGCGGCTGCAGTCCAAACCGAAGATATGTTTCACCTCTATTCCTTTGAGCCAGCCATTATCCTCCACATTCTGTGTAGGAGCTGCTTCAGAGGCATTTGGGGCTGGACTGGAGGGATTTACTGCAGTTTCATCTCCCAGCAGCTTGCAGGAAGAGCGTGAGATGCTGAAAGTTGAAAGGTAATCCTGACATAAAAAGTAACCATTATGCATGCCAAGGTAACTCCTGTTTGTGTTTCTATTTCCCCATTTTTGCTCCACGTTGTTGCACTTTCTTCGAAATCATAGAATCTCCACAGTGTGGAAATGGGCTCTTTGGTCTATCAAGTCCACATTAACCCTCTGAAGAGCAACCGAACCAGACCCATTCCCCTACCCTATTACTCTACGTTCACTCATGACTAATACACCTAACCTACATGTCCCTGAACACTATGGGCAAATTAGAACGGCCAATTCACTTAACCTGAAGTAGAGAAGTAGTAGAGAAACCAATATTTCACAGAATGGAATCTGATCTGGATTTTGAAGTATACATACTGATTGACCTCAGCATATTTTTAAGGTATGCCCATGTTCAGTGCTTGTTTGCTAGAAGTAAAAAAATCACAACACAAGGTTATAGTTCAAAAGATTCATTTGGAAGTAGTAGCTTTTGGAGTGCTGCTCTTTCATCAGGTAGCTGTGGAGCAGGATCATAAGACACATAATTTGTAGCAAAAGATTACAGTGTCATGTAGCTGAAATGATATATTGAACAAACTTAGATTGCCGTTAAATCTTCTAGCACCACTTATAAAATATTACCTGTATTGACTACTTGCAGATTTAAAAATCAAGCAACACCAGAGCTGTAGTCCAACAGATTTCTTTGGAAGCACTAGCTTTTGGAGCGCTGCTCCTTCATCAGGTGGTTGTGGACCAGGACCATAAGACTCAGAATTTATATCAAAAGATTATGGTGTCCTGCAACTGAAATTATATGTTGAACAAACCTAAATTGCTGTCAAGTCTTTCATCTTTTAGAATGGTTTGCAGGTTTCAGTTCATTAATATGTAAATCCCAAAACTTCTTTTAAGTTACATTCCCGAGGTAACTTAGGTTTTGTAAAAACAGGTAATATTTCAGCTCAGATAATGCATTAAAGGTGTGAGGCTAGAGTCTGTCTGTATCCCAATCTTGAGTCAAACTGAATCTATTTCCAGAGTGGAATTTATAAAATATTACATGGATTGACTGTCTGCAGTTTGTCCTTTTTTGAGCAAAATAGATTGTATCTGCAAATATAATTCTGCAAATGCAAATTTATCCCATCGACCTGTATGTGTGTGCGCGTGCATAAGTGACAGTATGCGTCCACAAAAGAATGTGTGTTTGAGTGTGTGCATGCTTGCTAAAGTTTGCGTCTGATGGTGTATAAGCCTGAGAGATGGTGTATGCATCAGTGTGAGTGGGGTCTATGTGTGTGAGAGTGAGTGTATATGAGAGGGGCTGCATGAGTGTGTGGGCTTATGTGTCTGTTTGAGAGAGTGTAAAGTATAGTGGGGTCACCAGTAGTGTGACATGAACCCAAGCTCTCGTTTGAGGCCATCCTCATGAGTACCAAACTTGGCTATCAGCCTCTGCTCAGTCACTCTGCGCTGTTGGAGGATGGTCCAAGGCTGAATGTCCCTGACTGGGAGAGTACACTCTTGTCTGGCAATTGGTGCGCAATGTCCATTTATCTGCTGTTATAGAGTTTGCCTGATCTCGCCAATGTACCTTGCCTTGGGGCATCCTTGCCTGCGGCATATGAGATAGACAACCTTGGCCGAGTCACATGAGTACCTGCTGCATACATGGTGGGTGGTATCCCCCCATGTAATGGCAGTATCCATGTCGACACTGATATGTCTTGCAGTGGTTGCCATGACAGAGTTGTACAGCGTTGCAGTCGATGTTGTCCTGAAGACTGGGCAGTTTACTGCAAACAATGGTTTGTTTAAGGTTTGGCGGTTGTTTAAAAGTGAGAAGTGGAGGCGTGGGGCAGGTCTTGGTGAGGTGGTACTCATCGATAATGTGTCGCAGACTGCGAAGAACCTGGCATAGTTTATCTGCTCCTGAGAAGTACTGGATAATGAAGTACTGGGCAACCTATGGTTGCAACCCATGTCTGTTTCCTGAGGAGGTAATTGCAGTTTCTCGCTGTGGCACATTAGAACTGGTAATCGATGAATTGAGCATCATACCCTGCTCTTATGAGGGCATCCTTGAGCACCTTCAGCAGCCTGTCATGTTCTTCACTTGAACAGATCCTGTGTATGTATAGCCTTGGCATTACGGGCAGGCTGTTTTGATATGTTTAGGATGGAAGCTAGAGAAGTGTAGCATCATGAGGTTATCAATGGGTTTGCAGTAGAGTGAGGTACTGAGGTGTCCATCCTTGATGGAGTTGCGTGTATCCGAGAATGAGACAGATACTAAAATGTAGTCCATGTAAATCTGATGATGGGATGACACTTGTTGATGTCACTGTGTAGTTGATTCAGTGATTCCTTGCTGCGGGGCCAGAGGAAGAAAGTGTCGTTGATATGGGGTGACACGGTGGCACTGTGGTTAGCACCGCTGCCTCACAGTGCCAAAGACCTGGGTTCAATTCCCGACTTGGGCAACTGTCTGTGTGGAGTTTGTGCATTCTCCCCGTGTCTGCGTGGGTTTCCTCCAGGTGCTCCGGTTTCCTCCCACAGTCCAAAGATGTGCAGGTTAGGTGAATTGGCCATGCTAAATTGCCCGTAGTGTTAGGTGAAAGGGTAAATATAGGGGACTTGGCCTGGGTGGGTTGCTGTTCGGAGGGGCGGTGTGGGCTTGTTGGGCCAAAGGCCTGTTTCCACACATTAAGTAATCTGATCTTATCTAAATATATCTGGTGTATAGTGCTGATTGGTGGTCCTGTACAGTAAAGAAGTCTTGTTCAAACTTGTGCATGAAAATATTGGCATATTGGGGTGCAAATTTGGTCCCCGTGGCTGTTCCTTGTGTCTGGTTGAAGAACTGGTTATGAAAGGTAAAAATGTTGTAGTCGAGGATGAAATGAATGAGGTGTAGGATGGTGCTCGGAAATTGACAGTTGTTGTGTTGAGTACTGAGGGTGTTGCAGCAATGCCGTCATTGTGGAGGATGCTGGTGTCGAGTGCTGAAATGTCAATTGTGACGAGCAGTGTTCCGAGTTTGATTAGTCCGTAGGTGCTGCGTTTCTGGAAGAAATCTGTAGTTTTGCGACAGAAGCTGGGAATCCCCTGTGCAGTGGGTTTCAAGGTGCCCTCGACTTAGCCAGAGAGGTTCTCATACAGGGTCCCATTGGCTGACACAATGGGACATCCAGGTATGTTGGCTTTGTGTATGTTTGGAAGGTAGTAGAAGTCCCCGATGTGCATTCTCATCCCATGATAAATTCTATTTTGCTCAAAAGCATTCAATCTGCATGCTGTCAATCCACATAATATTTTATAAATTCCTGCTTTCAAAATAGAATCAGTCTGACTCAAGATTGGGATACAGACAGATTCTAATTCCATACCTTAATGCATTGTCTGAGATGAGGTGTTACTTTCTTTTTATGTAACCTTAAGTTTTACACTCTCAGCAGAGCAGGTAAGGGCTGTTTGGCAGTGGCTGTTTGAAGGCTCAGTGACGTTTGTTTTAACGGTTTAAATTTGGAAGTATTTTTTTAAAAAGCGCGGAGTAGACCCGGAAGCTGGTGTAATGCAAGCTTACCTGGGTAAGTTGTTTTCCTATACAGGCGCGCAGGAGAGGAACGCGAGGCACTACAGAGGTAGAGCCTCCCACCCGCCCTCCTCCTCTAACCTAATAATAAGACCCGTTGTGGTAAGAAGGTAAGTGCTGCATTTTGCTTTTTCTAGTGTTTAGACCTAGTTTTTTTTAAAGGTTACTTTTAGAGGGATGGCAGTGAAGGCAGTGCAATGTTCCTCTTGCAACATGTTTGAGGTGAGGGATGCCATGGTCGTCCCTGCTGATTACACTTGCAAGAAGTGCACCCATCTCCAGCTCCTCCAAGACCGTGTTAGGGAACTGGAGCTGGCGTTGGATGAACTTAGGATCATTCGGGAGGCAGAGGGGGTCATAGAACGGAACTTCAGGGAAGTAGTAACTCCAAAGATTGCAGACAGATGGGTGACCGTGAGGGGGACTGGGAGGAAGCAGCCAGAGCAGGGACCCCCTGCGGCCGTTCCCCTCAAGAACAAGTATACCGTTTTGGATACTTGTGGGGGGGGATGACTTACCAGGGGTAAGCAATGGGGTTCAGGTCTCTGGCATGGAGCCTATCTCTGTTGCTCAGAAGGGAAGGGTGGAGAAGAGCAGAGCAATAGTTATTGGAGACTCGATAGTTCGGGGCACAGGCGGTTTTGTGGGGGTGAGAGAGACTCACGTTTGGTATGTTGCCTCCCAGGTGCAAGGGTACATGACGTCTTTGATCGTGTTTTCCGGGTCCTTAAGGGGGAGGGGGAGCAGCCCGAAGTCATGGTCCACATTGGCACCAACGACATAGGTAGGAAGAGGGATGAGGATGTTAGGCAGGTTTTCAGGGAACTAGGTTGGAAGCTCAAGAGTTAGAACAAACAGAGTTGTTGTCTCTGGTTCGTTACCCGTGCCACGTGATAGAGAGTCGAGGAATAGGGAGAGAGAGCAGTTAAATGCGTGGCTACAAGGATGGTGCAGGAGGGAGGGATTCCAGTTTCTGGATAACTGGGGTTCTTTCTGGGGAAGTTGGGACCTCTATAAACAGGATGGTCTACACCTGAACCTGAGGGACACCAGTATCCTTGGGGGGAGGTTTGCTAGTGCTCTTTCGGGGGGTTTAAACTAACTCTGCAGGGGCGTGGGAACCTAGACTGTAGCTTTAGGGTGCAGGACCTGGAGTATAGGGAGGTTGGGAATGTGACATTAATCTCAAAGGAGGGTGCCTGTAAACAGGAAGGTGGCTTGAAGTGTGTATACTTCAATGCGAGAAATATACGAAATAAGGTAGGTGAACTTGCAGCGTGGGTTGGTACCTGGCAGTTCGATGTTGTGGCTATTACGGAGACGTGGATAGAACAGGACAGGATTGGTTGTTGCAGGTTCCAGGGTTTAAATGTTTTAGTAGGGTCAGAGGTGAGGGTAAAAGAGGGGGAGGTGTGGCATTGCTTGTCAAAGATAGTATTACAGCAGTGGAAAGGACGATGGATGAAGACTCGCCCTCTTGAGGTAGTTTGGGCTGAGGTTAGAAACAGGAAAGATGAGGTCACCCTGTTAGGAGTTTTCTACAGGCCTCCTAATAGACCTAGACACGTAGAAGAAAGGATTGCGAGGATGATTCGGGAGAAGAGTGAAAGTAATAGGGTGGTTGTTATGGGGGACTTTAACTTTCCAGATATTGACTGGGAAAGCTATAGCTCGAGTACGTTAGATGGCTTGGTGTTTATCCGATGTGTGCAGGAGGGTTTCATAGAACATAGAAAAATACAGTGCAGTACAGGCCCTTTGGCCCTCGATGTTGCGCCGACCGAAGCCTACCTAACCTACACTAGCCCAATAACCTCCATATGCTTATCCAATGCCCGCTTAAATGACCATAAAGAGGGAGAATCCACCACTGCTCCTGGCAGGGCATTCCATGAACTCACAACCCGCTGAGTAAAGAATGACACAATATGTGGACAGGCCAACAAGAGGTGAGGCCCTGCTGGATTTGGTTCTGGGTAACAAACCAGGCAAGGTGTTAGAATTGGAGGTAGGTGAGCACTTTAAGGGCAGTGACCACAATTCGGTGACTTTTACTCTAGTGATGGAGAGGGATAAGTGTGCACTACAGGGCAAGAGCTATAGCTGGGGGCAGGGAAATTATGCTGCGGTGAGGCATGACTTAGGATGGGTGGCTTGGAAAAGTAGGCTTCAAGGGAAGGGTGCAATCGACATGTGGAGCTTGTTCAAGGAACAACTACTGAGTGTCCTTGATAAGTATGTACCTCCCCAGGCAGGGAGGAAAGGGCCGTGTGAGGGAGCCGAGGTTTAATAGGAATTGGAAATCCTTGTTAAAGGGAAGAGGGTGGCTTATGTAAAGATGAGGCGTGAAGGTTCACTTGGGGCAATTGAGAGTTATAAGGTAGCCAGGAAGGATCTAAAGAGAGAGCTAAGAGCAGCAAGGAGGGGACATGAAAAGTCCTTGGTTGGTAGGATTAGGGAAAACCCAAAGGCTTTTATAGGTATGTCAGGAATAAAAACAATGACTAGGGTAGGAATAGGTCCAGCCAAGGATAGTAGTGGGAAGTTGCGTGTGGAGGCTGAAGAAATTGGGGAGACACTGAATGAATACTTTTCGTCAGTATTCACTCAGGAACAGGACATTGTTGCCGATGTGAATATTGAGTCACAATTAATTAGAATGGATGGCTTTGAGATATGTAGGGAAATTCTGGAAAGGGTGAATATAGATAAGTCCCCTGGGCCTGATGGCATTTATCCTAGGATTCTCTGGGAAGCAAGGGAGGAGATTGCAGAGCCATTGGCCTTGATTTTTATGTCCTCGTCTACAGGAATAGTGCCAGAAGACTGGAGGGTAGCAAATGTGGTTCCCTTGTTCAAGAAGGGGAGTAGGGATAACCCTAGTAACTATAGGCTGGTGAGTCTTACCTCTAGTCTTAGAGAGAATTGTAAGGGATAGGATTTATGAACATCTGGATAGGAATAATGTGATCAAGAATAGTCAGCATGGTTTTGTGAAGGGCACGTCGTGCCTCACAAACCTTATTGAATTCTTTGAGAAGGTGACTAAGGAGGTGGACGTGGGTAAAGCGGTAGATGTGTGTATATGGATTTTAGTAAGGCGTTTGATAAGGTTCCCCACGGTAGGCTACTGCAAAAACTACGGAGGTATGGTATTGAGGGAGAGTTGGAGGTTTGGATTAGGAATTGGCTGGCTGGAAGAAGACAGAGGGTAGTAGTTGATGGTAAAGGTTCATCTTGGAGTGCAGTTACTAGCGGTGTTCCGCAAGGATCTGTTTTGGGACCATTGCTGTTTGACATTTTTATAAATGACCTGGAGGAGGGGCTAGAAGGTTGGGTGAGTTAGTTTGTGGATGATACGAAAGTCGGTGGAGTTGTTGACAGCGAGGAAGGATGTGGCAGGTTACAGCAGGATATAGATAAGTTGCAGAGCTGGGCAGAAAGGTGGCAAATGGAGTTCAACGTAGGTAAGTGTGAAGTGATTCACTTTGGTAAGAGTAACAAGAAGATGGGTTACTGGGCTAATGGTCGGATACTTGGTAGTGTGGATGAGCAGAGGGATCTTGGTGTCCATGTACACAGATCTCTGAAAGTTGCCACCCAGGTAAATAGTGCTGTGAAGAAGGCATATGGCGTACTGGCTTTTATTGGTAGAGGAATTGAGTTCCGGAGTCCTGAGGTCATGTTGCAGTTGTATAAGACTCTGGTGCGGCCGCATCTGGAGTATTGTGTGCAGTTTTGGTCGCCATACTATAGGAAGGATGTGGAGGCACTGGAATGGGTGCAAAGGAGGTTTACCAGGATGTTGCCTGGCATGGTATGAAGATCGTATGAGGAAAGGCTGAGGCACTTGGGGATGTTTTCATTGGAGAAAAGAAGGTTTAGGGGTGACTTGATAGAGGTGTACAAGATGATTAGGGGTTTAGATAGGGTTGACCTTGAAAACCTTTTTCCATGTATGGAGTCAGATATTACGAGGGGGCATAGCTTTAAATTAAGGGATGGTAGGTATAGGACTGATGTTAGGGGTAGATTCTTTACTCAGCGAGTCGTGAGTTCATGGAATGCCCTGCCAGTAACAGTGGTGGACTCTCCCTCTTTATGGGCATTTAAATGGGCATTGTATAGGCATATGGAGGAAACTGGGCTAGTGTAGGTTAGGTAGGCTTGGGTCGGCGCAACATTGAGGGCCAAAGGGCCTGTACTGCGCTGTATTTTTCTATGTTATATGTTCTATGTTCTATTATCTCGAGAGTGTAACTTCAAAGCAATTCTGGGATTTATGTATTAATGAACTGAAACCTGGAACCCAGTCTAAAAGATGAAAGACTCAACAGCAATCTAGGTTTGTTCAATATATTGTTTAAGGTACATGACACTTTAATTTTCTGCTGTAAATTCTGAGTATTATGATCCTGGTGAAGGAGCAGCGCTCTGAAAGCTCGTACTGCCAAATAAACCTGTTGGATTATAGCCTAGTATTGTGTGATTTTTAACTTTGTCCACCCCAGTCCAACAATGGCACCTCCACACCATGTTTCCTAGAAGTAATTAGGGTTGGACAGTACTTTTCTGTAAACTACTTCTTTACTTTTTATATGCATCAATGTTGCAATACAAAAGTATGGGATGAGATGTAGATCCCTTGTGCAATATGAGAGATTCTAGTTTCAGAATAATGTCACAATGCACTCCCGTTTGAGAAAACGAGCAAGGAACCTGAGGCCCAGGCTAAATAGTTGCTAAACATCACAACTGTGGATTCAGATACTGCAGTAATTTCGAGGGTTAAACCATGAGGTCAATTTGTTTCAACCTGACGTTTATTTTCTTGAATATAGAAGTATTCACTAATCTGTATTGGTGCAGTTCCAAGAAGACTCAAGAAGTGCAACATACTCCATGGCAGAGCAGCTTGCTTATTTGACATCTATCCATTACCTTAATCAGTCACTCCATCTGTACCTGCCCCCTATGCATACCATTTCGAGGTGGACTTCCATACCTCTCCAAGCTGCCTTTAGCAGACCCTCCCAAATCCATGACCTCTGCCATGTAGAATAACAGGGGCAGTAGGAGCATGAGAAAATCGCTGCCTATATGTTCTCCTCCAATAAGGCAACAAACTATCCTGTCACGATTTCATTTATTCAATGTTCTGGATTAAAATAAGTAAATTGCTTCTTACCAACTGCACTGCAAGTGGATTTATGCAACATGAACTGTGGCAGCTCACCACCACCTCAAGGGCAATTAAAAATTGACTCTTAACGCTGAACCTGACCATGAAGCGCTCATTCTGTGAATTAAATAAAAATAAATGAAGAAATTGTACCATTGAAGAATTCTGTAAGATGTGAAAAATTTATTCAACTTAGGCAGTGAGAGTGCAGGGCATTTGGGTAGAATGTTGAATAGATGTTCATAGTCTTAAAATTGAAACTGAAGATGGTGGAATTGAAATAGAAGATACTTTTTAACTCTCGGTAGTAGAAGTCTGGGGCTCTTTAGTGAAAATGTATGGATGCTGACAGACAATTGGATTTTTCAAGAGTCATACTGGAACCTTTGATGAGTAAAGGTATCACGGAACATAGAGCAAAGGTATACAAATGGAGTGAAGGTGCCACCAACTAATTGGTGAAACAGGTTTGATGGGCTGAATAGCTTATTCTGGTGATTCTGATGAAGTATATGTTTTTACAGTGTCAAGGTTAGAAGACAGACTATTAACTTCACAATTTGACTTATTTTTTGACCACTTTGTTGGCACACAAAGCTGTTTTAGTTCCAAGAACCTGAATAGTTAAAACTTGTACACTACATATGGCATAAATACTTTTAGTACAAAAGGTCTTCCACCTTGGAAAAAAGGTTTCTCATCTACTCATTTTTGATTAAGGGAGTAGATGAAAGTCTGAAAACTAATACCAGGTTTTGAATTTATTCTTTCAACACACAGTGCAGATTTATTTATAGTTGTTTGTAGTGCAGAACTTGAGTATTGTTGAAGAAATGGAATATTTTGTTGGAAACTTTTCATCAGGGGGGTTTGAAAGAATGTTAATGCAAAGGGAAAACAATCTTTGCACTGCAAAACAGGAGGGTGCTGTTTGGTTGGCAGTTGTTGGTAGTGTTATTATCATGGAGAATATACCAGTTAGTGGCTGACCGTTAAGTTTTTTTAAAATTGAAAACAGGTTTGTTGACTCTGGTCAAGGCATTGCCCTGAGAAATGAACCAGAGAATATCTTTTACCTATTTTGTTGAGTTGAACTATAGGTGTGTACATGTTCTTTCAATAAAAAAGCAGTACTTTGTATTAATATATATAGCTTTTAGTACAAGCAAATGTGCCACACAGCAAGCACTATCTTAACTTGTTTGTCAATGTAATTCTTTGCACATTTAAGATTATTTTCAAATGTCCACTTGTGGAATTGCACCTAATATTGGCTACTGTTGTGAGTTTGCAAGCCTGGGATGGTTGGGTATAGTCAGTACCTTGTGAATAGCTGAAGGGATACGCTGTTGGATGTGATCTGCTAGTCTATGGGATGTAATTCATAGCATTATGCCAAAAATGATATTTATATTATTAATTTGTGTGATATACAGATCATCTTTCAGACTTGACAAAAGTTTTCTGTTAGTGGTGAGCACCATTTGTGTTGTGACTGCATTGTAACAGCATGAAACAACTTGCTTCACTGGTTTCTCAAATGTTTGAGATACCTTACCTTTACTGGATGCCTTTGTCTTAACAAGCAGAGCATCCCTGTGGCAGTGTGCAATAAGAAAGATAGTGATGGTAGTCAATCAACCCGTAATTGTGAAACTCAACATACAGTATTCAAATTTGGTTGTGGTGACCTGATTTGACATCTTTTTCTAAATAATTACTCGTGCAAAGAATTACATTGACAATCAGTTTAAGATGTGAAAAGCGCTGGAAAAGCACAGCAGGTCAGGCAGCATCCAAGGAACAGGAGATTCGACGTTTCGGGCATAAGCCCTTCTTCAGGAGTCAGCAGTATGATACATTTATGTATACTGAAACCTCCATATATTAATACACAAGCTTTGCAGAGAAAGCAGTTGCAACTCAACAAAACAGATGATAGCTGTTCTGTGCTTTATTTATTAGAGCTTTGACCAATCAGAACCAACCTACTTGGTTTAATTTCAAATAAAGCTTGTCTTGTTAGCTGTCTGATGCCATCAAATTGTTTTGTTCTCCATGTAATATCTCTACCAACCAAAGTCCACCTGCCAATCAATCAGCACTCTCCCCTCATATATATGTATTTTCTGCTTTGTCTGCGGAGTGTAAGATGAAAATGCATCAATTATTTTTTTATGAAATAATATCGTTACTTATTGGATGGTCACCTTATGACGTGCACTGGGCTGCTTTTCCATTTAAATAAAACATGTTGATGCTACAAACTGGAATTATGGAACTATATAGCACAGGAGGATGAAGTTTAGCACAAAAGTCAAACTAATTAATGCTGTGGATTTTTCTAAGTATATATCCATTGTCTTCCGAAGATTAATTCAGAAGCTGCTTCCAATGCTGTTTTAGGCAAGATTTTTGGGTTACAGGTTGCTGCATAAAGCATTTCCCCTTTCCCTCACCCTCCCTGCCTTTGCAGTTCCTCCACCCATCATCTGAAATTCACATTTGCTCTGTTGCAAATTTTTCTTCAACTATTTTTAAGACAATTCTTTAAATTGCCAGTTTTGTTCTATTTGGAACAAATATGTAAAAGTGCAAGATAATCTAATCCCCACAGGACTAAATAAATCACAAAATTGTTATGGTGCAAAAGAAGGCTATTCACTTCATCTTACCTGCACTGTCTTTCTGATCATTTTGATTTAGTGGTAATCTCTTGCCTTTTATGCCTTTTTGAATCTCTGAACTCAACCTACCTCCACTATACACCCAGGCAGTACATTCCAACCCCCTGTTTTTAAGAAATAAGACAATGCATGTGCTCCTTTTGCAAAATTCTTTAAAACTGTGCAGCCAGTTCTCAACCTTTCTATAAGTGGAACAGTTTCTTTCTATATGCTCTGCTGAGACCCCTCATGATTTGAAAACTTCCCATAGCCTTCCCTTCTCCAAGGAAAGTAAATTGGAGATGTTGGGACTGAAACTCCTCATGGCTGGAACTATTTTTATAAACTCCTTCTGCACCATTTCCAATCATAAAGCATTGTGCCAGAACTCGACAAAATACTTAAGGTGAGGTCTGACCAAAACTTCCTCCGGCCTGAAAAATATATTCAAACTATTACTGTCTGTTTCCTAATTCCAAAGCCTCAGTAAATTTTATGTCCACATTGCTGCTGTCCTTTTGTTCTGTAACTTTCCTTTCAATACAAGTCATCTTGTATTGAATACATTATGAAAGCTCATGTAAACCATATCAGCAGCTTTGTCTTTGTCAGCCCTCTATGTTTCCAATGGAAAACATGCTAACAAGTTAGTTAGTTAGACATTATTTCTCCTTAAAACTTCCATGCTGACTCTCCTGAGTTAACCCATATTTTATTCTTGTAACTATTAATTTTATTTCAAGTGTTTTTAAAAGGTTTCCCATGGCCAAAGGTAAATAGAATGTAATTATTAAAACAATATTTGCAACTTCTTTGAACAATTACATAATATCTGCAGTTCTCAAGTCTTCTGGTATCACCCTTGAATCCAGTGAAAATTGAAGGATCATGGCCTGTGTTTCTACAGTTTCCACACACATATCCTTCAATACCATTGAGTGCACCTCATTACCTTATCTTAATCAATTTTCAGTCATTTTAGTGATTGTGCTTCCTCCTCTGTCACCATTGCCTGTAATATTTGCCTAGAAAGGAAAGGCAGATGCAAAATAGTCATTAAACACCTCAAAGCCTTTTGCTTCTATCAATCATTTTTTTGGTCCCTAATTGACTCCACAGTCACCTTTACTAATGTGCTTCTAGAAGACTTTGAGATTTTCCTTAATAGCTGGCAACTTTTTTTTCATAATCACTCTTTGCTTCTCTTATTTGCTTTCTCACCGCTCTTTTCTAACTTCTGTAATCAGCTTGGTTCTCAGTTGCATTTTCTACTTGATGTCGATCAAAATCACATTCTTTAACTTAATTTCTGCCTTTTGTCATTCTGGGAGCTGTTGATCTATTTGTCCAATCTTTTGTTTTTGAGGGAATATACTTTAACTATGCCTGAGTGATTTCTTCTTTGGAGGTTGTCCATTGTTCAGCTGCTGTTTTTCTGTCAGCTTTTGGTTCTAGTCTAACTAGCCCATCCATATTCTTGCTCTGTTGGAATTGCTTTCTGCCAGTTGATGGTTTGTACTCTGGCTTAACTATTATCATTTCACTGTCACCCTGAATCTTATGATACAATAGTCACTGTTCCCTAAATGATTTCCCTCTGTCACTGGATCTCATGCCCAAAAGAACCAGGACTATCAGTGCTTCCTTTCTTGGGCTGAGCATATACTGATGTCAGAAGATCTCCTGCACACAACATAGGAACATTTGCCCTTCGCTGTCCCTACACTAACTATCCCAGTCTATATATGGGTAATTAAAGTCTCCCATTGTAACTACTCAGTGATGTACTTCTTCATAAAGAGGTGAAAACAAGACAAAGTTAAGTTCCATAAATCTTTTAATTCCACTTCGTTTTATGAAATCAGGCTCTTTTCCCAGTGTTTCTCAGTGTCCTATCTTTAAAACTATTAAATCCATTGGCAGTGGTGTCGGGGCTTTTTTTTGGTATCTCTTTTCATGGATAGGGTAAGTAGACAAGGTCTTTTTCCTTGGGTGGGGAAGTCCAGAACTAGAGGACATGGATTTAGGGTGTGTGAGAAACATTTAAAAGGGACCTAAGGGGCAACATTTTCACACAGAGAATGGTGCGTGTATGGAATGCGTTGCCAGAGGAAGTGATGGATGCTGGTACATTTACAACACTTAAAAGGCATCTGGATGGGTATAAGAATAGGAAAGGTTGAGAGGAATATGGGCCAAATGCTGGGAAATAGGACTGGATTGGGTTACAATATCTGGTTGGTATGGACGAGTTGGACTGAAGGATTTGTTTCCATACTATACATCTCTATGACTGAGTAGAATAATGTGCACTAGATTGCTCTGTTCACTTATATTACTTTATAATTGCCTGACTTTCTAAGTTCTCTCTATGTATACTTTTCTGTTTGTGAATTCTTGAATTTGAAATCAATGACTGTAAAGAAATAGAAGTAGTTTATCTGCATTTATCAGAATTTCTGGCAGGTGATGCAATCAATCAGATAGCTAACAATATTAGAAGGAAATAAACTGACTTTTTCCTGCAAAGTCATTACGATAATTTGAGTGCCAATGATAGTCTGCAAATTCACCTTTTAGAAAAATAGCTCAAGGGAAAATAGAAGTTCTAATAAAAAATAGGTTAATGGCTTCTCACAAGTAAATTAACAACTTACAAAAAAATGAGTTTATTTGTATTTTTATATTTGTCCTTTCCAACTCTTCTGTATTGAGTTTCTATGCAGTGCAGAAGCCATTCAGCCATCTACTTAGACTCCTAATTTTAGTTACAGAGAATTGTTGGCACAGTCCTGCGAGTCATCGATTTCAAATTCAAGAATTCACAAACAGAAAAGCATACATAGAGACAACTTAGATAGTCAGGTAATTATAAAGTAATGTAAGTGAAATAAAGCAATCTAGTGCACATTATTCTACTCAGAGTCATAGAGATGTACAGCATGGAAACAAATCCTTCAGTCCAGCCCGCCCATACCAACCAGATATTGTAACCCAATCTAGTCCTGCGAGTTCTGTCCAATCTTTGAGTTGATAAGTGGCTCATGATAATGGAATATTGTGATGAGAAGGTTGAAATAAAAGATGAAATGAAATAATCTGCCACTTATCTAATAGTGTATAAGTAACAAGTTTTACTTCGAGAGATTCTTTGGACATGTGACTCCAAACATTTTTGTTATTTAACTACCATTTTACTTTTCATGCTAGAGTTTTAAATTTTTAATTAATAACATGCTGAATTGCACATGGAAAATTGAAGGAAATCAGAAGTGTGTATGTAGCCATTTTCTCCATTGCCTAGAGGCTTTTACATTAACAATTATTTTCATATATTTTGTTTTCAAATGAAATAGATCCAAGTTGCTTCAGCAGTCAGTGGTCTTGGACTCAATCCTGCCTACTAAATGCCAGTATGGAAGATCTTTCAGTACATCCTCAGACAGTATTGCTGTATGTGCTGACATAAGCAAAGTTTCTCATAGAAGCCAGTTAGATATCTTGGCTCAGCTATACTCTGCTTGTATTTCTGGTAAGTGAATACATTTAACGTAATGGGTAAAAGAACCTAGAAGAAAGCTGAGGCTTTTTTTTTAATGCAACGAGTTCTGATATTAAATGCACTGTTTGAGTGGATGGTGAAATCAGATTAAACAGAAATACTTACTTCTGTGTACTTAGACATATGCACATGAAAAGGAAATTTTCAGGGCAATGAGGTATCTGGGATTAATTGGATAACTTACTCAATAAATGCCATAATGTGAATGGCCTTCTGTGATATGAAGATCTGATTCCTATGCTAAAACCTCAGATTTAAGGTAATCTGAGCTGTGCCAATTTAATGCATTTGAAATTTGCTAGCACGTATGTATTTTATGGTGAAATAGTGTCTTATTTGACAGAAGAATATTCTGATTCCTGTCAGATAAAAAAATTCAGGACATAGGACTAGTTTATGATGCATTTAAAATACCTGGGAAACCACTACATGAAGGGCTATTTACAGTAGATTGTCTAGGAAAAATGTGCATAACTTATTTAAGTTTCCCCAGTGCAGTTACTCAGGTTGGGTTCTCAACAAGGGAGTTTGTCAGAGGACAATGTCAGCGAGATGAAGCAAATCAAAATTAAAGCCATTTTCCTCCTCAGTGTGTTATTTTCTTTCCTTTTCTTTCAACAAACTGGTTCTTAGAGATGTTTTCTTACGTCCAGTTTTAAGATTATTACTAATTGGCAGATTAGTTGTCTCATAGCTAACGTTTATGCTCAGGATTCAAGTCCAAGAATATAATGATCCCAGGACTGGACGGTCTCAAATTAATTGGTCATTTCCATAAGTAGTTCTCAGTACTTTGCATGGGGTCCACTCTGGTAGCTCTGTTAGATGGGACAAAATATTAATGCAGCCACATGGCTCTTTGGCAACCACGTGACTTCTTAACCAAGTTTGAAGAGGCCCATGATGCAGGTTGCCAGAGGGCTGCTTGGAAAAGGGCTGTGAAACTCAGATTTCAGCAACTAAAGTATGTTCTTCTAATTTTAGGAAATTTGGTGCCAAATATTTTTCTGGAGCTATTCTTTATACTGCAGTTGTTGACGTCCAGGGGTGGTACATCAACAGATGATCTGGAAGACAAGGTGGAATATTCTACTGAGATGAAAGGTAAGGGTGATCCTTTCTTTTTTGACCCACGTGGGTTACCTTTTTGTCTTCTACCATTCTCCCTACCTCCTTCCCCTCATCATTTTCCTGTCAACGATGGCAGAAAAGGTGACATCATGGAGGAGAACAGACAGAGCAGGTCCCACATGGAGGACTAATAGCAATGGTAAGAGGTTGTGCATTCCACGGAGATTTAGCATTCTTTAGAGGCAACACCTAATTTCCTCATTAACTGAGTTTAAGATGATTAGTATGTTCTTCAGTCTGTAGAAGTGGCACTCTTTGGTAATGTGCAGCATTGCTTGAGTCTCAAGGGTGGAGCAACAGGGTGGTGGTGATGGGAGATTTTAATTGTCCCAATCTTAACTGGGATTCACTTAGTGTCAGAGGTCTGGATGGATCAGAATTTGTAAGGAGCATTCAGGAGGATTTTGTAGAGTAGTATGTAAAATAATCCAAGTCGGTAAGGAGCCATACTGGACTTTGAACCACCATAATGAGCCAGGTGGTTGAAATTTCAGTAGGGGATTACTTTGAGAATAGTAACCACAATTCTATCAGTTTTAGAATACTCATTGACAAAAAAACGAGAGTGGTCCTAAAGGAAGAGTACTAAACTGGGGGAAGGCCAACTATAGCAAAATTTGGCAGGAGCTGGGGAATGTGGATTGGGAGCAGCTGTTTGAGGGTAAATCCACATTTGATATGTTGAAGGCTTTTAAAGAGCTTCCTGATGAAGGGCTTATGCCCGAACCGTCGAATTTCCTATTCCTTGGATGCTGCCTAACCTGCTGTGCTTTAACCAGCAACACATTTTTGGCTTTTAAAGAGAGGTTGATTAGAGTACAGGACAGACATATCCCTGTGAAAATGTGGTATAGAAATGGCAAGATTAGGGGACCATGGATGGTGGATAAAGTTGTGAGACTAGCTAAGAGGAAAAGCGAAGCATACATAAGGTCTAGGCGACTGAAAACAGATGATGCTTTAGAAGAATATCGGGAAAGTAGGCTAATCTGAAACAAGGAATTAAGAGGGCGAAAAGGGCTCATGAAATATCTTTTAGCAAACAGGGTTAAGGAAAATCCCGAAGCCTTTTATTTGTACATAAGGAGCAAAAAAAGTAACTTGAGAAAGTAACTCAAGGACCAAGGTGGAAAGTTATATGTGGAGTCAGAAAAAATGGTGAGATTCTTAATGAGTACTTTGTGTCGATATTCACCGAGGAGAGGGTCATAACAGACATTCAGGTTAAAATAGGTGCTTGATTACTCTGGGTCAAGTCAGCATAAGGAGAGAGAAAGTGTTGGGTATTCTAAAAGGCATTAAGGTGGACAAGTCTCCAGGTCCTGAGGGGATCTATCCCAGGTTACTGAGGTACGCAAGAGACGAAATAGCAAGGGCCTCAACAGATATCTTTGCAGCATCCTTGAACACAGGTGAGGTCCTGGAGGACTGGAGAATTGCTGATGTTATCCCCTTGTTTAAGTAGAGTAGCAAGGATAATTCAGGTAATTATGGACCGATAAGCCTAATGTGTCAGTGTTAGGGAAGCTGCTGAAGAAGGTACTGAAGCATAGAATCTATTCCCATTTGGAAGAAAATGGGCTTATCAGGTAACATGGTTTTTTGCAGGGAAAGTTGTGACATGCCAACTTAATAGAATTCTTTAAGGAAGTGACAAAGTTGATTGATGAGGGAAGGGCTGTAGATGTCATATTCATGGACTTCAGCAAGACATTTGTTAAGGTTCCCCATGGTAGGCTGACGGAGAAAGTGAAAGCGCATGGTGTCCAGGGTGTACTAGCTGGATGGATAGAGAACTGGCTGAGTAACAAGAGACAGAGTAGTAGTGGAAGGGAGTTTCTCAAAATGGAGACCTGTGATTCACAGGTTCCCCAGGGACCCATGCCGGGACCACTGTTGTTTGTGATGTACATAAATGATCTGGAGGAAGGTATAGGTGGCCTGATTAGCAAGTTTGTAGATGACATTAAGATTGGTGAAGTAGCAGATAGTAAAGGAAACTGTCAGAGAATACAGCAGAATATAGATAGGTTAGAGAGTTGGTGGAGAAATAGCAGATGGAGTTCAATCTGAGCAAAGTGAGGTGATGCAGTTTGGAAGATCCAATTCAAGAGCGAACTATACGGTAAATGGAAAAGCCCTAAGGAAAATTGATGTACAGAGAGATCTGGGTGTTTAAATTCTTTGTTCCCTGAAGGTGGCAATGCAGGTCGATAGCCTGGTCAAGAAGGCATTCAGCACGCTTTCCTTCATCGGACAGGGTATTGAGTCAAGAGTTGGCAGTTCATGTTACAGTTGTATAGGACATTGGTTCGGCCACATTTGGAATACCATTTGCAGTTGTGGTCGTCACGTTTCCAGAAGGATGTGAATGCTTCGGAGAGGATGCAAAGGAGGTTCATCAGAATGTTGCCTGGTATGGAGGGCGCTAGCTATGAAGAGAGTTTGAGTAGAATAGGATTGTTTTCATTCGAAAGACAGAGGTTGATTGAGGTCTACAAAATCATCAGAGGTATAGACGGGGTGGATAGTAAGAAGCGTTTTCGCAGAGTGGGGGATTCAATTACATGGAGTCACAAGTTCATGGTGAGGGGGGGAAATCTTTCAGGGAAATAAGTGTGGAAAGTTCTTTATGCAGAGCATGGTGGTGCCTGGAATGTGTTGCCAACAGAGATGCTATAGGCGAACATGATAGCATCATTTAAGATGTATCTGGATAAATACATGAATGGGCAGGGGGGCAGAGGGATCCAGATCCTTAGAAAATAGGGCATCAGTTTTCAGATAGAGGATCTGGATCAGTGCAGGCTTGGAGGGCAAAAGGGCCTGTTCCTGTGCTGTAATTTTCTTTGTACTTGGAAATAGCAGGGGCATTAGCAAATGTTTCGATTCTACAGGAGAGGTCTTCCAGTTACACATCCAATTTGACACTGTTATTCAAGAAGGGAGGCAGAGATAAAGCAGGAAATCTAACCTCAGTTGTAGGGAGACTATTGGAAGCAATTCTAAGGAACAGAATACATCTGCACTTGGAAATGCAGGGATTATTCAACAATCATTCCTGACCAAATTTGAATTTTTCAAAGCGATAACCAGATATGTAGATGAGGGCAATGCATTTGTCATAATCTACTTGGACTTCACCAAGGTTTTTGATAAGGTCCCACTTGGGGGACTAATAGCAATAGTATGAGGCTGTGCATTCCAAGGAAATTTAGCAAATTGGCTAAGTGGCAAGAAGCAGACCATGATTGTTATGGTGTATTTTTCTGATTGGAAGCCTGTGTTCAGTAGGATTCTGCAGGAGTCAGTGTTGGGACATTTACTGTTTTAGATGTCTACATAAATGATTTAGACTTGAATGTAGGAGAGTTGATCAGCAATTCTTGGGTGATAGGTAATGATAGATTGGATAGTTTTAGATTACAGGAGGATATAGATGGGCTGATCAGTGGTAAATGGAGTTCAATCTGGATAAACATGCGGTGATGAACTTGGGCAGGACAGACAATGCAAGGCAATGCTTGAACTGTTGGACCCTGAGTAACACCTAGGATCAGAGGTATGTATGTCCAGTGGTTCCTTAAGGTAGTGGGGCAGATAAATAAAATAGTTAAGAATGTATTAGCATACTTGGCTTTATTAGCTCAGGTTTAAAATCAGGGAGGTGACGCTGGAACTGTAGGATAAATGTTGGATAAACCACAACAATAATGTGTGCTGGTCTGAATCCCCATTATAGGAGGGAAGTGATTGTCAAGGGGAGGGTGCAGAAGAGATTTACCAAGATGCTGAATGGGCTGGAGAGTTTCAGTTATGAAGAGAAACTGAGCAGACTGGGGTTGTTTTGCTTGGGATAGAGAAGACTGTTGGGGGACATGATTGAGAGGAAACTTACAAGTGATGTTAAGGAAAAGCTTTTTCATCCAGAGGGTCATGGTCCAAGTGGTGGAATTTGGGATTAAAATGGTTAGGTGATTGTTTCTGACCAACACAGATTTGATAGGCCTGTGGGCCTTTTTCTAAGCTATAGACCTCTGTGACTTGCATTCAGGCTCAGTGGTCAAATTTCTAAGATTGCGGTGCAAGTAATATCAGCAGTGTTTGGAATCTGGGCACATCTGCTCCAGATAGGTAATTTCCATGGTTCTTTGGTTACCTTTTCTGTCGTCTTCCTTTCTTCCTCTTTCCCTCCCTCTCTCTCCTCATTTTCCCATTATCGATGGCAGAAAAAGTGACATCAAGGAGGAGGGCAGCCAGAGCAGGACTTTTGGCAAGGCAATGGCCTGGCAGCAGAGCCAAGGACTCCTGATGGTGGTAGGCATGGAGCAGGGATGCCTGGTTATTGGAGTGGCAGCTGCAGCAGCTCCTGGTTGTGGTAGACCTGGAACCGGAGTCTCCTGGTTATTGGTGAGGTGATGACAGCAGTGGAGCGAGAACAACTGTGGGTCCAGCATGGCATCTAGCATCAGCGACCTGTTGGCAAGATGGGCCCAGCAATGAAGAGATGCTGCAGAGAGTGGCAACTCTGGCATTGGTGGGTCTGGCTGAGGGGTGGCAGCGAGCTCTCAATGATCAGCCGGCTCTTTTTAAACTGTTCAAAATGGCGTTGATTGTGGCAACAGTTTAATATTATAGTTGTATTTCACTGTGTCATTTGTTGTGGAGTACAGTAACAATAAGTCATCATTCATCAAGTTGGCTGCACTGGGTTCCTGTATTGTCTTGAACCTACTTTCGGAATCGCAGGCAATGGCCAGTGGGATACTGTAGGGATCAGTGCTGGGACCACAGCTTTTTACAATATATATTAATGATATAGAAGATGATATTAGTAATAACATTAGCAAATTTGCTGATGATACTGAACTGAGTGGCAGGGTGAAATGTGAGAAGGATGCTAGGAGATTACAGGGTGACCTGGACAGGTTAGGTGAATGGTCAGATGCATGGCAGATGCAGTTTAATGTGGATAATTGTATGGCTATCCACTTTGGTGGCAAGAACAGGAAGGCAGATTACTACCTAAATGGAATCAGTTTAGGTAAAGGGGCAGTACAAAGAGATCTGGGTGTTCTTGTACACCAGTCAATGAAGGCAAGCATGCAGGTACAGCAGGTGGTGATGAAGGCTAATAGCATGCTGGCCTTCATGACAAGAGGGATTGAGTATAGAAGCAAAGAGGTTCTTCTGCAGCTGTACAGGGCCCTGGTGAGACCATACCTGGAGTATTGTGTGCAGTTCTGGTCTCCAAATTTGAGGAAAGACATTCTGGCTATTGAGGGAGTGCAGCGTAGGTTCATGAGGTCAATTCCTGGAATGGCGGGACTACCTTACGCTGAAAGACTGGAGCGACTGGGCTTTGTATATCCTTGAGTTAGAAGACTGAGAGGTAATCTGATTGAGACATACAAGATTGTTAAAGGATTAGACTCTGGAGGCAGGAAACATGTTTCCACTGGTGGGTGAGTGCTGAACCAGAGGACACAGCTTAAAAATACAGGGTAGACCATTTAGGACAGAGATGAGGAGAAACGTCTTCACCCAGAGAGTGGTGGCTGTGTGGAATGCTCTGCCCCAGAGGGCAGTGGAGGCCCAGTCTCTGGATTCATTTAAGGATAGTGGAATCAAGGGTTATGGAGATAAGGCAGGAACAGGATACTGATTAAGGATGATCAGTCATGATCTTATTGAATGATAGTGCAGGCTTGAAGGGCAGAATGGCCTACTCCTGCACCTATTGTCTACTGCTGTGGTAGTTCAAAGCATGCACTTAGCATTTGGGGTTTGTTGCAAGGAATTTATTAGTGACTTCCCATGTTTCCAATTCCTTGGCCAAAGATCTTGCTCAGTAACTTTTGTTCATTGGGTCCTAAGATGGAGGGTGGTCAGTATTTGGGTAAGTGAGGTCTCACATGAGTGATTTCAACCAGCTTATGAGTTTTCATCAGTTGGTAAATCTGTGGAGGGAAGTGATGTTTGTGAGGACAGGAACGCAAGGCTGGAATTGGAGCAGAGGTTATTGTCGAGTAGTCAGCAAGATGTTTGTGAGATGATCTTTGCTAGACAGGTACACAGTGCACAGTATGATAGAACAAGTGCTGAGGTCCAGATTCTTGTGGCACAGCATCGCATGCAGATTGAGCAAGTTTTGCCAGTAGACTGTTTGTTTCTGGTTTGATCTTTGCCGCATTTTTATTCTTTCTGGAAAGATAAATCTAAAGTGTATCTCGAATTCATCCCAAGTATGTTAGAAACAAAAACAAAAATTGCTGGAGAAACCTGGCAGGTCAGGCAGCATCTGTGAAGAGAAAACAGTGTCACTATTTCAAGTCCTCTTCAGAATTCTGTATGTTGGGTTGAAATCATGGTTCAATCTCTGACCATCAATAGAGATAATTAATTCTTTTTTGACACAGGTGTTTTGGAGATAGGGTACAGTGGATATGGTTTTAAATGGATTCATTGTGAGATGCCATATACTGCAGTAGTCTGTGAACATTTTCATTATGGTTATGCAGAAGGATGGAGCATGGGTCACACAACAGATATCAGCGTAGATGAATGTGCGGAATGTGGTTGTTGACACATCTTTGTATATTTGCCAGTTACGAAGTGAAGATACTTGTACAATCACTCAAGATTCACACCAAATACAAGGTGTATGGTACGAGCAATACAAATTAATGGAAATCTGGTACTTGAGTTTATATTGCGTCTTATACGATCTCCGGATGCCCCAAAAGCACTTTGTACCTAATGGAAAGCTTTTTCAAAAATGACTGGTGTAATGTAGGCAGCCAGGCTGCAGATAGCAAAGTTCCACAAGCAACAACATGTTAGTGACTTGCCAAGAACAACAAGGGATGGACAACAAATGCCGTGCCCATCCAGTCATACCCATTTTTATCATGAGTGCATTAAAAACAAAATCCATGGAACAGTTAAGTAGAATGGACAACAGTGGGAATTGAAAGCCAGATGAAAGGGAGTATAAAGCCAGAATTACAGAACCATTCTTTCCAAAAGTCCTCTACTTGTATCGAATAGGAGGCACGAGCTGTGGGCAAGATCAGAGTAGTCGGACTTCACCCTTTCCTGAAGGAAATGCATTTGCCTGCATTAAGTATTTACATTTTAGCATAAGCTATTGAAGTCTTTTGAAGAGACATAATTCTCTCTTTTTATACTGATACAATACAATCAGAAGTAGGCTGTTCCATCCTCTGAGCATATCTACAATTGAGATAAATTGTGGTTGATTTTCAGTGTCCAAAATAGATAATGCTGTAGTGTTATGAGGGCAAGGATTTTGGTTCAAGACTCACTTTAGAGAGCCAAGCATATAATTCAGGCTGACAGCCCAGTGTAATACTGAAGGAGTGCTTTGTTGCTGGCGGTATCTTTTATTTTTGGATCGATGTTAAAATCTGGGTCCTTCTCCCATTTGGATAAATGTAAAGGTTCCTCCATGTGAAGAAGAGCAGGAGAGCTCTCCCCTATGCTGTGGCCAACATTTTTTTCAAATAAATATTGAAATGGAGATGGTTGGAACTTAATGTGTACAAATTGAATATTGTTTTGTCAACATACAACATTTGGCTATAACGCACAGTGGGATGCCTTGAAACGGAAAGGTGCTGGTCACGGTCTGTGTCAGGTAATTATGCCAGTTCTGTCTCTGTGGTATAAAGTCAAGTTTTCAAGAAGAGAAGATTAGATTGTAAAAATTGCAAGTACCTTTCTCACCTCAGCTGCATTTTTATAATTTATACCTAAATATAAAATTAATTTATTTTCTAGATGTGGAAAGGCAGTATTTCAGAAGTGTGCATAATTGCACTTACTTTGCTGTCAGAGTTCTAGAAACGCAGTTCACGTGAGTTGTTTCCCTGCTTTGAATTTGCGTACTTTATAAAATGTGGGTGTAATGACATTGCAAGTGCATAAGATTTCTCTTTGGCTACATCTACTGTGCTAGTTTTTAAACAACTTTGAACAATACAGCACAGAAATAAGCCCTTCAGCCCACGATGCTGTGCTGAACTTAACACCAAATTAGACTAAAGCTTTCTGCCTGCAATTGTCCATACCCTTCCATTCCTTATTAATGTGTTTATCTTAAAAACCCCATGAATTCCCCTATCATATCTGCCCCCACCACTGCCCCTGGCAGTATGTTCCATCACCTACCACACTCTGTGTAAAAAAAAAACTTGCCTGACATATCTCCTTTGAACTTCCCCCTCTTGCCTTAAACGCAAACCCTCTACTATTAGACAAGTCAATTCTGTGGGAAAAGATTCTGAGTGTGAACTCCATCATAATTTTATAAATTTTTATCAGGTGTCCCCTCAGCCTGTGCCACTACAGAGAAAGCAACCCTAGTTTGTCCAGACTCTCCTTATAGCTCTTATCCTCCGTTCCAGACAGCATCTTGATAAACCTCATCTGCACCCTCTTCAAAGAGACCAGAATTGAATGAAATACTGTTAAGAGCAGTCGAACCAAAGTTTTATAAAGCTGCAACATCATTTCCTAACTCTTGTACTCTGTGCATGGTCAGTGTTTTTTTTGTAGTAATGGGCTAGCAAGGGAGGGAAGTAAAACTTCTACTGTTCGTTATTATATATGTGCACATTGATGTCTGAGAGCAGTGAAATGTAGAAGTTGAAGAGTGCAATGGGTAGGCTGTGAACATATGTAATGTCTCTCACTGCACCTTGTCTCTATGCTCCGTCTCCAATACCTTGCTCATTGCTCCTTTTGTCGTGTTCTGCAACCTTTCTCACTGATCCCTTACTCAGTCTGACTGTTATCCTGTCTCACTCCAGATCTTCTTGGTCTTGTCCTATTATCCTCCCTTACTGCTCACACTCCATTTCATTCTGTTATCGTTGGACATAGCTCCCTCTCAGTATCGCTCTGTTACCATGTTATAACTTCCTCTCACCCTTGCTCTGTTATCCTTGCTCACTGCTCCCCTTAGCCTAATTTTAAAAAAATGTCTTCTCACTGCTTTCTCTCTGTCTCATTCTTATCTTTGTTCATTGCTCGCTCTCAACCTCGCTTTTACTTTCTCTCATTGCTTCCTCTTTAACCATGTTCTGTTATCTTTGCTAACTGCTCTCTCTTTCCCTCACACATGCTATCTGCCATTTAATGCTGTCGAGGGATACACTTCATGGCTGTTACATTGATGACTTAAGTTGTGAGAAGCTGTTTTAATTTAAGATGGCAATGTATCTGATTGAATAATATGGAGATTTTGTTTAATCCTTTGTAGGATAATTTCTTACTTAGATAAGGGGACTATAAGACTTCTTGGTGAGAATGACCGACTTGGTACATTCTCTGCTTCATTACGTGATCGGTTGACCCGTGCCAACGAGGCCAGTGCTGCACAGGTGAGCACACAATACTGCTGTTGTATATTAGGTCGTGGTTATCTGATTTCACTTTTTTCTCACATGTTGCATTTGTCATTTGTGGATCTGTCATGGTCTCTATGAAGTAATATGAAATTTAAATGCAATTGCATTAATAGATTGCCAACCTTGTCTATTCAACCAGTCTTTTAAATATAATCTTTTCACCCATTGTATAATTCTTGTGTATCTGTACTCTACTCCAATGGTTGTATGTTAGTGCTGAGCACTACACTGCAGTTACTCCAAATGGTCTCTAACCAAGTTCTGTTCAGCTGTGGCCTTACTTGCATGTTCTTGAGGTGCAATCCAACCTTCCATTCTCCTTTCATCAATTTCCTGCTCCTGAATCCCATTGCCATACATTTGTACAACATGTTTTTTCTCTGGTTTGAGGTCACATCAGATTACGGTTTTAAAATATCAACTAACTCTTGAAAACTTATCCTTCATTTGGCTTGTATTTGGTTATCTAAATGCCAGACCTGACAGAACTTCACAAAGTTTTGCTGTTGTCATGGAGTACTTACTCAACTGCTTTCACAGTCTAACACTATGGTGGAGCTACATATATGACCTTTCAGGTTTTCCTCTGAACCTTCTAAAAGCCATAATTATGGCTTTAAAGTGTGCCAATAATAGTGAAGGTACACTAGAGGGTGAGTACTGCTACCTCCCAGCACCATAGACTAGAGTTCAATTCTAGCCTTGATTGCCTGTGTGAAGTTTCTACGTTCTCCCTGTGTCTGTATAAGTTTCTAGACAATGTTCAGTTTCCCCTCTCAGTCCAAAAATTTTCAGGTTAAGTGGACCGAGCATGCTAAATTGCCCCATTGTGTCCAGGGAGGTGTAGGCTTGCTGCATTAGCCATGAAAGGGTGGGGGTGTGGACCTGGCTGCGATGCTCTTCGGAGGGTTGGTGCTGACTTAATGGGCCAAATGATCTCTTTCTGCCCTGTAAGTATTCTATGATTCTGTGCTTCCATAATGTTATGAAAAGCTGACTACTGTGGTTGGGAAAAATGAGTGGGTTCTGTTGCATATTTGAGTCACGGGTTGCACCTCCACTGATATGCAGTGCTCAGCTTGAATGTGTGCATCTTATTGTTAACGTGTAATGATTCTTCATGGAAATATTAATTTATGAAAGTCTACCTTGTAGATTTTGATATCCTTCCTACAATATGGTTGAGTTTTTGTCTTAACTACAAAAGGAGCACTATTTCAGGGTTGAAGTGTTTATTTTCCAGGTATCACTGGCTCTCCCTTCAGTCATACAGTCTGTTCCATTTGAACCAGAAACTGACAATCGATCGAATTTCACTAATGACAAAGCCTTTCAGAGTTTCAAGAAGCAAAGGTAGGAAGCATTATTTTGTTAAAGCAAAGCTGGAAACAGAAGTAGGCCATGCTGTTTTTGTCTGCTCTGCATTCAGTTACATTGTGGCTGCACAGAAGGGATAAATATCTGTAAGCCAACTTTCATTCTCAGTGATGCACCAATATTATTCACAACTACTTCATATCCCAGAGTGCTTTCCAACCATTCAATTACTTGTACGCTCTTGTAAGAAATGCTGCATTCGGTTTCGTCCCAATAAAAGCAATATGATACTGACTGGAGTGTTTAGTTTAGTGATGTAATTTGAGGGATGAATATGTGGACACTAGAGTTCCTCGTCATCATCCTCTTCCACTTCAAAATGATGCCGTTCGATCTTTTACCTCTAATTATGAAACAGTCAGGACCTTAATTTAGCAGCTCCTCCAAAGACTCTACCACTCATATTTGACTTCTGACTTGAGGTATAAGTTAGATTCTTACACTCAAGTTTCTGTAATGTTTTTGAACCCCATAACCTTCTAACAAGGACCTCTGAACCTTCTAAAAGTCATAATTATGGCTTTAAAGTGTGCCAATAATAGTGAAGGTACACTAGAGGGTGAGTACTGCTACCTCCCAGCACCAGAGACCAGAGTTCAATTCTAGCCTTGATTGCCTGTGTGAAGTTTCTACGTTCTCCCTGCGTCTGTATAAGTTTCTAGACAATGTTCAGTTTCCCCTCTCAGTCAACTTGTTACCAACTTGTGGCTTTAAAACAAAATGTAAAAAATAGCTATAGCTACTGAGTGTGCAAGTATTTCCTGATGTAATTTCACAATGTTGTCCATGGAGCAGCCCCTCTTCTATCATGTTCAATCATTTTAGCTGCATTAGGTGTGAACTTGGAATTTTAATTTTTTCATGCAAAGTTGACATCAGTGACATTGTTGCCCATCCCTCATTGCCTTTAAGAGTGTATGACACTTTCTCTACACACTGACTTCTTCCTCCCTACAAATTTTCCACCTATGAAAATGTCACTTGTAACTCCATGCACTTTTATTTTGCATGTGATTTTGTGTGAAACCTTTTAAAATTCCTACGGGAGACCCTTGATCATTATATGTAAAGGTAATGCCTTTAATGTCAAAAACCCTTTGGATGGATGGAAGTACAAAAACGTCTGTTAACCCAGCAGGGCTGTCAATTCATCGTGAATTACCAAGTCCATAATTAAACTTAACTTTTGTATGGTAACGTTTTTCAATTGTCGAGTCGAATTGTGAATCTAATGGAGTTTTGGAGGACACAGATGATTTTAATAAGGTCCCATATGATTTGGCCAGAGTGGATTTGGAGCAGATACTTTCAGGTAAAACTGTCTTAGAGATGTGGGATGCAACATATTTCAATAAAGAAAAAGGGTGGGAACAGCCACAGCCTGTTAAATCTGGATATCAAGTGATATACAGTAGCTGATAAAGAGAAAAAGCAAGAATCGAGAGGACAGCAAGCAGCTGTTCCCCTGCAGGAGTATAGAATGTGCAAGAGGAAACTTAAAATGTGAGATTGCCGGATCTGAAAGTTTACTGACTTGTAAAATAAAGGTACGTCTGAAGTTATTTTGCATCTATATTAAGACTTAAATGATATCCAGGAAATGAGTAGTTCCCATTAAAGATTACAGTGGTAATTTGTGCATGGAGAACAGGATGTAGGTAGGGTCCTTATGAGTACTTTGTGTCAGTATCCACTGGTAAGAGGGATGGCGTGGGTATAGAAATTTGGGAGGAGGTCTATCATATGCATTTAAAAATATAGCATAGACAGCGAGGAGCTTGAGTAGCCTCGCAGGTTTAAAAGGAGGTAAACCTCCAAGTCCGAATGAACATATTCCAGATTATTGAATGGAGGAAATTCCTGAAGAAGGGCTTATGCCTGAAACGTCGAATCTCCTGTTCCTTGGATGCTGCCGGATCTGCTGCGCTTTTCCAGCAACACAGTTTTAAGCTCTGATCTCCAGCATCTGCAGTCCTCACTTTCTCAATGGAGAAATTTTCAGTTTACTTTAACCACAGAAGGGATCTTGTAGGACGGCCAATGTAGTACTGTTATTCAGGAAAGGAGGAAAGATTAAACCAGGAAACTGCAGACTGGTCAGTTTAGCTTCGATGATGGGGAAACTATTGGAAGCAATTCTGAGGGACAAAATTGAGCTACATTTCGAGAGGTATGGATTAATCAAGAACAGTCAGAATGGTTTTTTTTAAGGGGAAGTCATGTTTGATAAACTTGATTGAATAGTTTGAAGAAGTGACCAGGTATGTTGATGAGGGCAATGACTTTGATGTAGTCTACATGGACCTCAGCAAGGCTTTTAATAAGGTCCCTCATGGGAAACAAATAGCAAAGGTAAGAGCCCATGGGATTCAAGGAAATTTGGTGCAACTGGCTGAGGGACAGGAAGCAGAGGGCGATGGATGATGGATTTTTTGTGACTTGAAGTCTGTGGCCACTGGTGATCCACAGAAGTCAGTGTTGGAGCCCTGCTGTTTGTGTTCTATATAAATGATTTAAACTTGAATGTAAGTAGGTTGATCAGTAAGTTTGCAGATGATACAAAAATTGTTGAGTGGTAAATAGTGAGGAGAATAGCTTTAGATTGAAAGAGGATGTTGATGAGCTGGTCAGAGGCAAATGGATTCAATCCAGAAGAAATCCAAAACTACAGGTTTAAGGTGAAAGGGGAAAGATATAAAAGGGACCTAAGGAGAACCTTTTCACCAGGAAGCTGGTGGGTGTATAGAATGAGCTGCCAGAGGAATTGGTGGAGGCTGGAACAATTACAACATTTATACTTACGTAGATGGGTATATGAATGGGAAGGTTTGGAGGGGCATAGGACAAATGCTGGCAAATAGGAGTAGATTTATAAAGGATATCTAATCAGCATGGGCGAGTTGTTTCGAAGGGTCTGTTTCTGTGCTGTTTGTATCTATGACTGTATGGGCAGTGATGCGATTAGATTAGATTACATTACTTACAGTGTGGAAATAGGCCCTTTGGCCCAACAAGTCCACACCGACCCTCTGAAGAGCAACCCACCCAAACATTCTCCTACATTTACCCTTTCACCTAACACTACGTGCAATTTATCATGGCCAATTCACCTAACCTGCACATGTCCTGCACATGTTTTGGACTGTGGGAGGAAACCGGACCACCCGGAGGGAACCCACACAGACACGGGGAGAATGTGCAAACTCCACACAGACGGTTGCCTGAGTTGGGAAATGAACCTAGATCACTGGCGCTGTGAGGCAGCAGTGCTAACCACTGAGCTACTCCATGGGCAAGGCAAATAACGTGTGGAATGTATGATGAATGTTAGGTCCCTGGGAAGCACACAGGATCTGAGGGAATTTGGTGTGCATGTCCACTGGTCCTTTAAGGTATCAGGATATGTGGATAAAATGGTTAAGGTAATACATGACATACTTCCCTTTCATAGCCGAGGCATATAATTTTAAGAACAGGGAGGTTATGCTGAAATTATATAAAACTGGTTAGACCACAGGTGGACTATTATGTTCAGGTCTGAAATCCACATGTAAGGCAGGTATGATAACATTGAGGAGATTTACTTCAATGTTTTCTGGGCTGAAGAATTTGTTATGAAGCCGGATTGGATAAACTGCTTTCCTTCGAGCATAGGAGCTTGAGAGGGACCTGATTGAGATGTATAAAATTATGGGGGCATGGATAGTAGACTGAAAGAAAATTTCCCTTCGTGGAAGGGTCAGTGATCAGTGGGCATACATTTAAGGTAAGGGAAAGAAGGTTTAGAGGAAATGCGAGGAAAATCTTTTTCTTACCCAGAGGGGGTGGTGGGAATCTGCAACTCATTGTCTGTGAGGGTGGTAGAGGCAGAAACCCTCCTAATATTTAAGAAGCATTTAGATGTGCTGTTGCGATGCCAAGGCTACAGGCCAAGTGCTGGAAAATAGTTTTTGACTGATGCATTCCTGAAAGGCCTTTCTCTCTGCTGTAGATCTCTAACTTATAGCAGGGATATTTCTAACTTATCCACAACAAGCCATTGTTCATTTAGAAAGGTTAAAATTAATCCAACCGGTGTTATAATACGGTTACTATTTCCACAGGTTGTTTTCTCAAAATAAAGGGCTGTAAAGCACATAATTTATAAAGGTATAAAGCTCTTTTGTCAGCTACCTGATGAGCTTGTACTTCCAATTAAACCTGTTGGACTAAACTTGATGCTTGATTTTCAAACTTCATCTTGTACAATGGAAACAAGTTACATTTTTCAACTACTATTCACAAATGCATTTCTCCTGGACTTCCTGTTGTACTTGTTAGTGATAAATAGAACATTTCTGCATTCATCCTGTAATATCACTTCCTAATTTTGAAGTCTTCTAGGTCGGTCTTCAGAATCCGCTTCATAATTAAGGCTTAATTTTACAATGATGTTTTGTACTATTTCTATAATGTTTAATCGAAGTATAGGAATAATGCATTAGGATACAATGGTCCTTCAATGGATATATGATTTAAGAGCATTATCTCTTAACTGTCTTTTAGGGATGTCTTTTATGAATTGCTGCGTGAGTGGGAGGATAAGCATGCAAATCCCAGTTGGGAATTCGAGAAAGCTCTGGGTCTGCGAATCAGGTATGACAGAATATTGCCATTTTGGGTTGAAGTGGGGATCAGTCATCTGGAAACAGTTGTCATACACCCAGGGTAGTAGGTGGGCAAAGGATTGAGCAAATTAATTTATTTGTAAGACTGGTTTGGGTGTGTAGCTATGACAAAAAAAAATCAGTATTAAATATTTCTTTGTGTAGTTCTGGTCTGATGCATTTTAGAACATAGAACAATACAGCACAGAACAGGCCCTTTGGCCCACGATGTTGTGCCGAACATCTATCCTAGATTAAGCACCCATCCTTGTACCTATCCAATTGCCGCTTAAAGGTCGTCAATGATTCTGACTCTACCACTCCCACGGGCAGCGCATTCCATGCCCCCACCACACTCTGGGTAAAGAACCCACCCCTGACATCTCCCCTATACCTTCCACCCTTCACCTTAAATTTATGTCCCCTTGTAATACTCTGTTGTACCCGGGGAAAAAGTTTCTGACTGTCTACTCTATCTATTCCTCTGATCATCTTATAAATCTCTATCAAGTCACCCCTCATCCTTCGCCGTTCCAACGAGAAAAGGCCGAGAACTCTGAACCTGTCCTTGCACGACCTATTCTCCATTCCAGGCAACATCCTGGTAAATCTTCTCTGCACCCTCTCCAAAGCTTCCATATCTTTCCTAAAGTGAGGCGACCAGAACTGCACACAGTACTCCAAATGTGGCCTAACCAAAGTCCTGTACAGCTGCAACATCACTTCACGACTCTTGAATTCAATCCCTCTGCTAATGAACGCTAATACACCATAGGCCTTCTTACAAGCTCTATCCACCTGAGTGGCAACTTTCAAAGATCTATGTACATAGACCCCAAGATCCCTCTGTTCCTCCACCTGACTAAGAACTCTACCGTTAACCCTGTATTCCGCATTCTTATTTGTTCTTCCAAAATGGACAACCTCACACTTGGCAGGGTTGAACTCCATCTGCCACTCCTCAGCCCAGCTCTGCATCATATCTAAGTCCCTTTGCAGCCGACAACAGCCCTCCTCACTGTCCACAACTCCACCAATCTTCGTATCATCTGCAAATTTACTGACCCACCCTTCGACTCCCTCATCCAAGTCATTAATAAAAATTACAAACAGCAGAGGACCCAGAACTGATCCCTGCGGAACTCCACTTGTAACTGGGCTCCAGGCTGAATATTTACCATCTACCACCACTCTCTGACTTCGACCGGTTAGCCAGTTTTCAATCCAATTGGCCAAGTTTCCCTCTATCCCATGCCTCCTGACTTTCCGCATAAGCCTACCATGGGGAACCTTATCAAATGCCTTACTAAAATCCATGTACACTACATCCACTGCTCTACCCTCTTCCACATGCTTGGTCACCACCTCAAAGAATTCAATAAGACTTGTAAGGCAAGACCTACCCTTCACAAATCCGTGCTGGCTGTCCCTAATCAAGCAGTGTCTTTCCAGATACTCATAAATCCTATCCCTCAGTACCCTTTCCATTACTTTGCCTACCACAGAAGTAAGACTAACTGGCCTGTAATTCCCGGGGTTATCCCTATTCCCTTTTTTGAACAGGGGCACAACATTCGCTACTCTCCAGTCCCCTGGTACCACCCCCGTTGACAGTGAAGACGAAAAGATCATTGCCAACGGTACTGCAATTTCCTCTCTTGCTTCCCACATAATCCTAGGATATATCCCGTCAGGCCCGGGGGACTTGTCTATCCTCAAGTTGTTCAAAATGTCCAACACATCTTCCTTCCTAACAAGTATCTCTTCTAGCTTACCAGTCCGTTTCACACTCTCCTCTTCAACAATACGGTCCCTCTCGTTCGTAAATACTGAAGAAAAGTAATTGTTCAAGACCTCTCCTATCTCTTCCGACTCAATACACAATCTCCCACTACTGTCCTTGATCGGACCTACCCTCGTTCTCCTCATTCTCATGTTTCTCACATATGCATAAAATGCCTTGGGGTTATCCTTGATCCTATCCGCCAAGGATTTTTCATGCCCTCTCTTAGCTCTCCTAATCCCTTTCTTCAGGTCCCTTATGGCTATCCTGTATCCCTCCACTGCTCTGTCTGAACCCTGTTTCCTCAACCTTATGTAAGCCTCCTTCTTCCTCTTTACTAGACATTCAACCTCCCTCGTCAACCAAGGCTCCCTCACACGACTGTTTCTTTCCTGCCTGATAGGTACATACATATCAAGGACGCGTCGTATCTGCTCTTTGAAAAAGTTCCACATTTCCACCACATCCTTCCCTGACAGCCTATGCTTCCAACTTATGCTCCTCAAATCCTGTCTTACAGCATCGTAATTTCCCTTCCCCCAATTGTAAAATCTACCCTGTTGATTTTCTAGCTGATCTGAGGGCAGTGTTAAATTGGTAGATTCAGAGCAGATTTGGTAGCTGTAAACTGGGCATTCATAAGCTGAAGTGGATTATTGGGAGCAGCAGACTGTATTCAACCACAACTGAGTGCTTGAGGTATACCTCATGCAAGCTTTATTGTAAAGCATAGGGATCAAAACTGATTCAACGGGGAGTGCAGGGGTGTATGCTAGAGCCAGCACCCACCTAAATATGCAGTGCATACCTCGTGGAATCATTATCAAATGCAACAGTTCTGCCACATTCAAGAATGTATAGTGATAGACAATTAAACAACTTTCTGGAGGAAGAAAAGGCTGTGCAAGCATCTTCATCCACAATTATGAGAGGACCCAGCACATCAGTTTAAGGGATATGGCTGAGGCATTTGCATCTGTCTTTTGTCAACCATGGAATCCCTACAGTACGGAAAGAGATCAATTGGCCCACTGAATCTTCATCAACCCTCTAAAGAGCAGTGGTAGTAAATTTTCAGATCAACATTCAAGAAGCTGTTTACTGAAAGAAATAGTTTAATTTATGTTGGAATTAGTCAATGTGAACTTACCTCACAGCTCTCTTCACTTCAGCATGAACATATGTACTCAGTTCATGCAATTGATTCACATAAGCCAAACTCTCATGCTTTTCCCAGTAATTTTTTGTACCAAATTTGTGATAACCTCATGATGCATCTGCAAATCACTCCAAGAAGAAAACAAATACTGCTCCTTAGAGCTTCGAGAAGCGAGTTGTTTGGATTTAAGTGGAGAATCCAGGCAGAAAGGTGACTAAGCAGGCGATAGTATAAGATTGTAAGAAATAGGCGCAGGATTAGGCGATTTGATTCCTGAAATTTGCTCTGCTATTCAGTAAGGTCTTGTCTGATCTGATGGTGAGCTTAACTCCACTTCTATCAGACCCCTCATCTGGATGTCCAGTAATTGTGTTTTCAACTTTTTTGTTCTAGGAATATGATGGTGAATCTAAGCACAGCTTGTAACCATAATCACTTTGCAAGGCTGTTTCAGAAACAGTTGATAAGGGTGAGTACGTAGTTTATGTTTACAGCACCCTTAATTATTCTCATCTGTCAAAAGTGATGCAGAAGCTTAGGTAATTTTCCTGAATAAGTACTTTGTTTTCTTAGTACTAAGCATATTTAAAGGAAAGCAGAATGTCAATCCTTTCATATAATTTGTATCTGAGATTCTGTAGCTGAAAGGTAAGATGAAATTCAGTACAGTATTTTCAGATTCAATTGTTGTATTCAATGTAACTTAAATGTCTGACTTTTGAAAACAATTATATCGAAAAGATATTCACCTGCTGAAGTTTTCTGAAATGACTTAAAGCTGGTTACTACAGAAAAAAGAGCTGTTTATTGTCACATCTAATGGCATAAAGAATGGCATAATTTCAGCACAGAAATTATTCAACTCAGTTTGTCACCTCACCATATCAGCAAATCTTTTATTCCTTTCTCCCTTCTGTTTGATTCTTTCAGGAGAAATGAGATATTGTTAATTCACCTCAGCCACTCCATGTTTCACTTGCTTACCACTTTCTGGGCAGACAAGATTATTCTGAACTCCATCTTGGATTTATAAATGACTGCCTTATGTTGATGACACTAAATAAATGACAGAAACAGGGATACCATGGATTTGTACCCGCATTTTGCTAAATTTGATTTCAGTGCATTTGAGTTACAGAGGATTATGTACTTTCTTCAAGTAGAACTGTTTACCACATTAAGGTTTTCGCAAAACAATTTAGTCTTTGGAACTGTTGAATTTTATTTTAATTCAGATATACACATCTAGATTTATCAAAAATCCTTCATATTGCTCTGATAGATGTGTAAGGGTGCAGCTGGAGCAGTTGCAGGCACTGAACATCCTGACCAAGATGTGCTGGATATGTTTGGGACAGACAACCTAACCAAACTGAAGCGGTTGCAGGAACGCTTTGTTGTGCCTCAAAGTATTGGGGGGCCGTGTCCCCCTCCGACTTTCTCTGGTTGCCAGCTGTTCTTCAAGGATTTCCTTGTCTGTGCGGGAAGGTTGGTTCTCATTTATCTTTATTAGCTTCTGCTCTGGGAATAGAAATTCATTGTGTTCAGTTCCTTGTACAATATTATGCTGAACTCAGCTTCACTCCCTCCTTGTGGTAAAGCAATCCGTAAACTAAAATTCTCCATTTAAGGAACGAACAACTTCATAAACTCTTCCATTCTCTGGTTTGTGATTAATTCCTCTGTACTTGGTACCTTTAACATAATTCCTGATGATTCCTGATGAAGGGCTCTGGCCCGAAACGTCGAATTTCCTGTTCCTTGGATGCTGCCTAACCTGCTGTGCTTTAACCAGCAACACGTTTTCACCTTTAACATAATGAAATGTTCCTAAGGGACGTGAGCAAGACTCTGACCGTTAGGTGATGTAACCAAAAGATTTGTAAAAGTGTTATGTTTGAAGATGTCTTGGTTAGATGGGCCAATGGGCCATAGACTGGCAGCATGAGTTTAATTTAGGTAAATATGAGGTGCTTAATTTGCAAAAGCAAATCAAAACAGGACTTGGACACTTAATGGTAAGATCCTGGGAGGATTGTTGAACAGAGAGACCTTGGAGTGCAGGCTCATAGTTTCTTGAAAGTGGAGTCCTAGGTTGACAAGATAGTGAAGAAGGCATTTAGTATGCTTTCCTTTATTGGTTAACGCATTGAATATAGGAGATGGGTGGTCATGTTGCAGCTGTACGTGACTTTGGTTAGGCCGCTATTGGAATATTGTGTTCAGTTCTCGTCTCTCTGCTATAGAATGTTGTGAAACTTGAAAGGGTTCAGAAACAATGTACAAGGATATTGTCAGGATTAAAGGGTTTGAGCAATAGGGAGAGGCTGAATAGGCTGGGGCTATTTTCCCTGGAGCGTTGGAAGCTGAGGGGTGACCTAGTAGAGGATTATAAAATCATGAAGGGCATGGATAGGGTGAATAGCCAAAACTAGAGGGCACAGATTTGAGGTGAGAGGGGAAAGATTTAAAAAGCACCCAAGGGGCAACTTTTTTTTTTGCAGAGGGTGTGTATGGAATGAGCTGCTAAAAGAAGTGGTGGAGGCTGGTACAATTACAACATCTAAAAAGCATCTGGATGGCTATATGAATTTGAAGGGTTTGGAGGGACATGGGCCAAATTTCTGGTCATCATAGACACTTGATTCCAGACTTTTATTGAATTCAAATTCCACCATCTGCCATGGCAGGATTCAAACAGGAACATTACCTGTGTCTCTGAGTTAAAAGAGTACAGCAATAATACTACTAAGCCATGACTTCCCTACATTTCGTAAGTATGAGATTGGAACCTCATTTCAAGATCAAATACAGCACTAAGATTGAAAAAGAGTGACTTAATCTCAACTATTTGCCAGGCAGAGGGATGAAGTCCGAAGCTGGTAATTGGAAGTTAGGTCAGGGACTGAAAAGAATGTCAACAGTCATCCCAGTATTTAATTGGAAGAAATATCTGCTCATCTGTTGAAGTGGAAAGGTGCAACGGTAATAGAACTCCCTCTGATTCTCTGCTAGACAACTCGAGACTGTGTTTTAGTTTTACCAGTTAATCATGTATATTCAGGGAAAAATAAACTTCTGTCAGGCTAAGGCATGATCTCCCCAGTTTGATTACAAGAAAAGGCTTTGTACTTCATTATGATGCACTTGAACAGGACAAACAAGGCAAGGGAATAAGAAAAGGACCCTGATAAAACACCAAGGATCAAAGGTATACTGTTCCCTTAAGGCATCAGGACATGTGCATAAAGTGGTTAAGAAGGCATATGGTGTACTTGTTTGTTCGTCAAGGTATAGAATTTAAGTGCAGGGAGTTTATGCTAGAATTGTATAAAATGTTGGCTTGGCCACAGCTAGAGTATCGTGTGCACTTTCTGGAATCCACATTGCATCCTCTCAAGTGCAATCAAATCCCTCTTAAAGAAGAGATTTACCAAGATGTTGCTTGAGAGTTTTAGTTATGAAGAGAAATTGGACAGACTGAGATTGTTTTCCCTGGAGCATCAGAGATTGAGAGGGGACAAGATTGAGATGTATAAAGTTATGAGAATATGAGTAGGCAGGAAGAAATTGTTCCCCAAGCTAAGGGGCAGAAGATTTCAAACTGATGTGAGGAAGTAATTTTTCACCCGGGGTGGTGGTTGGAGTTTGGAACTCACTGTCTGTAAGGCTTGTAATGGCAGATGCCCTCATAACATTTAAGAAATATTTTGACATGAATTTGCCATGCCAGGGCATACAAGGCTATGGACTGAATGCTGGGAAATGGAATTCGAATGTATTGATGGTTGGTTGTGAGTGGTGCAGACTTAGTGGGTCAAAGGGCCATTTTCTGTGCTGACTGGCTGAGAGATTCTATTCTTATCATGACTCAGTGGTGAGCACTGCTGCCTCACAGCACCGGGGACCCGAGTTTGATTCCTACCTCGGACGACTGTGTGGAGTTTACACAATCTCCCCACGTTTGCGTGGGTTTCCTCCAGGTGCTCTGGTTTCCTCCCACAATCCAAAGATGTGCAGGTTTGGTTCGGCGAATTGGCCATACTAAATTGCACATAGAATGTATAGGTTAGGTGCATTAGTCGGGGGTAAATTTGGAGTCATAAGGTAAGGAAAAATACGTTTGGCTGTGATACTCTTCATGGGGTTGGAGAAAGTGAGGACTGCAGATGCTGGAGATCAGAGCTGAAAATGTGTTGCTGGAAAAGCGCAGCAGGTCAGGCAGCATCCAAGGAGCAGGAGAATCAACATTTTGGGCATGAGCCCTTCTTCAGGAATGAGGAAAGTGTGCCAAGCAGTCTAAGATAAAAGGTAGGGAGGAGGGACTTGGGGGAGGGGTGTTGGAAATGTGATATTTGGAAGGAGGTTAAGGTGAGGATGATAAGCTGGAGTGGGGGTGGGGGCGGAGAGGTCAGGAAGAAGATTACAGATTAGGAAGGTGGTGCTGGGTTCGAGGGTTGGGACTGAGACAAGGTGGGGGGAGGGGAAATGAGGAAACTGGAGAAATCTGAGTTCATCCCTTGTGGTTGGAGGGTTCCTAGGTGGAAGATGAGGCGCTCTTCCTCCAGCCATCGTGTTGCTATGGTCTGACGATGGAGGAGTCCAAGGACCTGCATGTTGTCGGTGGAGTGAGAGGGGGAGTTGAAGTGTTGAGCCACAGGGTGGTTGGGTTGGTTGGTCTGGGTGTCCCAGAGGTGTTCTCTGAAACGTTCCGCAAGTAGGTGGCCTGTCTCCTCAATATAGAGGAGGCCCCATCGTGTGCAGCAGATGCAGTAAATGATGTGTGTGGAGGTGCAGGTGAATTTGTGGTGGATATGGATCCCTTAGGGCCTTGGAGGGAAGTAAGGGGAGAGGTGTGGACGCAAGTTTTGCATTTCTTGCGGTTGCAGAGGAAGGTGCCGGGAGTGGAGGTTGGGTTGGTGGGGGGTGTGGACCTGACAAGGGAGTCACGGAGGGAGTGGTCTTTTCAGAACACTGATAGGGGAGGGAAGGGAAATATATCCCTGGTGGTGGGGTCCGTTTGGAGGTGGCGGAAATGACGACAGATGATATGATGTATATGGAGGTTGGAGGGGTGGTAGGTGAGGACCAGTGGGGTTCTGTCCTGGTGGAGATGGGTGGGGCTCAAGGACGGAGGAGCGGGAAGTGGAGGAGATGTGGTGGACAGCATCGCCGATCATGTCTGGGGGGAAATTGCGGTCTTTGAAGAAGGAGGCCATCTAGGTTGTTCGGTATTGGAACTGGTCCTCCTGGGAGCAGATGTGACGGAGATGAAGGATATGGGAACGTGGGATGGCATTTTTACAGGAGGCAGGGTGGGAGGTGGTGTAGTCTAGGTAGCTGTGGGAGACGGTCGGTTTATAGTAAATGTCCGTGTTGATTCGGTTGCCTGAGATAGAAATAGAGACGTCTAGGTAGGGGAGGGAGGAGTCTGAGACCATCCAGGTAAATTTGAGGTTGGTGTGGAAGGTGTAGGTAAAGTGGATGAATTCTTCAGCCTCCTCGTGGGAGCACGAGGCAGGGCCGATACAGTCATCGATGTAGCGGAGGAAAAGGTGGGGAGTGGTGCCAGTGTAGCTGCGGAAGATGGACTGTTCCACATATCCGACGAAGAGACAGGCATAGCTGAGGCCCATGCAGGTGCCCATGGCTACTCCTTTGGTTTGGAGGAAGTGGGAGGATTGGAAAGAGAAGTTGTTCAGAGTGAGGACCAGTTCAGTCAGTCGAAGGAGGGTGTCAGTGGAAGGGTACTGGTTGGTACGGCGGGAAAGGAAGAAGCGGAGGGCTTGGAGTCCTTCGTGATGGGGGATGGAGGTGCACAGAGACTGGATGTCCATAGTGAAGATAAGGCATTGGGGACCAGGGAAGCGAAAATCATGGAGGACGTGGACAGTATCCCGAACGTAGGTGGGGAATTCTTGGACTAAAGGGGACAGGACCGTGTCGAGGTATGCAGAGATGAGTTCAGTGGGGCAGGAGCTGGCTGAGAGAATGTGTCAGCCGGGGCAGTCAGGTTTGTGGATTTTGGGCAGGAGGTAGAAACGAGCAGTGTGGGTTGTGGGACTATGAGGTTGGAGGCGGTGGATGGGAGATCCCTGAGGTTATGGATGGTCTGGGAGATGATGGTTTGGTGGTGGGAGGTGGGATCATAGTCAAGGGGGCAATAGGAGGAGGTGTCCTCGAGCTGGAGTTTAGCCTCAGCAATATAAAAGTCGGTGCGCCAAGCTACTACCGCGCCTCCCTTGTCTGCCAATTTGATAGTGTCGGCTCTCTACCGCATCTCCTCCACTTCCTGCGCCTCCACCCTTGAGCCCTGCCCCTCCAATCGCCACCAGGACAGAACTCCACTGGTCTTCACCTACCACCCCACCAACCTCCATATAGATCATATCATCCATCGTCATTTCCGCCACCTCCAAACTGACCCCACCACCAGGAAGATATTTCCCTCTCCTCCCCTATCAGTGTTCCGAAAAGACCATTCTCTCCATGACTCCCTCGTCAAGACAACACCCCCCACCAGCCCAACCTCCACTCCCGGCACCTTCCCCTGCAACCACAAGAAATGCAAAACTTGCGCCCACACCTCCCCCCTTACTTCCCTCCAAGGCCACAAGGGATCCTTCCATATCCGCCACAAATTCACCTGCACCTCCACACACATCATTTACTGCATCTGCTGCACCCGATGTGGCCTCCTCTATATTGGGGAGACAGGCCGCCTACTTGCGGAATGTTTCAGAGAACACCCGGACTGACCGACCAACCAACCCAACTACCCCATGGCTCAATACTTCAACACCCCTCCCACTCCACCAAGGACATGCAGGTCCTTGGACTCCTCCATTGCCAGACCATAGTAACACGACAGCTAGAGAAAGAGCGCCTCATCTTCCACCTAGGAACCCTCCAACCACAAGGGATGAACCCAGATTTCTCCAGTTTCCTCATTTCCCCTCCCCCCACCTTGTCTCAGTCCCAACCCTCGAACCCAGCACCATCTTCCTTATCTGCAATCTTCTTTCTGACCTCTCCGCCCCCACCCCCACTCCGGCCTATCACCCTCACCTTAACCTCCTTCCACCTATTGTATTTCCAACGCCCCTCCCCCAATTCCCTCCTCCCTACCTTTTATCTTAGACTGCTTGGCACACTTTCCTCATTCCTGAAGAAGGGCTCATGTCCGAAACATCGATGCTTCAAGGGGTTGGTGTGGATTTGTTGGGCCAAAGGGTCTGTACCCCATGCTATATGAATTCTGTGATGCTATGATCATTACTACCTGGTTCACGGTAGCAACTCTGTAAATGGCATCAACCATCTTTAACATTTTGTCCCTTCACCTGCAATGCATAATGGCAACAATTGTGCCAATTGCAAGATGTACTGCAGCAACTCACCAAGACTCCTTCAGCAGCATCTTCCAAATTTGTGTCCTTTGCTGTCTAGAGAGACAAGGACAACAGATATATGGAACACCACTAGATAGAAGTTTCAATGTAAGTCACTCACCATCCAAACTCAAATATATCACTGTTCGTTCAGTGACCTTTGTTAAATCCTTGAACCCCCTTCCCACCAGCATTGTGGATGTCTCTACACCCCATGGACTGTAGCAGTTCACGGAGGTGATTCCCTCCACAGTTTGAGCTACCCATGTCTCGTGAAAGAATAACAAAAAAAAAATGATCAGAGAGAGCCTTAGCTGTGATTAAAACAATGGGAGTAGTAAGACTGCATGAAATGGCAAGAGTGAGATTTAGGGAAGATAAATCAATTCGGGAGAGAAAGCACAGTTAGTTAAGATGAAATTTGAAAGCAAGATGAGACGTGTTGAGCAAGGGGGCATAATCAAAGGAGTAGAAAGTATCAGAAGATGTGGGAGGTCAGGCTAAGGTGTGATCTCATCACTCTGACGGTCTTGATAGGGCGAGTGAATGGAAGATGTAACCAGGGAGATATTTTGGAGCAAGTTGCAGAGGAACGTGGTGAGAGCTGGTCCAATGGAAGAGTCCACAGGTTCATCTAACTAAGAATAAGATTGACAGTTAACATCTGTTGTGTTTAATAGATCAGAGAATTCAATGAGAAAGTGGAATGGGGCCATTGGTGTTGAGCAAGTGTCAAGTGCTTCTGAGCCTGCCAAGAATGTCATAAAGAGAAACTGTAGACATATCAGGGAGTTAGGCTTGGGGAAGTCTCAATAGAGCTGAAATGTTGTGCACTACTAAAGAGCTCCGGTAAGGAATTGGGAGAGTATTTGAGAGATAAGTGAAAGGAAGCATAACAACATAAGACAGCCCAGGAGGCATAGAGAGTAAATAAGTCACAAATTTTGAAAGTAAGAATGGATGGATGAACTCTCCTGGAATAGCAGCCAAAAAATGTACATGAATATATGCCGAGGAGAGTGCAAATTATTTGAATTTTGTTAAATAAAAACATGATAGTAAATAGCTAGTGGGAAATAGGTGGTAATAATAGGAAGGTATCCAGACCCAAAGACAAAAAGTGGTGGCAACTTAGAGTGGAATTAGCATGAAGCAATAAAGGGCTGTGGTCTGATTTTGGAGATGTGAAGATGGTGAAGTCCAGAAGCTCTTTGTGAGTATGAAGAAGGAAACATTAATAGCGGTTTTGTCACAAAAGTGAAAATCCAGCAGTTTTATATAGACTCAGTTGTGAAGCTGGACATAATAAAATCCAAATCTATCTAATCTTTGAATTATCCTAATATTCTGCTTTAATTAATGGAATGCTGATTTTTACCAATATAAGGAACACATTTTGCTGTTACTTGTTTATTTTGTTTTTGATTAACCACCTCTTCATGCTGCCACTTTAACATTGATGATTGCAATTTAAAAACTTGAAGCAATTATTTTGTGTTTATTGAAAGTCTGATAGATCCTAGACTTCCTTGTTCAATTAGTCGTTTAGTATTTATTTAAATTAGAAGAGCATGAACTAATTCTTAGAAAGGTAACAGAGCTTCATCCCCAAGAAAAGAAAGATTATCTGGGGAGGGATTAGACAGCTATGGCTGACAAAGGAAGTCAGGAAATGTATTGAAGAAAAAGAGAGATCCTATAAAGTGGCCAAGAGCCCTGGGAAATCAGAAGATTGGGAAGGCTACAAAAACAAACAGAGGATAACAAAGAGAGAAATAAGGAAGGAGAGGATCAAATATGAAGGTAGGCTAGCTAATAATATTAGAAATGATAGTAAAAGTTGCTTTCAATGCATAAGAAACAAATGACAGGCAAAAGTAGACATTGGGCCACTTCAAACTGATGCTGAAAGCCTAGTGATGGGCAATACGGAAATAGCTGGAGAACTTAATAAGTACTTTGCATCAGTCTTCACAGTGGAAGACATGAGTAATATCCCAACAATTAAAGGGAGTCGGGGGCTGAGTTAAGTATGGTTGCCATTTCAAAAGAGAAAGTGTTAGAAAAGCTAAAAGGTCTTAAAATTGATAAATCTCCTGGCCCCGATGGGCTATATCCTAGAGTTCTGAGGGAGGTGGCTGAGGAAATAGCGGAGGCGTTGGTTGAGATCTTTCAAAAGTCACTGGAGTCGGGGAAAGTCCCGGATGATTGGAAGATCGCTGTTGTAACCCCCTTGTTCAAGAAAGGATCAAGACAAAAGATGGAAAATTATAGGCCAATTAGCCTAACCTTGGTTGTTGGTAAAATTCTAGAATCCATCATTAAGGATGAGGTTTCTAAATTTTTGGAAAAGCAGGATTGGATTAGAACAAGTCGACATGAATTTAGTAAGGGGAGGTCATGCCTGACAAACCTGTTGGAATTCTTTGAAGAGGTGACAAGTAGGTTAGACCAGGGAAACCCAGTGGATGTGGTCTATTTAGACTTCCAAAAGGCCTTTGATAAGGTGCCACATGGGAGGCTGCTGAGCAAGGTGAGGGCCCATGGTATTCGAGGTGAGCTACTGGTATGGATTGAGGCTTGGCTGTCTGACAGAAGGCAGAGAGTTGGGATAAAAGGTTCTTTTCCGGAATGGCAGCTGGTGACAAGCGGTGTCCCGCAGGGTTCAGTGTTGGGGCCGCAGCTGTTCACGTTATATATTAATGTTCTGGATGAAGGGACTGGGGGCATTCTAGTGAAGTTTGCCAATGATACAAAGTTAGGTGGACAGGCAGGTAGTACTGAGGAAGTGGGGAGGCTGCAGAAGGATCTAGACAGTTTGGGAGAGTGGTCCAGGAAATGGCTGATGGAATTCAACGTGAGCAAATGCAAGGTCTTGCACTTTGGAAAAAAGAATACAAGCATGGACTACTTTCTAAACGGTGAAAAAATTCATCAAGCCAAAGTACAAAGGTATCTAGTCGATGATTCTCTAAAGGTAAACATGCAGATTGAGTCCGTGATTAAGAAAGCGAATGCAATGTTGTCATTTATCTCAAGAGGGTTGGAATATGAAAGCGCCATTGTGCTACTGAGACTTTATAAAGCTCTGGTTAGGCCCCATTTGGAGTACTGTGTCCAGTTTTGGTCCCCACATCTCAGGAAGGCCATCTTGGCATTGGAGCGTGTCCAGCGGAGATTCACAAGGATAATCCCTGGAATGAGGAATGGCTGAGGATACTGGGATTGTATTCAGTGGAGTTTAGAAGATTAAGGGGAGATCTAATAGAAACTTACAAGATAATACATGGCTTGGAAAGGGTGGATGCTAGGAAATTGTTTCCGTTAAGCAAGGAGACTAGGACCCGTGGACACAGCCTTAAAATTAGGGGGAGTAAATTCAGAACAGAAATACGATTACATTTCTACAGTCAGAGAGTGGTGGGCCTGTGGAATTCATTGCCGGGGAGTGCAGTGGAGGCCGGGACGCTAAATGTCTTCAAGGCAGAGATTGATAAATTCTTGATGTCACAAGGAATTAAGGGCTACGGGGAGAATACGGGTAAGTGGAGTTGAAATGCCCATTAGCCATGATTGAATGGTGGAGTGGACTCGATGGGCCGAATGGCCTTACTTCCACCCCTATGTCTTATGGTAAGAGCATGATTGAGAAATTTTGCAAATGATGTGAAAACTTGCTATGTGGTTGATAGTTGAGGAAGAAAACTGTAAACTGCAGAAGTTGGGCAGAGAAGTGAAAAATAAAATTCAGTCCATAAAAGTATGGGAACAAACAAGGTGAGGGAATACATTGAAAGTTCCAGGGTACAGAAGTGTGGAGGATCATTAGAATCTTGAAGTACCTGTCTGAAGATCCTTAAAGGTTGCAGGGCATGTAGATAATGTGGCCATAAAAGTACATGAGATACTTTCCTTTATTGTCTGTGGGAGAGAGGGGCTTATTCTAGGACTATACAAAACTTTAGCTAGGCCACTCATTGAATATTCAATGCACTACTGCAGTACAGGAAGGATGTGATCACGAGAGAGGCAGAGATTACAAGGATTTGCCAGAATTGGAGAGTTTTAGCTAAGATACGATTGAACAGGTATTACTTGGTATTTTGGATCATAGGAGGCTGAAGGGAAATTTTAATTGAAGGGTCTAAATAGATTGAATAGGAAGAGCCAATTTCTTTTCATACAGCTCCATATCTTGAGGGTGGGGGGTATGATTTAAAGTAACTGCCAGTAGGATCACAGGGGACTGAACAATGTTTGCCAGTGGAATTTTGAAACTCTCTGCGTGACAGTGGGAGGGACAGAATTATAATTGCACTTGAAGTGCAGTAACCTTAAAAGCCACTGACCAAGAGCTTAAAAAGTTGAATTTAGGCTGGTATCCCCTTTTCATCTTGCTTGCAGAGAAGGACCAAATGGCTTCTTTCAGTGTTGCCCATCTCTTTAGATCTTCTTTTTAGATCTTGTCCCTATGATTTTTACACAGTATTTCTACAGGTTCTCCAATATTGACTGTCCAGTCTAAAGCCTATGTATAAGTTATTTTATGTAACTTTGAACACCGTATATGAATTCCATAACAATAAGCCCCTCCATAGTGTTTTTATGATAACCAGTGTTGGAAGGCACAACTGCTAATGCTGAAACAATAATATATGATAAAGGATAAGAGGCCAGAATTGGAGGAGTGTTGAGTATTCTAAGGATTGTAGGGCTGAGGAAAGGTACAGAGGTGGGGGACAGGTGAGGAATTTGAAAATAAGGATAAGAATTTTTAAAATTGAAGCACTGGGATCCAGAGTAGGTCCGTGAGAACAGATGTGATTGTTAAACAGGACTTGGTGTGAGGTTGGATTCAGTTGAAATTATTTTTGTAGGGTGAAAGATGGGAGGCTGAATGGGTTATTAGAATAGTGAAGACTCAAAGTAACAAAGCGTGAATGAGAGCTTTGTAGGCAAATGAGGGCTGAGACCATGTGTCAGTTACGACACTCAGTTATAATAGTTTGTATTGCAATACTAGTACCAGATTGTGCTGAAGGAGAGGGCGGATTGAACACCGCTTTCCCCGATTTTGGCCCCGAAACTAGGCTCTTTGTAGACAGGAAGTAAGAAGGTCCAAGATAGTGCCTGAGCGCTTTCTCGAAGCGAGAGTAAACTGGGATTGAGTGATCCATCTCCATCTGCAGTTACCTGTCTTGTTTATGGGACTTGTTTTTGTTTATTGACCACCTGCTGAAGGTCATACACAGCTGGGAGCACCATGATCTAATTCAGCATAGTTTTTAAAATGCCAGAAGGGACATGACAACTTTTAATTCATGGTGAATTATAATGATTGAAGATACATAGGCTGGTGGAAATAAATTCAGTAGGAACTTACAAAGGAATTGGTTATCGACATAAGCCGGAGGTAAAAGTTGCATGATCTTTGGGCAATGCACAAGGTGGGATTAATTATATAGTGCTTTCAAACATGTAAAGATTCAAATGGTGACAAATAACTTTTGTGACTTAGGGATACTGTTTGTTTCTGCAATTCTATGCTTGTAAAAACTGAAGCTTTTTGAGGTATATATGATCTGATACATCTCCTAAAATATTGTTAAAATAGACAGTTTTCAGGGAAGAATATGTGTTTGAAAAGTTCAGTAAGAAATGTAGGTGTATAAAGAAAGAAAAGTGATGTCAGTGTAATGAAGAAGTTCAAAGAGCAGATTCCGGCACAGTGATCTGAGATAGAAGAACCCTAAATTCTGTCTAATGTGGGACCTCTGATGATGGGGAGTTTGGTAAAGGGCACTTTATTGGCCAGCAAGAAGCTGTATGCAGGCCATAGGAGATAGAACAAAGAAGATTACAGCACAGGAACAGGTCTTTTGGCCCTCCAAACCTGGGTTGATCCAGATTCTCTATCTAAACCTGTCGTCTATCTTCTACTCCCTACCCAAGCATGTATCTGTTTAGGTACATCTTAAATGATTATGCCCGCCTCTGCCAGCAATGTGTTCCAGGCATCCACTACCCTGTGCGTAAAGCATTTTCCATGCATATCTCCGAAACTTTTCCCCTTTCACTTTGAACCAGTGACCCCAAGTAATTGAGATGGGCACTCTGGGGGGAAAAAAGCTTCTTGCTATTCACCCTGTCTATACCTCAAATGGGCAACACACCCAGTTACCTTCCTGCAGGAACTCAAGGATTTCTTTCCATTTCTCCTAAATTCAAGGCTGTCTTCTAAACATACTGTTGGATGTCACAATCCCTTTCTAGTGTTCACATTTGGCCTGTTGCCACTGTTCATAAATTTTAATGGATTTGATAATGCAGTCTGGCGTAAAGTAACATCCATTCTTTTGTGAAGCAGTGTACTCTCAGTAAGTAAATTTAACCTGTCTCTTTCTGTAACTTTTCAGTATATGCATATATATGTTACTTATGTGGAATTATCCTTATGTGGAACTGGCACTTGATGTACTGAAAGGACTGTTTTCATTCTTTTCTCTCATAGCCATCAGTTGAATCAGCACTTGTCAGATACACTTTGCCAGCAAATTTTGGAACTGGACAGCATTGCGCTTCTGAGCCATGGGTGCTCAGAATGTGAAGGGGATGTGGATGAACAGGTAAAGCATTGATGCGAAGCTCAGTCAATTTTGAAGTGAGTGATCCACCAATCAATCACCTTGATAAGGATTGCTCTGCTGTGCTTTCGCATTCAAATCATAGTACATAATTCATAAATTGCTTTTAAAGTGGTAAATACATCAATTCTCCTCTTAAACTGGGAGGAATGAGCCTGGCAGTGAGATATTTATTCTAATAAGCTGCTGCATACTTTGTATCATGATGAGAGATTTACACTCTCAAAGCTTAGTTCTGTGTGCTTATGGATGAGTATTTATCTGGCTAAAGTAGTAATGCAAAATATGTGATTAATGCAGTAGACTTTTATTGTGGAAAATAGCATAGTAAAGACAAAATTGATCTTAGCTTAGTCACTGAAAATTGGTTGAAGGTGTTTTGTTTTATTTCTGTGGTTTCAATATGATGGTTGTATTACAAATGTAAATAGAACAAAGAGGATTACAGCACAGGAACAGGGTCTTCGGCCGTCCTTGCCTGCGCCGATCCGGATCCTCAATCTAAACCTATCGCCTATTTTCTAAAGAGTTCTTATCCCTCTACTCCCAACCCATGTATCTATCTAAACACATCTTAAATGATGGTATTGTGTCCGTCGCCTCCAATGCTGGCAATGTGTTCCAGGCACCCACCACCCTCTGCGTAAAGAACTTTCCATGCATATCTCCCCTAAACTTTTCTCCTCTCACTTTGAACCTGTGACCCTGAGTAATTGAGACCCCCACACTGGGAATATTAGTTTAATAATATTAAATATTAATATTTTGGAAATACCCAAGCACTGGCTGTAGCATCCCTGACTGTACATCCTCCTTCACTTTCTCCACTAAGCTGTAAAACTGTCCTCCCTTGTAATGAAAATGTGGGAGTTGCTGATTTAAGACAGAGTTTGATGATATTTCTTTCTGAGGGTAATGAATTCTTGACCACAGAGGGCTGTTATGGCCGGGTCATTGAATATATTCCAGTCAGAGATTTTTAATCAGTAAGAGAATCAGGGTTATGGGCAAAGACAAGAAGGTGAAGTGGGAAAGATCTGATCAGCCTTGATTCCATTGAAAGGTGTATCAGACTTGAGTTGAATGGCCTACTTGCACTCTTAGGTCTTAAGGTATTATGGAAAATGATCAGAAATATATCCTAGCAGGATCTGAAGTGGTAGAATGGGTGGACGTAAACAAGATGGAATTCACCTTGGATCAGTAGTGGTAGGAAGAGTGAATAGAGACAATATAAGCTAAATGGGATAATTTTGAAATATTTTACAGGGGTTAGTGGAGGCAGAAGAGAGATAGAGACCTCGGAAGTGTTTGTGCATAAGTATCTGAAGCTGTCAGGGCAGGTTAGCAAAACAATTAATAAAACATATGGAATTATAAATAGGTGGCTTTATTACTGAGGCAGTGTATGAAAACGCATGGAAAGTATGCTAAACCATACTGATGTGGCCCCGGCAGGCATTTTGATAATGTCCAACTTTGTGACGGCCGCAAAGGCTTTTGAGAGAAGAAATTTGTCTGAAAAGTTCCAGATTTGAGGGATAACAGTTATGTGGATAGATGAGAGAAGCTAGGATTATTGAAGAAAAGACCGGAAGGTAATTTGATTAGAAATTCTTAATTCTTTTAATAAAGTTTAAATAAAGTAGATAATACTAAACTATTACCAGTGTCTGAAAGAGCGATAACCAGAGCTTATTCATTTAAGGTGATTGTCAACACGACTCTAGGCAAGATGAAAAATGAGTGGTTTGAGTTTGGAGTACATTATCCGATTGATCTGATGTATACAGATTCAATAGTAACTTTTAAAAACTAACAAGGAGAGCAAGGGGGTGAGACCAACTGATTCTTCCTTGAAAGAATAAGCCATTTGTCTTCCTAATTAATTGCTGTGGATGCATGCTAACTTTGTGTTCTTTTTATGTATACATTTAAAAGTTTCACACTTTTTAAAAAGGCATCCAGCTTTTCTCTTTTAGAAGAGAATGAGCTACCATGTTACTTATGCTGTTTGTATCTCTTTGCAGCCTCCTAATATCCACTCAGCTTGCACTGCTCCCTAGTTTGTATCATCTATAAATTTTGAAACAATACTCTCGATCTCTACCCCTAAGTAATTCATGTATATTCTAAGCAGCTGAGGTCTCAGCAATATTTTAGGCACTGAGTGCTTCTGGCCCATCAATCAGTCCTTCAGTTGTGCTCATATATTAAACCCCACCCCTACTCCACATGCTCTTTTTATGCTTGTTAACCTTTTGTGTGAAACATTATTGAATATTTTTTGGAAAACTTCCTACATATACTTTTTATCTAGCTAAATTTTTACATTCTCAAAATAAATTTGTCAGACTCTAATTTCCTTTCCTAAAACCATGTTGACAGATCATACAATTATTTCATTGTTAAAATTTCAGATTTAAGTATTTTTCTAACAGTTGATGTCAAACCAACTGCCCTAATGTTCCTTATTTTCTCCCAGTCCTTCGTGGAAAAAGTGTTATGTTTGTTAAGCTTATATCTTCAGGAACTGATCATGAATCCAGCAAAATTGGAAAACACAACCGCAGCAGTAAAATAGTCATAAAGGAATAAAATTGAGAAAGTAACATCTACCACATATGAAATGATAGGGAATCAAAATTATTATAAATAGGTATAATGAGGTGCTCATGAAAGCCTTAAGTTGAGACTCTGTGACTTTGTTCATCCTCTCTCCTTACCAAGCATGGGCAATTAGTTTTCCTGAAGGAGCAAGGCAGTCGAAAGGGGACAGCGACATGAAAATGTTAAATATTTCGTTTCTTGAGGCAGAGTGTTTGCTTTGGTATCTTGTTCTCAATGATATATCAGCAACTTTCCTTGAAACTGTTTCTTTTTTATTCTGTTAATCTTAGGATGAAAAGGAACATTTTGCTTCAGTCTTGATGACAACAAGACTCCTGGCTAAGTTTCTTGGATTCCTTGCCTTCTTCCCTTATCGTACAGATGAGCGACCAGCAAAAGACATGCAAGAGGCAGCTTTCTCCCTGAGGAACAAGGTGCATACATGCCGTAATTTTCATATTTCCTATAGATAATCCATCTGAAGGCATACGTTGTGTTGATTGTAACTTGTCTGGTCACATTGAGTTAATTTTATAAAACTTAACCATTATCATCGAATTCTTGAAACACCTTTTCCCCTTTCCATCTCCTTTGCAAACTTCAGATTTTCCTTTTTGTTTTCGTAAAAACTAAACACATTCTGAGGTTGCATGAATAATAATTGAGAGAGAAAAACAAATTACCCAAATTGGTAATATTGGAATAAAAGATAAGGAAGGGGAAGAATTTCTTGATCCGTTCAGCAGAGCTGCTTTCACCAGTATGTTTTCTGCCCATAACTAGAAAATTGCTGGGGGATGTCGACCAAATGTCTGCAAGGGTACACATTGATTAGTTTAGATTAGTGTTGGAAAAGACAAGGAACAATCTCATAGCTTCTAAATTGGAAGAGGATTCATTTTAGTGTGATAAGCAAGATAAAGATCAGGGCAAAGTAGAGCCACAGCCTGGCAGGGAAAACGGTAAAGGGAGAATAGGTGAAGATCTTTAAGTACGGTGGAGATTGGAAGGGGGAAAATGTTTTTCACAAATTCGATGAGCATGGTTCAAGTTTATAAAATTAACTCAAAGGACCAGACAGATAAAAGTGCTTTAGGTAAAGACTAGGAACATTCTAACAAAGGTGAACTTTAAGGTAAAAACAGGCCCCTTTGATGACAAACGAGACAGGGGTTATGATGGATATCAGGTGAGTTCTTCACATGAGAACCAGGCCAGTACAAGGGGTTGAGAGGAGAGGTGAAGGGGAAAGTAAGACTGATAAAGACAGAATGTGAGAATGGCAGTTAACAAAATGTAACTGAAAATCATCAACCATTGCTTCACCTCAGAAGGAGCAACAGGAATGCTGAGTACTGGGCTAATGGTAAAATTCTTGGTGGTGTAGATTAGCAGAGAGATCTTAGTGTCCATATACATAGATCCCTGAAAGTTGTCACCAAGGTTGTTAAGAAGGCATACCCGTGTTGGTTTTTATTAATAGAGGGATTGAGTTTCAGAGCCACAAGATCATGTTGCAGCTGTACAAAATTCTGGTGCGGCTGCATTTGGTCACCGCATTATAAGAAGGATATGGAAGCTTTGGAAAGGGTTCAGAGTAGATTTGCTAGGATGTTGCCTGGTATAGAGGGAGCGTCTTACAAGGAAACGCTGAGGGACTTGAAGGTTGAGAGGTGACTCAATTGAGACATAAAAGATAATCAGAAGGTTAGATAGGTTGGACAGTGAGAGCCTTTTTCCTTGGATGGTGATGGCTAGCGTGAGGGGACATAGCTTTAAATTGAGAGGTGATAGATATAGGACAGATGTCAGAGATACTTTCTCTACTCCGAGAGTAGGAGGAGCGTGGAACACACTGCCTGCAATAATAGTAGACTCGTGAACTTTAAGGGCATTTAAATGGTCACTGGATAGTCATATGGATGAAAATGGAAATGTATAGGTAAGTGGGCAGCATGCTGGCACAGTGGTTAGCACTGTTGCCTCTCAGCGCCAGAGACCCGGGTTCAATTCCCGCCTCAGGCGACTGTGTGGAGTTTGCACATTCTCCCCGTGTCTGTGTGGGTTTCCTCCCACAGTTCAAAAATGTGCGAGTTAGGTGAATTGGCCATGCTAAATTGCCCGTAGTGTTAGGTGAAGGGGTAAATGTAGGGGAATGGGTCTGGGTGGGTTGCGCTTCGGCAGCCCGGTATGGACTTGTTGGGTTGAAGGGCCTGTTTGCACACTAAGTAATCTAATCTAATCTAAGATGGGCTTCAGATTGGTTTCACAGGTTGGCACATCAAGTGACTGTACTGTGCTGTTATGTTCTATGTAATGCATGTAAAGCTAGTAATGAGAGGTAGTGGGTCCTGTTAGAGGAAAATAGTGTTGTATGCTTACAGATGCAGGACAAAGCTAGAATATTTGATATCAATATTCACTAAGGAGGAAGGATCTGGCATTATCATTAGAAGCAGAGATAGTGGTAGAAATATACAGTGTCAAAATTGAAAGTACTGTATAATCGGCTGGTCTTTAGAGTGGATAAGTCACCTGATCCCTCTGGTCTGCCAACCAGATTGCTAAGAGAAATGGGAGTGTAGATAGCCAAAGGCTTTATTGTAGTCTTGAAGCTTTCCCTTGACGGGGTGATATAGGTGGAGCTTCCAGAGGAGTAAAGAATGGTCAATGTGTAGTTCGTGATCTGCTACTAAAAACTATATGCCAGTTCGTCTAACGTGTGTAGTGGTAAGATTTTGGAATCCATAATTTCGGAAAAAGCAACAAGCACTTGGCGTTAATTAAGGAGGACCAGTTCACATTTCTAAAAGGCAGATTGTACTTGAGTAGTTACATTTTTTGATGAAATAACCAAGAATGTTGATAGAGAGAATGTAGTTGATGTAGCCTGTAAAGTTGCCATTGTCCCAGAAGATCATAGAGCTGCTCTCTTATTACAGATAATTGGTGATTGGCTTAAGCTGAGGGTCACCATGCCTCTAGCAAGGTTGAGAATGTGGCACCTTCATGGTGCCAGTTGCAATTGGCATCGCTGTGCATCACAAACTAGCTGTTCAGACAAATGAGCTGACCAATCTTCATGGTATAATCATGTAATCATTTGACATGGCACTATATAGAAAACTGATCAGTAAAATTGAAGCTTATGGAATGAGGGGAGCGTTTGTCAGAGTCCAGTCTGATAAAATAAAATTGGCATAAGGACACCACAGATCGTAGAGGGTAATAGACAGTGTGGTTTGCCCATGATCAGTGCTGAGACCGCTGCATTGTTTCTTACACTACAGAGTAAAACTTCAAAATGTGCTGATCTTACCAAATTTGGAATGGTGAGCAGTAAAAATGATGCAAACTGCCTCCAACGGGATATTGAAAGGAAGAATGGGGAGACATGGCAAATGGAATTTAATGTAACGAACTGTAGTGTGATTATTTTGGCAGAATGCTCAGGAACAGAGAAACTAGGGCCAACTGCATGATTATTATCTAAAGGTGCAACAATGTAGTCAGAAAGTGGTTAGCAATGTAAATGGGATCTTTGGCTTGGGTATAAAAACAGGGAAACTCTAATTTATAAAGTTCTGCATAGGTCACAACTATATCCGTTTCTTGCTATTGTGCTTAAGAAGAATGTGAAGGTCCTGGATAGAATGGGGAGGAGACTTGCCAAAACAGTTCAAGGAACGGGGGCATTTAGTTGCAAAGTAAAGTTAAAAGGACTTGGGTGTTCTCCTTGGAGTAAAGGAGTTTGAAAGGAGATTTGAAAGATGTGTACAAGATTATGACAGCCTTAGAATAGGTAGACATTTCAATTAATGATACAAGGAGCAGGGGACAATGATTTAAGGTTTGGGCAAAAGATGCAGGCAGAATCTGAGGAAGAGATTTTTAACACACAACCTAATACACACTGTCCATGAGAATGGAAAGAATGAAGTCCAAGGGAAATTGAACCTGCACTTAGAAATAAACTTGCAGGGGGAAGAGTAGGGGGTGTTGAACTGATTGAATATTGGGAGCCACAATATTCACAGCTAAATAGTTGACTTTTGTGCTAAGTGTGATTAAATGCTGACCATCTGAAATAAAAATAGGGACTCTGGCAGTATCAGGTAGATGTACTTGATTATGTGTATAGAACTAGGGTAATAGAAATATTCAGCGAAAGTGAGGACTGCAGATGCTGCAGATCAGAGTCGAGAATGTGGTGCTGAAAAGCACAGCAAGTCAGGGCAGCATCCGAGGAGCAGGAGAATCGACCTTTTGGGTATAGGCCGTTCATCAGGAATGAGACTTGTGGGCCACAGAGGCTGAGAGATAAATGGAACGGGGTGGGACTGGAGGGAAGGTAGATAGGAATATGATGGGTAGATGAAGGTGCAGGTGGAAGTGATAGGTTGGAGGGGAGGGTGGAGCGGATGGGTGGGAAGGAAGATGGACAAGTAGGACTGGTCAAGGGGGTGGTGATTTGTTGGAGGGTTGGGACGGGCTTAAGGTGGGGGGAGGGGAAATGAGGAAACTAGTGAAATCCACATTGATCCCGTGTGGTGCAGGGTCTCAAGGCAGAAGATGGGATGTTCTTCCTCCAGGCATCAGGTGGTAAGGGTTTGTCGATGGAGGTGGCCCATTACCTATATGTCCTTGATGGTGTGGGTGGGGAGATTTAAACCCCATGGGGCGGTGGGGGTTTTAATCGAAATGTTCCTTTTGATTAGAAATAGAAACATTTGCTTTGAATGATGGGAGAATTAGTTTTGTTTTTTACATTTTGTTTTTGTTCTGTGTTAACTCTGTTAATATTTTAATCCAGACTGAGCTGATTATGCCTCTGAACTACCTTTGAATGTTTATCTATAAAAATGCAGGTTGACTATCATAACCGTTGAGTAGTTATCTAATCAGGAAGTACTTGAGTAAGTTATGAAGGGATGGCTCCTCTGGGCCCCTAGATCCATCTATCATCATCAGAAAAGCTTCTAGATGAAACCTCAGTAGCATTGTCCTATCACATCTTGTGACAGAGTAAGTGTGTTCAACATCAGTCGCAACATTTGCTGATCTACCTTTTTTTGTCTTTACCTGCTTAGAGTCCACCTGTTCTGGATGTACACAGATTACTGAGAAAGTCGATTGAAAATCAACGCATCATTTTCACTGTGCCTTGGGTGGTTGAGTTTCTTAGTATGGTGGATCATGTGGCACCATTCCTTGATTATTACCGTAGTGCGTTTACCCTCTTATTGCAAATATACAGGTAAGTGTCAGGAGATACTAGCAGTACAGAATTTTGTTTCACCTGCCCCCAGCACCCCACCAATTTCTCTTTTATTGTTTCTGATTGATGGTGTAACAGTATAGTATTATATTCAAATCTCGGGCCACTTCAAATGAAAGGTTAACAACTTGGGTTTCTATGGTGCCTTTTAAGACAAGTTTTTGACAGCAAATGGAGTATTTTAGAAATGAATTGCAACCCACCCATACCCCTACATTTACCCCTTTACCTAACACTACGGGCAATTTAGCATGGCCAATTCACCTGACCTGCACATCTTTGGGCCATGGGAGGAAACCGGAGCAAGCGGAGGAAACCCATGCAGACACAGGGAGAATGTGCAAACTCCACACAGTCAGTCGCCTGAGTACTTAACACTTTAGCCCAAATTTGAATGCAGTGCAGATTTTGCTACATTTGGACATGAACTACTTCTGAGTCACTGCAAATGGTGTTGAACTTTTGTGCAATCTTCAATGAATTTTCTCATATCTGACCTTGTGATTGCCATTGAAGCCGCTGAAGATGATTGGACATAGGATACTACCCTGAGGAGCACCTGGAGTGATGTCCGGCCCCTGAGATGATTGACCTCCAACAATCGCAGTCATCTGGCTTTGAACCAGAAATGACTGCAACCAAGGAGAGTTTATATGCTACTACGTTTGAAGTCTTCATCTAAATAATTCTTCGATGTCTAAAGGTTCCTACCTCTACTACCCTTTTAGCCAGAGAGCTCTAGATATCTGCATCCCTCTGGGTGTAAGATTCTTTCACCTCCTTACCTTAAAACTGTGTGCCCTGGCATTGATTCATCTACACAGGGAAAAGATTATTCGTAATTAGCGTGTCTGTGTCCATCAGAATTTTGCACACCTCGGTCAGATCCCCGATTACTTCCTATGCTCTAAGGAGTCAGTAGAGCCCATAAAATCTCTCTCCGTAACTGAATTATTCCAGCCCAGCACCATCCTAGTGAATTGCTTCTGCATCCTCTCCAGGGCAGTCATATCATTCTTACAACGTGATGACCAAATTACACATAGTACTCTAGCTCTCAAGTAATATTATGTACAACTCTACTAAAACTTCCTTGCTCTTGAATACCTCAACTAATAAAGGCAAGTGTTTCATATGCCGCCTTAAGCACTTTATCTCCCTGCCCTACTGCTTTCAAGGATCTGTGGAATTGGTCACTGAGGTCTCTTTGATCCTCTGTACGTACTAGGGTCATATATTTCAAAATGTGTACTCCATTGTCTTGTTAGTCCTCCCAAAATCACCTTACCATCCATTAAAAACAAAGAATAAATGTTCTTTTGGAATTTTCATAGCCTTGGGACGACTTGCATGTTTCATTGCTGAATAATTCCTTCAGTTTAACAGACAGGAATTAGGCAAATGTATCAGTCAAGGCACACAGTCAGTGATAGCTGGTTAGTGAAATAGGGGATGCTGTGTCATAATTTGTTAATCTGTTACCAGTTTTGGAAATGTGGTTGTTCCCTTTTCGTATCCACCTCAGACCTGAACCACTCCATGGTTTTTATGTTTTGTGATGCTCTGGTTAGCTAACTTTGATTATAAAAGTCCTGTCAACAAACATGCTGATCTTAAATGCTACAACATTGCTAGGAGGAATGTGATAGCACTGGAGAGGGTGCAGAGGAGATTTACCAGCATGTTGCTTGGGCTGAAGAGTTTCAGTTATGAAAAGAAATTTGACAGACAGGGATTTGTTTTTCCTTAGAGCAGCAGAGATTGAGAGGGAACATGATTGGGATATATGAAATTATGAATTGAATAGAATATCCTTTATGTGTAGTTAAGTACTGGGATACAGTAGATAAAGTTCACAATGTTGCCTCATATGGTGCCATCTTAGGTACAGATTACACAAGTACTCTTAGATATTGAAAAGGGGGACAAAAAGAAAAGAAGTTGCATTACTTTATAGTGATTCAGTATACTTAGTTAAAAGGATAGATGTTACACTCAGATAAACAAATTTCAAATAGATATTGCAATAGTTCAGCACAGGCGTTTCCCCACATGGTCTGATGCCCATGCCAGACCCCAGTCCAACAACTGTCCCTGCTCCGCCTAAGCCTTCAGTCTGTCCTGCACTGGCTGTCAGCTGTTCCAAGCAATGTTTTCTCCAGGACTGTTCTCCTCCCCCCTGCCCCCAACCTCTGCTCCAGCACCTGCTCCCTGCGCTGCCCTTTGGGTGAGTTCAAATCAAAAGTTGAAAAGCGAACACAGAGGAGAAACCAAAGAGAGAAAAAATAAGAAAAGAATGGGCAAAGCAGAGGAGCCCCTGCTGGAGCAGCTTACTCTGCCACCAAAACGGCATGGATAGGCTAGATAAGAATAAACTTTTCCTCTTGATGGAGAGATCAGTAACCAGGTGGAATAGATTTAGGGTAAGAAACAGAAGGTTTAGAGGAGATGCGAGGAAAATCTTTTTTTCACCCAGAAGGTGGTGGAGATCTAGAACTCACTGCCTGTAAGGATGGTAGATGTAGAAATCCTCATAACATTTTTGAAGTATTTAGTGTGCACTTGAGATGCTAAGACATACAGAGCTATGTGCCAAGAGCTAGAAAATGTTATTAGAATAGTAAGATGGTTGCTTTTGACCAGCATAGATGTGATTGGCCTCTTTCTATGCTGTAGACCTCTATGGTCATAAGAACGCTGTATATAAATGAGTGACTATGAAAATGCCCTGAGAGTAAAGTAAATCCCATCTGCTCCAGAAGTGTGTCATAACATGTCTGAACACATTGATAAACAATATCTATAACACTGAATGTGGATTAGTAAGTTGAAAAGAAAATACTATTTTCAACCCAAGAACTTGTTCTAGTGACCATTTGGTGAACAAATGATTAATTAGTACATTTGACAGTGCAATAGTTTCAAAGAGAGAGAAGGGTACCTGCACATTTGTTTATATTTTAGTTAAAATGGCCTTACTCTGTGGTTCATCAAACAGATCCTTGGTTCTAACAAGTGAGCAAAATGACAATTTCCTGAACAAGCTGCTGATTCTTGCTGTATTGGGGTGGCTTTTCCAGGCAAGTACTTATCAAATGTTAACCAAGATTGAGTTTGAGATTTTGAGTTTGAAAACTGCAGTTCGTGGATTTAAGTTAATGGATTCTTCAAATGCTTGATTAGTTTGTAGAACGTAAATTTTGTAGTGTGTGGTAGAGATTGTTGAAGGTGCCAACCTTTGCTTTAGGTTTTGTTTATTGTGACTATTTTTTCCAAATGGTACTGTGGGAGGACCTGAACCACGCAGAAGTGTTTGAGAAAGACAGCTCACAAACATGTTCTTCAGGATCACTGGAGATGAGCAATAAGTGTAGGCCTACTCAAGAATGAATTGTAAGTGTGAAAAGAAAGAATAGTGTCTTCCTCAACCTGAATATCTTAGCTTTGAGAAGTTTCTGAAACAAACAGTCAGAAATGTCTTTCTCCCTTTAGTAAAGAGAAGGTCTAAAGTCACCTGACAACAAGATTATAGTCCAACAGGTTTATTTGAAAACACAAAACTTCTGAGCACTGCCCCTTTGTCTGGCAATGTCTTCAGTAAAGAGAGGTATTGCAGGTGAATCAGAAAGGAGAAATCACTACCTAATAAATGCTCTCAGATTTAGTGCCTTGTTTATCTCAACAGCACACCTCAAAAAGCTCCCCAATATGATATTTTACTGAACTCTTTAATTTAATGGATTTGTGCTTACTAAAAGGAGGAATGACCAGTTCCGAAATCTTTGCAAATCTTCAGAGATTTGGGTTCATGGGAAAAAAATAGGGGTTGAACTGACCATTGAAAGTAGTATGGTATGACACATATATATATATGATATGTAATTCACATTTTCAACTTCATTGTTGATATTTTTTTAGATTCCAGCAGTTCCTGAAGAAATGTTCTTTAATGAAGAGAATGTTGATGGATTTGAAATAAAAGTATCAGACCAAGGATTGGTAAGTCATATGTGAGGCAGGTGTTGAATGTTTTTTTCCACTGTTTCATCGAAGCGCTGTTCAGTTCATAGTTGAAATTTCCTTTAAAGTTATTGTTTTATTATCAGATTGGTATGAGGTCTCCATGTCTCTGGTAAAAGCTATGCAATGCAAAATCATTCAGTGCAGCTGGTTGTTATTTGATTGTCAATGTGTTTAGTAATATTGGGCCTTTGGAATAATACTGGGGTGGAGAGCTACTAATTAGCCAGTGCAGTAGACAGTTTGTGCAAGATGTTATATGAAAGCTGCATTGGGTGTAGCAGAATAGCCTGCCAATTCATTCAAGTTTCCAAAGAATAAGACTGAAATAAGGCCACTTGGTTGCTCAGGACCTATACTCTGCATAAGACTGAAGATGGTGTACAGAAAGGAATAAAATCTTTTATGAGCATATTCTTTAATGCTGATGACCTCACATCTTAACCCTAATTCCATACATGTTGGACTCTTGCTTGCACTTGAGAGTGTGACCATATGCTTCCAAACTCTAATGCCTTTCAGTTGTTCAACCTCGCACCTCAATTTTTTTTCTTCTGAATGTTCCCTCACTTGACCTTTTTAGCTACTCCATTCTACTTATTACTTTATTTATGTAAAGCAATTTAAAGTGTCAGTGCACAATTCTAAGTATAGCTATTGTTAGAGCCCTTGTTAGTTTTTCATTACTTTTAGTTTGTTCTTTTTATCAAGGTAATCCAAGATGGAGGATGGGAAAAAATGTGGCTGTAAGAGCTACTCCTTTTTTGAGGTATTTTAGATTATGGAGGTGATTTCCTTGAATTCCATGTGCAGCAATTACTGTTTTATATGCTGTTGCATTGTATTGGAAGTTTGAGGAGAGAAAAGCAATCAAAACAACAGCACTTCAAAAAGGAGGAAGACAGACAAAGGCAGAGACCACATGGCCAGAGAAAGGAGGTGATACTGCTGTTGGACATAGCAGTGAATCTACACATTTGCTGCCTTTGCTGTTTGAGTTCAAATATCTCTGGAGATTGGAGCCTGTCTAGAAAAAAATTAACAAATAGCGAAATTCACAGCTGACCTTGGAGGAACCTGTGTAGGAGAGCTCACAGCATGGGAGAAGCTAAGTGCATAGTTTTTAAGTATAACATTGCTGTAAATCTGCCATAGTGAATAGAGTAGGTTCACTTTTGATTTTGTTTTATTGATATGTCTTTTGATTAAATTTTAAAAATATAAAGCATAGGTACGAAGTTAGCCTGGAGAGTGCTTTTTAGAACAATAAGATGGTGCTATTTTCTCGGTCTGTAGATTAAGAGGCAAAGATGGCCTTTATTAAAGTGATGTGCTCTTCCTGTCAGATGTGAGAGATTAGGGAGAGTTTTTATGTTGCTGATGATTATGTTGGCAGTAAGTGTGGTTGGTTGCGAATCCTATCAAATTGCATGAATCGGTTGGAGTGGCAGTTAGAGGCATTGAGGAATTTACAGGAGCTAGTGATGTGATGGATGGCAGGTATAGAAAGGGAGAAAAAAAACCCACAAATACAGTTGGGTATCATACAATCCTACTGTCTGGAAACAGGCCATTTGGCCCAACAAGTCCACACCGACCCTTTGAAGAATATCCCACCCAGACCCATTCCCTTACCCTATTACTTCATATTTCCACTGACCAATGCCCCTAACCTACACATCCCCGAACACCACAGGCAATTTAGCATGGCCAGTTCACATAATCAGTACATCTTTGGACTGTGAGAGGAAACTGGAGCACCCGGAGGAAATCCACACAAATACAGGGAGAATGTGCAAACTCCGCCCAGACAGTCGCCCAAGATAGTTGGATTTCCTGCAGAAAAGTTGGTATAGGGAGGGAGGTAGGTAGGTTATCCATATCTCAAACAAGTATGCTGTTTGAAAAATGTGGGAGTGATGGGCTCAGGGGAGTGTAGCACAAACAGCCAAGGCTCTAGTACTGAGAATGGCTCTCTTGTAACAAAGGGTACATCAGGTTCCAAGCGATCAGTTGTTATAGGGGACTCTGTAATGAGAGGCACAGCAGTGAGAAATTAGCGAGTATGTTGCCTCCCTTGGTGCCAGGATCAAAGATATCTCTGAAAGGGTACAGAATGTTCTCAAAGGGGAAAGGAACCAGCAGGAGTATGTTGTGCATATTGGAACTAATAATGTTGGAAAGGAAAAAGATGAGATTCTGAAGGGAGAATATAAACAGGCAGGAATTATAAAGGAGTTCCTTGAGGATAGTAATATCTGGATGTCTCCCAAAGCTCCGAGGTGGTGAGGGTAGGTATAAGAGGATTGAGCAGATGAATATGTGGCTGAGGAGCTAGTGCAGGAAGAAGAGTTCCCATTTCTGGATCATTGGAATCTGTTCTGGGGTAAAAGTGACCTGTACAAGAAGGATGAATTGCACCAAAATTGGAGTGGGGCTATAATATACTACCAGGGAGATTTGCTTGAGCTGCTTGGGAGGATTCAAACTAGTAAGATTGGGGGGTTGAGGGCGATATGGGACCCTGAGAGATACTGAGGGAGAGAGATCAATCTGAGAAAAGGAGTGAATCAAACAGTCAGGGCAGGCAAGAACAAAGCAGAGAATGAGATAGGACTGATAAATTAAACTGCATTTATTTCAATGCAAGAGACCCAGTAGAGAAAGCAGATAAACTCAGGGCATGGCTAGGAATATGGGACTAGTATATCATAGCTATTACAAAGATGTGGCTCAGGGATGGACAGGACTGGCAGCTTAATGTGCTGAAAATGTGTTGCTGGAAAAGCGCAGCAGCTCAGGTAGCATCCAAGGAGCAGGAGAGTCGACATATCGGGCATGAGCCCTTCTTCAGGAATGAGGAAAGTGTGTCCAGCAGGCTAAGATGAAAGGTAGGGAGGATTTGGGGGAGGGGCGTTGGAAATGCGATATTTGGAAGTAGGTCAAGGTGAGGGTGATAGGCCAGAGTGGAGGTGGGGGCAGAGAGGTCAGGAAGAAGATTGCAGGTTAGGAAGGCGGTGCTGAGTTCGAGGAATTTGACTGAGACAAGGTGGGGGGAGGGGAAATGAGGAAACTGGAGAAATCTGAATTCATCCTTGTGGTTGGAGGGTTCCTAGGCAGAAGATGAGGCGCTCTTCTACACTGGCACCACTCCCCACCTTTTCCTCCGCTACATCGATGACTGTATCGGCGCTGCCTCGTGCTCCCACGAGGAGGTTGAACAGTTCATCAACTTTACCAACACCTTCCATCCCGACCTCAAATTCACCTGGACTGTCTCAGACTCCTCCCTCCCCTTCCTAGACTTTTCCATTTCTATCTCATGCGACCAAATCAACACAGACATCTACTATAAACCGATTGACTCCCACAGCTACCTGGACTACACCACCTCCCACCCTGCCCCTTGTAAAATCGCCATCCCATATTCCCAATTCCTTCGTCTCCGCCGCATCTGCTCCCAGGAGGACCAGTTCCAATACCGAACAACCCAGATGGCCTCCTTCTTCAAAGACCGCAGATTCCCCCCAGACGTGATCGACGATGCCCTCCACCGCATCTCCTCCACTTCCCGCTCCTCTGCCCTTGAGCCCCGCCCCCCCCCCCCCCCCCCCCCCCCAACCGCCACCAGGACAGAACCCCACTGGTTCTCACCTACCACCCCACCAACCTCCGTATACAGCGTATCATCTGCCGTCATTTCCGCCACCTCCAAACGGACCCCACCACCAGGGATATATTTCCCTCCCCTCCCCTATCAGCGTTCCGCAAAGACCACTCCCTTCGTGACTCCCTCGTCAGGTCCACACCCCCCACCAACCCAACCTCCACTCCCGGCACCTTCCCCTGAAACCGCAGGAAATGCAAAACTTGTGCCCACACCTCCTCCCTTACCTCTCTCCAAGGCCCCAAGGGATCCTTCCATATCCGCCACAAATTCACCTGCACCTCTACACACATCATCTATTGCATCCGCTGCACCCGATGTGGCCTCCTCTATATTGGGGAGACGGGCCGCCTACTTGCGGAACGCTTCTGGGAACACCTCTGGGACGCCCGGACCAACCAACCCAACCACCCCGTGGCTCAACACTTTAACTCTCCCTCCCACTTCACCGAGGACATGCAGGTCCTTGGACTCCTCCATCGGCAGAACATAACAACACAACGGTTGGAGGAAGAGCGCCTCATCTTCCGCCTGGGAACCCTCCAACCACAAGGGATGAACTCAGATTTCTCCAGTTTCCTTATTTCCCCTCCCCCCCACCCCCCCACCTTGTCTCAGTCGGTTCCCTCGAACTCAGCACCGCCCTCCTAACCTGCAATTTTTTTCCTGACCTCTCCGCCCCCACCCTACTCCGGCCTATCACCCTCACCTTAACCTCCTTCCACCTATCGCATCTCCATCGCCCCTCCCCCAAGTCCCTCCTCCCTACCTTTTATCTTAGCCTGCTGGACACATTTTCCTCATTCCTGATGAAGGGCTTTTGCCCGAAAACGTCGAATTTCCTGTTCCTTGGATGCTGCCTGACCTGCTGCGCTTTAACCAGCAACACATTTTCAGCTCTAAATGGGAGGAAGGTCAATTTTGATGGTATTAGGCAAGAACTTTCAAAAGTTGATTGGGTGCGGATGTTTGAAGGTAAAGGGATGGCTGGAAGATGGAAGCCTTCAGAAATGAGATAACGAGAGTCCAGGGAGTTCACCCTGTTAGGGTGAAAGGAAAGCCTGGTCAGTGGAGGGAATGTTGGATAACTAGAGAAATTGAGGGTTTGGTTAAGAAAAAGGTGGAAGCACAGTGGGGCAGCGCAGTGGCTCAGTGGTTAGCACTGCTACCTCACAGCGGCAGTGACCCGAGTTCCATTCCTGTCTCAGGCAAATGTCTGTGTAGAGCTTGCATATTCTCCCCATGTCTGCGTGAGTTTGCTCCAGGTGCCTGTTTCCACACTGTAGGGATTCTAATCATTCTAATGTGTCAGATATAGATAGCAAAGATTGAGTGAATCCTTAGATAGTGTATAGGCAGTAGAAATTTACTTAAGATGGAAATCAGGAGGGCAAAAAGGGGACTCAAAATAGCTTTGGTAAATGTGGTTAAGGAGAATCCAAAAAGATTCTATAAATATATTAAGGACAAAAGGGTAACTAGGGAGAAAATAGGACCCATCAAACATCAACAAGACAGCATAGGTGTGAGACTGCAGGAGATGGTGGAGATTCTTATTGAGTATTTTGCATCAGTGCTGAAAATGTGTTGCTGGTTAAAGCACAGCAGGTCAGGCAGCATCCGAGGAACAGGAAATTCGACGTTTCAGGCCAGAGCCCTTCATCAGGCTCTGGCCCGAAACGTCGAATTTCCTGTTCCTTGGATGCTGCCTGACCTGCTGTGCTTTAACCAGCAACACATTTTCAGCTCTGATCTCCAGTATCTGCAGACCTCACTTTTTACTCGAATATTTTGCATCAGTGTTTACTGTGGAGGACATGGAAGATCTAAAATGTGGGGCGACAAGTGATGACGTCTTGAAAAATGTCATAATACAGAGGTGGTGGTGTTGGATGTCTTGAAATGCATAAAGGTGGATACATCCCCTGGACCTGATCAGATGTAACCTAGAACCCTGTACAAAGCTAGTGAAGTGATTTCTGGGCTCCTTGCTGAGATACTTGGATCATTGATAGTCACAGATGAGGTGTCAGAAGACTGGAGATTGGCTAACGTGATGCCAGTCTACCATGAGGAACCTTGTTGAACGCCTTACTTGAATCCATGTAGATCACAGCCAGATGTGGAAAAGCAAGGACTGATTAAGGATAGTCAACATGGCTTTGTGAGAGGGAAATTGTCTCACTAACCTGATTGAGTTTTTTTGAAGAAGTAATGAAGGTGATTGATGAAGGCAGAGAGGGGTGGGTGTGATCTCCATGGCTTTTAGTCAGGCGTTCAACAAGGTTCCTCATGGTAGACTGGTTAGCAAGGTTAGCTCACGTGGAATACAGGGAGAGCTAACCACTTGGATACAGAACTGGCTCAAAGGTAGAAGACAAAGGGTGTTGGTAGAGGATCTTCTTTCATATTGGAGCCCTGTGACCAGTGGAGTGCCACAAGGATTGGTGCTGGATCCACTGCTTTTTGTCATTTTTATAAATGATTTAGATGTGAACGTTGGAGGTATATAAACACCAACATTGAAGGTGTAGTGGACAACGAAGAAGGTTACCTCAGAGTACAATAGGATCTTGATCAGATAGGCCAATGGGCCAAAGAGTGGCAGATAGAGTTTAATTTAGATAAATGTGAGGTGCTGCATTTTGGAAAAGCAAATTAGGGCAGGACTTATATACTTAAGGGTAATGTCCTGGGAGTGTTGCAGAACAAAGAGACCTTGGTGTACAGGTTCATAGCTTTTTGAAAGTGGTGTTGCAGGTAGATAGATAGGGTAGTGAAGAAGGTGTTTGATATGTTTTCCTTTATTAGTCAGAGCACTAAGTATAAGAATTGGGAGGTCATGTTGTGGACATTGTGTGACCATTTTTGGAATATTACATTCATTTCTGGTCTCCTTCCTATTGGAATGATGTTATGAAACTTGAAAGGGTTCAGAAAAGATTTATAAGGATGTTACCAGGGCTGGAGAGTTTGAGCTATGGGGAGAGTCTGAATAAGCTGCGACCTCCCTGAGCATCGGAGGCTGAAGGGTGACCTTATAGAGGTTTATCAAGTCATGAGAGTTGTGGATAGGGTATATAGACAAGGTCTTTTCCCTGGGGTGGGAGAGCCCAGAACTAGAGGGCATAAGTTTAGGGTGAGAGGGGAAAAATTTAAAAAGGAACTAAAGTTCTTTTTAACACAATGGGTGGTGCATGTATGGAATGAGCTGCTGGAGGAAGTGATGGACGGTGCTATGATTACAATATTTAAAAGGCATCTGGATGGGTATATGAACCGGAAGGGTTTGGAGAGCTATGGGTTAAGTGCTGGCAAATGGGACTAGATTAGGTTAGGATATTTGATCGGTATGGGTGAGTTGGACCGAAGGGTCGGTTTCCGTGCTGTACATCTCTGACTGGATGACTATTACTCTAATTTTGCTTTGGAGCCATTAACTGGGAATTGACAGCTAAAAATGGCTTCTGGACTGTAGGTAAAATGAAAAAAGACCAAACATGCTTTTGTTTATTCATGAGGCCAGGCCTGGCAGTTTATTGCAGGTTGGTTCCTGATCTGCAGATGCTTCATCGGCAGATAAAAGCATGATGTTTAAATAGACCACAGAAATTGGCTATTAGTGAGGTCAGTACCTGGGAATTGGTTCCAGCAAGCCTGGAAAGACCTTGCGCTGAAGCAGATGGAGATGTTTGAATGGTAACTGGGACCTGTGGAGGAGCTGGTTAATCTGTCAGGGAGTGGCCAGAGTTTGAATTGATTTTCTGTAACAATAAAGAGGAATCTGGCAGTTTATGTGACAGCATGAAGATTTGAGAGCTCCCCACTTAATCTCCCATGAAAAGTTCTTGGAAGTTCAGAGAATTGAAAACTGAGTTCTAAGTATTGCTGCCTTTATCTGAATGAACTGTAAAGGTAACCCTGATCAACATCTTCAGATACGAGACTGTGGTGCTGGAAAAGCACATCAGGTCAGGCAGTATCTGAGGAGCAGAAGAATCGCATTTTGGGCTTAAGCCCTTCATCAGGGAGGGCTTATGCCTGAGATGTCGATTCTCAAGCTCCTTGAATGCTGCCTGACCTGATGTGCTTTTCCAGCACCGCACTCTTGACTCTGATCTCCAGCATCTGCAGTCCTCACTTTCTCCCTCCGACATCTTCAGATAATCAACCAAAGAACCGTCATCTATGCCTGTGGAACCATGTATCATGAAAACTATTAAGAAAATTTTGTTTTCTTTTTCCCACAATCCTGTTTGTTTGTTTGTGTGAATGGGGCTTTAAAGAAAGGTTTTTTGAGTTTGAACGATAATTTGTTTAATTTTACTCTGCTAAAGTTGTTACATCAATAAGTTGCAATGTTATTTGTTTAAGGTTTAAACCAGTGTGTGGAACTGATTATTTGCAGAGACTGGCACTGTGCATTAATAGAACAAAGCGCAGTGCAGGCCCTTCAGCCCTCAATGTTGCACTGACCTGTGAAACCTGTCTGAAGCCCATCTGACTTATATTATTCCATTACCATCCATATTGAAAAGTGTGGTGCTGGATAAAAGGCAGCATCTGAGGAGCAGGAGAGTTGATGTTTCGATCATGGGCTCTTCATCAGGAATGAAGGAGTGTCTCAAGGGCGCTGAGAGATAAATGGGGGAGAGGGGTGTGGGGTGGGGTTGGGAGAAAGTTAGTTAGGAATGCGATAATTAGATGAAGGTGGGGTGTGATGGTGATAGGTCAGAGAGGAGGGTGGAGTGGATAGGCTGGAAGGAAGATAGACAGGTAGGACAGTTCAAGAGGGTGGTGCGGAGTTGGGAGGTTGGATCTGGGATAAGATGGCGAGGGTGGGGTGGGAGAGGAAATGAAGAAAGTGGTGAAACTGACATTAATTTCATGTGATTGGAGGGTTCCAATGCAGAAGATGAGGCGTTCTTCCTTCTGGCGTTGGGTGGCTAGAGTTTGGTGGTGGACGAGGCCCAGGACTTGCATGTCCTCAGCAGAGTGGGAGGGGGATTTGAAGTGTTCAGCCACATGGCGGTAGGGTTGTTCAGTGTGTGTGTGCGCCAGACATGTGCCCTGAACTGCACCGCAAGTGGCGTCCTGTCTCCCCCATGTAAAGGAGACATTGAGAGCAATGGACGCAGTAGATGAGGTGGATTGGTTTGGGGGCGTGGACCTAACGAAGGAGATGTGGAGGGAATGATCTCAATGGAACGTACATAGGGGAGTTTCCCTCTGTGACTCCCTTGTTAGGCCTGCAACCCCCTCCACACCCAACACCTTTCCTCGCCAACACACGAGGTGTAAAACCTGTGCCCTCATCTCAGTCCAAGGCCCTAAAGGAAATTTCGAATCCATTTGAGATTTTCCTGCAAATCCACCCATCTCATCTACTGCATCTATTATTCTTGGTGTGTTCTCTTCTACATGAGGGAGACAGGAAGCCAACTAGCAAGGAGGTTCATGCACCAAACCATCCCACCGCCCTGTGACCAACCACTTCAACTCCCCCTCCCCCAGTGACATTGCAAGTCCTGGGCTCCCTCCACCGCCAAACCAAACTCACCTGCCAACTAGAGGAAGGACATCTTTCACCTTGGGACCCTCCAACCAACATTGACTTCACCAGTTTCCAAATCTCCCCTCTGCCCACCTCATCCCACATCCAACCCTCCAACTGGACACTGCCCTCTTAATCTGTCCATCTTCCTTCCACCTGTTCATCCATCAACCTATCACAGTTATCCCCTCTGCATCCACCTATTGCCTCCCCACTTAGCTTGCTCTCAGCCCCCTTTTCCCCTCCACATTCCTTTAAAAGGACTTATGCCCAAAATGTTGACTCTCCTGCTTCCGAGATGCTGCCTGACCTGTGCTTTTCTAATGCCACGCTTTCAACTCTGACTCTCCAGCATCTTCAGTCCTTACTTTCTCCTGATTTGGTTTGGCTGTCTTTCTCCATGTCATAAAATTATATAGGTATATCCAATGCATTTTGGAATCTTCAAGTATGCAAAACAATAGATTGTAGACCTGACTGCATAACATTGCCATCATTCCATAAGCTGCACTCTAAAAGACAAATAGTTTCTCATTCTCCCCAGAAGTAAACAGATAATGAGATATGTAATATTAAATCATTGCTGAATTGTCAATGTCCCAGAAGCACAGTCTATTTCAAGTTGCGTATTATTTCACGATGCAGGTCCTGGTTAGACGCTGTCAAGGACCATTCTTTGAGCCTTTCCTACCCAAGTTCAACCTTTTGCTGGTCGTGTCTTCCATTCCTCACCTGCTCAATGCAATTAAGATGGAGGAACTCCAGGAAATGTGGACAACAATGCCATATGAATAGTTAGCATAGTGGGCTCATTATCCAGAGGCCTCAGCTAATAAGTTGAAGATGAGGATTTAAGTCACAGCAGAGCAAGGACTGTCCAGCCCATGTCCCTGCATTTCACTTTGTGCTATTTTCCTGTTTTCTGTCTCTAATCCTGCACATTTATCATTTTTAGGTGATAACCTAGTTCTCCTTTTGATTGTCTCAATTGAAGTTGCCTCCACCACGTTTTCAGCAGTCCATTCTGGACAAAAACTACTCACTGTGATGATCTTTTTTCTCGCATTTGCTTCTTTTGCCAATTATTTTAAAGCTGCGTCCTCTCTTACTCAATCCTTTCAAGAGTGGAACGGTTTGTCTCTAACTATTCATGCAGACCCCTCTTGAATTTGAACAGCTCAGTTTTCAACTTTCGCTTCTCCAAAGAAAGCAGTCGTAACTTCTCCAACCTGCGTAACTGAAATTCTTCATCCCTAGATTTGTCCTTGTGAATCTTCTCATCCTCTGTGTTACTTTCATGTTCTTAAAGTGTGGTGTCCAGAATGCATTGTTCCAGCTGAGGTCAAACCAGTGCCTTATCAAGTTCAAAATGAGGTCTGCAGATGCTGGAGATCACAGCTGAAAATGTGTTGCTGGTTAAAGCACAGCAGGTTAGGCAGCATCTCAGGAATAGGGAATTCGAGCATAAGCCCTTCATCAGGAATGAGAGAGAGTAGCCAAGCAGGCTAAGATAAAAGGTAGGGAGGAGGGACTTGGGGGAGGGGCGATGGAGGTGGGATAGGTGGAAGGAGGTAAAGGTGAGGGTGATAGGCCGGAGTGGGGTGGGGGCGGAGAGGTCAGTAAGGAGATTGCAGGTTAGGAGGGCGGTGCTGAGTTGAGGGAACCGACTGAAACAAGGTGGGGGGAGGGGAAATGAGGAAACTGGAGAAATCTGAATTCATACCTTGTGGTTGGAGGGTTCCCAGGCGGAAGATGAGGCGCTCCTCCTCCAGCCGTCGTGTTGTTATGTTCTGCCGGTGGAGGAGTCCAAGGACCTGCATGTCCTCGGTGGAGTGGGAGGGAGAGTTAAAGTGTTGAGCCACGAGGTGGTTGGGTTGGTTGGTCCGTGCGGCCCAGAGGTGTTCTCTGAAGCGTTCCGCAAGTAAGCGGCCTGTCTCCCCAATATAGAGGAGGCCACATCGGATGCAGCGGATGCAATAGATGATGTGTGTGGAGGTACCGGTGAACTTGTGGCGGATATGACAAGCATCCTTGTTCTTATGCTCTACACCCATATTAATGAAGTCTAGGTACTGTATATTTTATTGACTGCTTGATCAACCTGGCCTGCCACCTTCAATGATTTATGCATGTATACTCCCAGATTCATCTACTTTTGCATTCACTTTAGATTTATTTTCTTTATTTTGTATTGTGTCTTCGTGTTCTTCTTATCTAATAAATTGCTTGACACTTCTCTGCCTTAAATTTCATCTGCCATCTGTCAGTCAATTCCACCAATCTGTCTGTTCTTTTGAAGTTCTGCATTTTCCTCCTCCTAGTTGGCAGTGCTTCTAAATTTTGTGTTAACTGTCAATTTTGAGATTGTGCCCTGTGCACAAAGCTTACATTACTGATAATTATCAGGAAAGGCAAGAGTCCCATAACTGACCCCTGGTAAATTCCACTGTCTATTCTCTCCAGCTTGAAAAACACAAGTCATCCAGTACTGTCCTTATCTGTCACATGGCAAAATTTGTATTCATGTTGTTGCTGTCCCTTTTATTCCATGACCTATAACTCTGCCAATAGTTTGCTGTGTAACAGATATATCAGATACCTCCTGGAAGTTCACGTTTACCACAATAACCATATTACCCTTGTCAACCCTCTGTTACCTCTTCAGGATATTCAAAGAAGTTAGTTCAACGTTATTTTCCCTTAATCCATGCTTTGTTGTTTAATTATTATGCAGATGTTTTTGTGACTATTAATTATTGCTTCTAGAATTTCCCACATCACTGAAGTTGATCTTTGCCTATCTTTACATGCTTCTTCAAAAAAAATATGATGTTTGCAATTCTCCACTCCTCTGGCATCACCTCTAATGCTAAGACTGGAAAATTATGGCCAGTGCCTCCCAAAGTTCCACACCCATTTGCCTCAGTATCACCTGATGCATCTCTTCCAGTCCTGCCCTTTTTTGACTCAAATATCTGGTTATAGCCAAATCAGCATAATTTGTAACTCTTCAATATTATTTGATTATTGTGCACGTTCACAGGCATGCATAGAAATCCTGATTTTAAACTTTATTACTTTCTTCCTTGCTCTGGTCTTGCCTATTAATTTATTTTGCCTTATTTTGTTGTGATCTGTCTCCCTTTCTACCTGCCAAGTTTGTTCAAACCCCTACAATTGCACTAACAAGCAACCCTCTGGAACACTATCCTAGCTCTATTCAGATGCAAACTGTCCAGCCTACACAGATTCCAACTTCCTGAGAACTGGCCCCAGACTCTAATGTTTTCCTTCTTATACCATCTTTCCAACCATTTTCTTCATCTGCTTACCTGCATCCACTTGTCTGTGCCATTTGTAGTAATCTGAAGATTAGTACTCCTGAGTTCCTATTTGCTAGTTTTCTATCTAGCAGAGCCATAACCTCCTTTCTGCCCATGTCAATATGGACCACCATTCCTAGCTGGTTGCCCTCCCCTGTCAGACTGTTCTACAGCTACTCAAAGACATCCTTGGCCCTGCATCAAACAGAAGAGACATGTCTCCAGCAACACCTATCTAACCCCTAACTGTTGATCACCTTTCATTGCTGTGCTTCCAGTTTTCCTTGTACACTTCACTGAACAGCTGAGCTGCCCATGGTGCCATAAGCTTGACTCTGGCTGTATTTGTCAGATGAAACATCACTTTGATCATTATTCAGAACTGAGTACTGTTTGGAGGTCTGGATGTTTTCATGGAGGTCTTGCATTACCCAGACTGCAAGATAGCATTCATGACCATTAGTAAGTCATGGGGAATTGAGGAGTATTCTCTAAGTGGTTGAAGCAATACCAAAATACAAAGGAAGATGGCTAATGTTGCTGGAGATTAGTGACCTAGGTTTAACCATTTGAGCTGCTTCATCAATAAAACTCCATCCGTCATAAAGTCATAAATTTAGAAATGGAGATGCTCGATGATTGCACAGCTGTCAATTCCATTCACAATTCAGCTCATATTGCATGTGGGATCAGATTGGTTCAGTGGGCACCATTCAAGCTTGGCTAGTAACATTTGTGTTACACAAGAACAAAACAATGCCAATTTCTATCACAACTGAAAGTATTGGTGATCTTCCATCGACATTCAACAGCATTACCATAACCAAATCTCCCATCATCAAAATCCTAAAGGTCAGCATTGAACAGAAACACAACCAAACTGAGCAAAACGTCTTTTCCCTGGGGTGGGGAAGTCCAGAACTAGAGGCCATAGGTTTATGGTGAGAGGGGAAAGGTATTAAAGAGACCTAAAGGGCAACTTCTTCATGCAAAGGGCGATTACGTGCATAGAATGAGCTGCTAGAGGAAGCGGTGGAGATTAGTACAATTGCAATATTTAAAAGGCATCTGGATGGGTATATGAATAGGAAGGGTTTGGAGGGATATGGGCCGGGTGCTGGCAGGTGGGACTAGATTGGTTTGGGATATCTGGTGGGCATGGACGAGTTGGACAGAAGGGTCTATTTCCGTGCTGTATGACTCAATGACACAAATATCATTGTTGCAAAGAGAAACTAGAAGTTCTGAATTCTGTGGTGAATAATTTGCTCTACTCCCCAAAATCCTATTCACCTCCCAGGCCACTAGTCAGAAGAATGCATGGCTTCCAACAACACTCAAACAACAATATTGGCAACCTCCAGAATTTGATTGGTAAAAGATTCATAACATGAACAATTCACTCCCTTCATCTCTGCTATCAAAAGCACGTACGGTAGCAACTTGTGAAGACGACTTTGACAGCACCTTCTTAAGCTGAGTTGTCTACCACCAAGAAGAACAGAGTGCAGATGGAAACTCCATCTGCAAGTGACACCACCATGCCAAATACAGTCCTGAACTGGAGCTATATTGCTATATCTTCACTGTCTTTATGTCAAAAATCTTAGAATTCTAGGACCATTAATGCTGTAGGTGTACCTACACCCTGTAGGCCCACCCCAAGAAGATGGTTCCTGAGCAAATGCTGACAGTGCAATGTTCTCCCATCTCTCTGTTGTAATATCAGTCAATTTTTGGCATGCTGTTGCATCAGCCTTTTTAATATAAATATTAATTTGTTTATAATATTTAAAGAAAGAACTTGAGTCTATTCTGTTTGTGGATTCTCAATAATTGGTGTTATAATAAGCCAAATGGACAACAAAAAGACCTATTTTCAAAACAATATTGCAGCTGTATTAATGTTTGGAATTATTTACACTTCCCTGTTGGGAAAGCATCCATCCATTTGTCTTCACAGGTCTTGGTTGAAATGGGGAAGTTACAGACATACAGTGAAGTCCAGTTGGTTTGCTGCATTAAAGATGCAAGCATATGATTTCACCCTGAGCAGCGTAATTTATAATAGAGGTCCATATCCAAGAAATGTATCAAGTTAGACTGAGCATGGTGTGTGCTTTTCCTTTTACAGGATTCCATCCCACTGGTTGACCAACAACTGCTATATCTTTGCTGTCCTTATCTGAGTGAGTATGTTCTCAACATCGGAAGATGGGTTAGAGGAGGTGGTGCTAAAGATAGAAAATTATATAGATATTTGTTTGATCTGTCTGCTACTGCACATCTGGAATTGATTTTGGGTTCTATTGTGAAGGCATTTTAAAAAGAGTGGTTACATTGAGGTGTACATGATTGTACCGGGTTACATAAGGTAAACAAAGATTAGCCTATCCAGATGGATAGTACAAGTAGGAAGGGACATGCATTTAAGGTTGGGGGAAGAGATACAGGGGATTATGAGGGAGAGCTATTTAACATGGTAAGTTGTAATTATTTGGAACTCGTTGCTTATGAGAGTGATAAATTGGTATAAGTAATGATTTCAAAAGGAGTTTGCATAGGAATTTGAGTGAAATACACTTTGCATGTATATGGGAATAAAACAGGACAAAGGACAAACTGACTGGTTTGTTTTAGAGGGCTGCATGACCATCACCTGTGCTGTAAATGATTGTGACTGTAATCATATTAATAGTTACTAGATCCAAGAGACATTCTGAAAAAGTAAACTATTGCATCTGTATTGTGAAGTAAGAGGATTGAGTGTGACTGAAAACTGTAAAATTGTTGTTAACAGTTAAACTAAGGTTCAGGGTTAGCATGACCCAATAAATGTTGAAAAGGAAGTCGTTTGTGACTACAAAAGCAAAATGCTGTAGATGCAAAATCTAAAATATAAGCAAATATCAAAAATATTGAGGCAGCATCAATGAAAAGATAAATAGTTAATGTATTGGTATTTTCTGCTTTTAAGTCACATTTAATTGGCTTACGATGTTTTTCAAAGATGACATTAGCATTGATAACAAGGAAACAGAGGCCATAGGTTATTTAAAAGTGATAATTTAAGGCACCCCTCTTATTTTATTAGTATATCATAAGTCACTTTACCATTAGGGCTTCCGCGATGGTGTGTATGACAACTCAGTGGGTGGCACAGTGGTTAGCATTGCTGCCTCACAGCGCCAGAGACCTGGGTTCAATTCCCACCTCAGGCGACTCTGTGTGGAGTTTGCACATCCTCCCCGTGTCTGCGTGGGTTTCCTCCAGGTGCTCCAGTTTCCTCCCACAAACCAAAAAATGTGCAGGTTAGGTGAATTGGCCATGCTAAATTGCCCGTAGTGTTAGGTGAAGGGGTAAATGTCTGGGTGGGTTGCGCTTTGGCGGGTCGGTGTGGACTTGTTGGGCCGAAGGGCCTGTTTCAACACTGTAAATAATCTAAACTCAAGTTGACACACATTCTCTAGATCTAAGATCCAAGGAAACATTGGTTTTGTTTTCTTTTCTCTGGGAAACTAAGCTCATACTTTTTAGTATGGCATTGATGTACTAAAATAGTTTTGATTTCAATCTTATTTTACAAATGAATATTAATTTTTCACTTTTGGAACAGAATCCCGTTAGCCACTTTTTACATTTGATTAGGTTTTGGTAGATCTGTATCTTAACTCTGTCTTCTTATTTTGACTTCATATCCCTCCCAATAATTAAAACAAAAATATTGTTCTACTTTGTCCATTAACTGTGATTCTTGGTTAGAGACTACACTTTCAGTAAGGCAGCTCCACAGTCTGTTACTCAGTTGATGGCCTGTCATAGTTTTCTTACTTTAATCTTTCCTTGCCACAGTGTTTAATTTCTCTTAAGTGTATCTCCGTGGAAGCATAATGTGATCAGAAACCATGCAAAATGCAAGCTCTCACATGTATTTGCTGTTCTAACATTCCATTCATTAGTTTATCTAATTTATTTGCCACACAACTTGCTAACTAGGAAGGAACAACCACAAAACGTGTGATAGTTAACCACTGACAAGTGCCAATTCATGTAAGCCATGCTCAGATGTTTCATCAGGTCTTGTGTTGCAGGTGAGCTGCGCAAGCTGTTGGCTTCCTATGTTGCTGGTAGTGGGGTTAAAAATGGAGGGTACATGAGAAAGATCACACCAACTGCAGCAGAACCTTCAGTACCGACTTTGGTACAATCACAGCAGAAACTCCAGGTAATGTTGAACGCAGGGATCCTCTGCCAAGGGCCTACTACCTTGATGTTTTCCAAGACATTGTGTCTCAATTGTTTTATGTTGACATTCTGCATTAAATGTCTGCTATATTTTGGTGTCTGTTCAAAGAGGTTTGCCTTATTTCCTTTGTTTCAGTACCTCAGAATGTCAACCATATTCTTCCAGTAAAGACAAGTATCTGTTCTCGTACATAGTCTATGTATTGTCTCCAGTGTTTTCATGTAACCCCAGATAAACATGCACAATCATTCACCTTTCAATAAATGCTTTTGGATGACGGGCTCAGTGGTTCCTTGCATGTTCTTGGGTCTACCAAGTTTCCTAGCACCTGTGGAAATGCTGCTGTCTCATGGTACAGATTGCTTTTTGCAGTAGGACCATAAATCAAAGCAGAAGCAATACCTCCTGCTGGAGGAGATCACTTACACCAAGTGCTTAATGTTATGTTTCTGATTGCTGGTTAGGTGAAATTGGAAGAGGCTTTCTTTCACAATCAACCACCATCTCTTCGCAAAACAGTTGAGTTTGTGGCTGAAAGAGTTGGATCAAACTGTGTAAAGCACATCAAGTAAGCAATAATACTACTTAATAGGACAGAAAAAGTTTAAAAATGCCATATTTCAGATACCTTTTGCAGGAACTAATGCATATCTTTACAATGCCATATTATCAATATATATTTAAAACTCTGTCGAGTGCAGAACGCTGACACTTGAAACCATCCATTTTTAACAAAGTACATTCACTAATGTATATGGAGGGGAGAGTCTTGTGCCCTTAATGGTCCCATTCTGGTTATCTTCCTATTAAAGTTACGTTAGAGTCATAGGGATATAAAAGACTGGAAACAGACAGTTTGTTCAACTTATTCATGCTGACCAGATACCCTAAATAAATCTAGTTCCATTTGCCAGCATTTGATCCGTATTCCTTTAAACTCTTCCTTTTTATATACCCTCCAGATGTTTTTTAAATGTTGTAATTGTACCAGCCTCCGCCACTTCCTCTGGCAGCTCCTTCTGTACAAACACCACCCTCTCGATGAAAAAGTTACCCCTTGTGTCCCTTTTCCCTCTCACCCTAAACCTATACCCTCTAGTTTTGGACTCCCCCACCCTGGAGGAAAGTCTTTGTCTACTTACCCTCTCCATGCCCCTCATGATTTTATAAACCTCTATGAAGTCACCCCTCAGTCTCTCACACTCCCAGGAAAATAGCCCCTGCCTATTCAGCCTCTCAATATAGCTCAGATCCTGTAACCTTGGCTGTACCTTTGTAAATCTTTTCTGAACCCTTTTAAGTTTCACAACATCCTTCTGATAGTAGAGACACCAGAATTGTACACCGTATTCCAAAAGTGGCCGAATCAATGTCCTGTACAGCTATAACAAGACCTCCCAACCCCCATACTCAATGCACTGACCAATAACAGCAATCCTTCTTCACTATCCTATCTACCTGGGACTCACTTTCAAGGAACTGTGAACCTGCACTCCAAGATCTCTTTGTTCAGCAACACTCTCCATAACCTTAGCATTAAGTATATAAGTCATACTCTGATTTGCCTTTCCAAAATGTAGCACTTCATATTTATCGAAATCCAGCTCACATCTGCCACTACTTGGCCTGTTGGCCCATCTGATCAAGATCCCGTTCTGTTCAGAAATGATCTTTTTTGTCCACTGCACCTCCAATTTTAGTGTCATCTACAAACTTACTAACCATACCTCCTATGTTCACATCAAATCATTTATACAAGTGACAAAAATCATTGAACCAAGCACTGATCTTTGTGGCACACCGCTAGTCACAGACTTACTAGAAGGAATACACAGGTACCATAAAAGGCCTGTGATATACCCTACTGTCTTTTCCAATATAAAGATTAAAATAACCTCCACAATGGTACACACCAGAAGTCCCCACTGATCCACCACTGCTGGCTCTGGGTAAAGAACAAAACACCTGCCGCAAACCTCCATTTGTTTGCAGCTAGGTATTGCTGAATGATTTCAGAATCATGATGAAACTGACTACATTTGATGTAAAGGCAGCATTTTACTATTTGAGACATCAAGGACACTTTAGTAAGATTGAAGTAATTGAGAATCTGGGAAAGTTGTCCTCTGGTTGGTGTCGTACCCAGCAGAAGGGAAGATGGTTATGACTTTTGGAAGTCAGTCATGTCAGTCCCAGGACATCACTGCAGGAGTTGCTCATGCACATAATTTATAATCAACCTGTGTCAGGGATGTTATTACACACCTCTGGAACGGGGAGACTTGAACCCAGCCCTGCTGGCTCAGAGTGAGGGATACTACCAATGTGCCACAAGAACCCAAGTTACACAAGGTAATATTCCAGGCCCAAGCATCTTCAGCTATTCATCCATGATCTACCTGCAGAAATCAGAAGTAGGGATTTTATTTTACAATTTCAGTTACATTAAATGTAAACAGCACAGTACAGGCCCTTCGGTCGTTGATATTATGCCGATTTTTTACCCTACTCTAAGATCAAGCTAACCGACATACCCTTCATTTTACTATCACTCATGCCTATTCAGGAGTTGCTTAAATATCCCGAAATTATCTGACTCCACCAACACTGCCGGCAGTGCATTCCACTCACCCACCACTCTGTGTAAAGAACCAACCTAAGACATCTCCCCTAAACCTTACTCCAAACACCTTAAAATTATGCCCCCTCATGATAGCCATTTCTCGGAAAAAGTCTCTGGCTATCCACACTATCTATGCCTGTCATCATCTTGTACACCTCTATTACATCACCTCTCACCCTTCTTTGCTCCAATGACAAAAGCCTGAGTGCTCTAACCTTCATAAGACATGCTCTCCAGTACAGACAGATCCTGGTAAATCTCCTTTGCACCCTCTCTAAAGCTTCCACATCCTTCCTATAATAAGGACCAGAACTGTACGCAATATTCCAAATGTGGTCTAACCAGGGCTTTAAAGCGATGCAGCATAACCTTGCATAAGCTTAAAATCAAGCCCCCCGTTAATGAAAGCCAACACACCATACGCCGCCTTGACAACCCTAAGTGGCAACTTTGAGGGATCTATGGATATGGACCCCAAGATCACTCGGTTCCTCCACACTGCCAAGAATCCTGCCTTTAACCCTGTATTCTGTATTTTGTCACATCCTGAAAGCTTTCAATAAGGCTGGTGAGACATAACCTGACTATTTCTAGTCAAACTATGCTTTTCCAAATAATCGTAAATCCTGTCTCTCAGAATCCTGTCCAATAGTTTGTCCACCACCAATGTAAGACTGACCGATGTAAGATTTATTCACACCTCCTCAGTTTGTGCCTTGCTTGCAACAAGGCCTGAACAGCGATCAGGTTTGGGTGATAAGTAACATTCAGATAATGACAACCATTTCATATTCAGTAGCATAACCAAGGTTGAGTCTTTCAGGAAGTCACTGTTAACTAGAAGCTCAATCAGACCAAACACACACAATGCTGTGGCTACTGGAGGATGTCAGAGGCCACATGTTTTGGCTTGTGACTTGTCTTCTGTTTTCAATTAAACTAAATTCTTTTGATTTTTTAAAAAATATTGACTTTGTGACGCATATTCCTGCACCCTTCTGTTCATCCATCAAATTTGGATATTTGTTTTCCAAGGTGTATGTGGCTGCCTTATTCTTCCAACCAAAGTGTACAATGTTTACAATTCTGAAAACTTAAATCTTATCCTGTAAATTGTCACCGTTCTCCTCTGTATCAATTTGATCATGTGTTCAAGACTGGACTTAGGGCAGGTGACTTTTTAATAAAACAAATAGGTTTAAATTTTACATTCAAGGTGACCTCCTTTAAAGCATTTAACAATGAGAGTAAGCTCAATTATTGCCTATTCTTTCCTAGGGCGAGTTTGGTGTCTGAGCTAGTCAAGCATGGGACAACAAAGCTGCAAAATGCAATGAAGGATGAGAAAACCAATCTGCCTGAGCTACTTGAAAGTGTGATATGTGAACTCTGTGAAGAAGGCAAGCAGGCTATTATCAAAGGCAGAGAGTAAGCACCTACAATCAGTGTGATAGTGTATGCACTGTACAGGTTCAGTGATCATTTCCTGTTTTGAACGAAGACCTGCATAATGGTGTAAGAAAAGACAAGGGGGAGGCATTCTTCACCCGAAGGTCCTGCCTGAAAGCTCAAGCCCTCCAATGGCTTGACATAGGGCTTTCATCTGATGCTCTGATCTGATCTTTGGATTCAAATCTAGAGTTATTAAAGTATTTCTGAAGTAATTTTTTTTTCTTCAACTTTACAGATTCTGTACCAGAAAGGGACCAGAAGCAATTAGGGTTCTACTTCCAGGAGAGACATCTGCCTCGGTTTGTTAATTTTCAAATTATTCTGTATCCTGAGGGTTGGTAGGTAGAGAACACTTTCTGTTTCTGGTCCCAGCCCAAGCAGATTCTGGCAATCTCATTAACTTATACCTGAATAATTTTGGTGCAGTTTTAAACTCACCCAAAACAGAGAACATTAGTCACCAGAGATCTCCGGGGCCTGAAACCGTGGGAATTCTTAATGTCCATGAGCACAAGGTATATTTCTAACATAAATGCTAAATACAGACTGCCAGGGAATGCAGTGAAGCTGAATTTGCCAGCAATGCCAAAGAATTAGGTAGGTGCCTGCTCAAACATTTTACTGAGAGTTAATGAGGCACTGTGCTATATGAAGATATAGATTAAGACACCTGAGAGTACCCTGATAAATAGCAGTGGACATTAAGCTTGTGTATGTTCCGGTTTCTTATTGCATTGTACTTGGCTTTCCACCGTTATTCACAATTCATATTGTTTTTGCTTCCTGCTTGTTGAGAGCTGGATTATGAGCTAAATATTGATAAATCATGGCTACTCAATCAGGATTGTAACAGCTACTGTGCCCCTTGTCCTGTGTTCCCCTTTCTCTCTCCCTGGAAATTTGCTAATTCTGACCCAAATTGTATCCTCTGATCTTCAAATATCACCCCCATTCTTTAGCCAAAAGCACTACTTGCTTCCTCTTAGGTCACCTGATTCAACTCACCATAGACTCGTACAGTACAGAAGGAAGCCATTTGGCCCATTGTGCCATACTGGCTTTTTGAGGCAGCTACCCAATTAGTTCCCGTCTCCTGCTCTTTCTCCACAATCTTCAAAAGATTTTCTTAGCAAATAATTCACCAGTTCCCTGGTTCCACCAGCCTTTTAGACAGTGCATTCCAGATTGCAAACTGTTGTGTAACAATAACTTTCATTCCTTTTACTAATTTTTATAAATCTAGGTTCTCTGTTTAGACTCTTCTGCCATTGGGAACAGTAGTGACTGGCATTGCTTTTGTTGAGGTGGAAGGTTTCAGGAATGGTTGTGTTGGTTTGCACTTGATCCCACTATAGATAGAACATAGAAAAATACAGTGCAGTACAGGCCCTTCGGCCCTCGATGTTGCGCCGACCGAAGCCTACCTAACCTACACTAGCCCAATAACCTCCATATGCTTATCCAATGCCCGCTTAAATGACCATATAGAGGGAGAGTCCACCACTGCTCCTGGCAGGGCATTCCATTAACTCACAACCCGCTGAGCAAAGAATCTACCCCTAACATCTGTCCTATACCTACCACCCCTTAATTTAAAGCTGTGTCCCCTAGTAACAGCTGACTCCATTAGCAGAAAAAGGTTCTCACTGTCAACCCTATCTAAACCCCTAATCAACTTGTACACCTCTATCAAATCTCCCCTAAACCTTCTTTTCTCCAATGAGAACAGCCCCAAGTGCCTCAGCCTTTCCTCATACGATCTTCATACCATGCCAGGCAATATCCTGGTAAACCTCCTCTGCACTCGTTCCAATGCCTCCACATCCTTCCTATAGTATGGCGACCAAAACTGCACACAATACTCCAGATGAGGCCGCACCAGAGTCTTATACAACTGCAACATGACCTCAGGACTCCGGAACTCAATTCCTCTACCAATAAATCCCAGTACACCATATGCCTTCTTCACAGCACTATTTACCTGGGTGGCAACTTTCAGAGATCTGTGTACATGGACGCCAAGATCCCTCTGCTCATCCACACTACCAAGTAGTCTACCATTAGCCCAGTAATCCATCATCTTGTTACTCCTACCAAAGTGAATGACTTCACACTTAGCTACATTGAACTCCATTTGCCACCTTTCTGCCCAGCTCTGCAACTTATCTATATCCCACTGTAACCTGCCACATCCTTCTTCGCTGTCCACAACTCCACTGACTTTCGTGTCATCCGCAAACTTGCTCACCCAGCTTTCAAGCCCCTCCTCTAGGTCATTTATAAAAATGACAAACAGCAATGGTCCCAAAACAGATCCTTGTGGAACACCGCTAGTAACTGCACTCCAAGATGAACCTATTCCATCAACTACTATCCTCTGTCTCCTTCCAGCCAGCCAATTCCTAATCCAAACCTCTAATGCACCCTCAATGCCATACCTCCGTAGTTTTTGCATTAGCCTACCATGGGGTACCTTATCGAACGCCTTGCTAAAATCCATATACACCACATCTACTGCTTTACCCTCGTCCACTTCCTTGGTCACCTTCTCAAAAACTCAATAAGATTTGTGAGGCACGACCTGCCCTTCACAAAACCATGCTGGCTATCCTTGATCACATTATTCCTATCCAGATGTTCATAAATCCTATCCCTTACAATTCTCTCTAAGACTTTGCCCACAACAGAATTAAGACTCACTGGCCTAATGATGCCTGATCGTGATATATTTCTGCTCCACAGTGGGAGCATCAAATGCGAGACTGCTACTTTGTTACTGGGGAGAATTACTGAAATGAAATGGAAGTGGTCTCAGTTTTAACTACCATCTTCTGAAGCAAGTGGAAAAGGTTTTGAGGCGGGAATCCCCATCAAGCTCAGTGCATTTAAGAGCATCCTAGAGTCATGATCTTAAATTCCCCCATTAGCTGGTAATTTTTTATCATTTTATATTGTTTGTTTATGGTTTTATTTAGTAGCCAGATTCATTTGTTGAAAATAGAATAAAACATTTCGATAACAACTGAAAAATGTCCTATTTAGGAATACCCTCCCTACTTTTCTCCCGTGGTCCAGTCCCTGCCTATGTACTTCCGCGATTCCTCTGATGCTTTATGATAATTTTGGAATTTCCAAAATGCAGGCTGTAGCCACCTCCTGTTTACCATGGAAGGCAATCCCTCTACATGCTCATTCCCCTAATTTCTGGAACAAAGACCTGAGCCGTTCCCATCCAACACCACCCTCCTCCACCTAACTCAGCTCATCCTTACCCTATACAACTTCTCTTTTAATTCTTCTCATTTTCTTCTGGTCAGAACCCCTTGATAGGGCCCTCACCTAGGTCCAACTCATCTCCTGCACTTCGGCCCTCGCCCTCTCTTCCCTCCGGCAACAATGATAGGATTTCCTTTGTCCTTACCTACCATCCAATCTGCATCCACATTCAGAAGATCATTAGCTGCCATTTCTGCCACCTCCAGGCACATATTCCCCTCCCATCCCTTACCTGCCTTTCACAGGGGTCATTTTCTCTGGGACACCCTGGTCCACTCTTCCTTCACTCCCAACACCCTCCCACAGTACCTTACCAGGCAATCACCAAAGGTGTAACACCTGCCCATTTACCTCTTTCCCCCCTCAGTTTCCAAGGGCCCAAACAGACCTTTCAGGTGAAGCAGCACTTGACCTGCACTTCACACAATCTTAGTGTACTGTTCACAATGCAGTCTCCTCTACATTGGGAAAACCAAATGTAGACTGGGTGACCACTTCACGGAATGCCTGCGTTCTGCTCGCTGTTGCCTGGCACTTCAACACACTAGCCTGCTCCCTAGCCAATATCTCTGTCTCAGGCTTGCTGCAGTGCTCCAGTGAAGCTTAATTTGGAAGACAACACCTCGTTTACTGCTTGGGAACCCTGCAGCCTTCTGGACTCCCTATCAAGTTCAATTACTTTAGCAGTTGAACTTTGCTGTATCCTAGCTCCTGCACCCACAGCAGGTCTTGTTATCGCATAGTCTGCTACTACACACAACCCATTGTTGGACACTAACAGTATCTGTTAACAGCTATTCACCCTTGAATTATTCTGGAACTCTTCAGAATCATGACCAAGGCCTTGATCTCCTTCCAAAAGTTGCTACGATGGGCCCTGCTGCTGTCTTAGCAGTGATTTATAAACATTTAGGACTACAGTGTCTTTGTGGAGTTTTTCAATTTCCACTGTGTGAATGCCAACTCATCAAAACATTCTGCAAGTCCTTCTGTAATGGAAAGTGTGTGAGATCTCAGTGCAACTTCCTGGACGAGACAGTTTTAGTTGAAAGTGTGCTTGTAGTTTTTGATGTCTGTTAGATACTGTTTATCTGTGTGCCTTTGCCCTCTTCTCATTGTGACTAACTCACAATCACTAGAACTGTGCCCTCCCTCTTCTCGTCTTAGTGTTGCTATCCCCGCCTCCCTCTATAAAGCATTTGAATTGCGTTTCTGCTGTTTGACTCACTGGTGATGTTTGAAAGTAATGAAGTCTTATTTTTAAATAGGTGCTGAGCACAGCCGAAGGTATTACAAGCCGCCTTGCTACTGAGAAAGCGTGTACGTGGCTATCTGCCAACATCACAGGTACAGAGTGCCATAAACATGGAACATTAATTTTTTGTGAAAGAACATGAGACATCCCTAGCATTTATGCCATGAAATGTTGCGGTTTTCTCGGTGGCCTTGGTCATGTTGAGTTCAAGAAACTACTCCAAGAAATGGTTCTTCAGCAATTGAAAATCCATGTTTATAAATTCTTGCAGGATCAGTAGGAAATCTGTAGCTTGGCATTGTAGGTTTGGGATTATCATTTCTTCTAGCACCTCAGCTTTTCAAAGATGAAGTTCATAGCAGAAGTTATAAAAGTCAAAAGTTACAATTTGTGCTTTAAGCACTACAAGCAAAGGGAAAATTAAAAGGTTTAAAATAATTGCATAGAAGTTCTCGTTGTCCACTGGAGTAGTGCCAGATGATTAGAGGATGGCAAATGTTATTCCCTTGTTCAAGAAAGAGAACAGGGATAATCCTGGGAATTACAGGCCATTCAGTCTTACGTCTGAGGTGGGCAAATTATTAGAAAGGATTGTGAGAAACAGGATTTATGGATTACTTGAAAAGCATAGTTTGGTTAGAGATAAGTCATGCCTCACAAGCCACCTTGAATACTTTGAAGATGTGACAAAGCACTTTGAAGGTAGAGCCATGGATGTGGTGTATATGGATTTTAGCAAGACCTTTGAGAAAGTTCCCCATGGTAGGCTCATTCAGAAAGTAAGGTGGCATGGGATACAGGGGAATGTAGCTGTCTGGATACAGAATTGGCTAGCACATATAAGACAGAGGGTGGTAGTTGATGGAAACTATTCAGTCTGGAGCTTGGTGACCAGTGGTGTTCTGCAGGTATCAGTTCTGGGACCTCTGTTCATCGTGATTTTTATAAATGAGTTGGATGAGGAAGTGAGTCATGAAGTTTGCTGGTGTGATGTATAGTGTGGAGGGCTGTTGTAGGTTGTAACAGGACATTGACGGGATGCATGGCTGCGCTGAGAAGTGGCAGATGGAGTTCAACCTGGAAAAGTATGAAGTGATTCATTTTGCAAGGTCAAATTTGAATGCAGATTGCAGGGTTAAAGGCAGGATTCTTGGCAATGGAGAGGGTCCATGTCCATAGATCCCTCAAAGTTGCCACCCAAGTCGATAGGGTTGTTAAGAAGGCATATGGTGTGTTGGCTTTTATTAGCAGGGTGTTTGAGTTTAAGAGCCGTGAAGTTTTGCTGAAGCTCTATAAAACCCTGTTTAGACCATTTTTGGAGCAGTGTGTCCAGTTCTGGTCGTTTCATTATAGAAAAGATGTAGAAGTTTTTGAGCGGGTGCAGAGGAGATTTACCAGGATGCTGCCTGGACTGGAGGTATGTCTTATGAACAAAGGTTGAGGGAGCTAGGGCTTTTCCTCATTGGAGCGAAGAAGGATGACAGTTGACTAGGTAGAGGTGTACAAGATGATGAGAGGCAGAGATAGAATGAATAGTCAGACTTTTCCTAGGGCAGAAATGGCTATCATGAAGGGGGCATATTTTTAAGGTGATTGGAAAATGGTTTGGAGAGATGTCAGAGGTCAATTCTTTACACCGAGAGCGGAGGGTGCATGGAATGTACTGCCAGTGGTGGTAATAGAGTCTGATACATAAGGGACATTTGAGTGACTCTTGGATTGGCACATGGATCATAGTAAAATGAAGGGTATGTAGCTTAGTTTGATCTTGGAGTAGGATTAAAGGTCAGGCACAACATTAAGGGCTGAAAGGTCTGTACAATACTGTTCTATGTTCGAGAACAATATTGGAGTTGAGTGCAAATAAATGTTCTTTGTACAAATCTATAACATACCAGGAAGAAATTGAATTGTGGGCATAGATTCAACTTTGACGATGTACAATGGCATTCATGGCTGAGACATGGTTGCTGAATGGTCAGGTTGTGATGTTGGAGGGGAAAAGGTGGTCTTAGTATTGAGTGTGAAATCGCAGTAAGGAGAGATGATGTAATGAGATGTTTTAGTAGGCAAAATAGACTTTTAGTAAAATGGGAAAGATATTAAGACCTCATTAGAAGTTGTGTATAGGCTCCATGGTAGTAGCTGCAAAAATAATTTGTAAAAATGGAGATTAGAAAAGCATGTAACAAAAGTGTAGTTTAATGGGAATTTTAACATTGATATAGGTTGGGATAAACATGTAAGCTTATGTCAGGAAAATAGCAAATCTCTTGAATGTGATATGATTTTCTGTAAAGGTATACCCTAGAACCAGCAGAAGGCATATCATTTGGTTTACTTAACAGCAATGTTCATCAAGCAGTGATCTTAATATGGACAAGATTTAAGGTGTGTTTAAAATAAAGAAACAAACAGTAAGATTCTCGGATTTAATGAGCTGAGATTGAGACTGTCCACAGTAAACGGGACAAGTCTGTCTGTTGGTAACAGGATACAAGATCAATGGAAAGTATACACTCTGCCTGGCAAAAGAAATCCACCATGAATGACTAACCAGGTAAAACTTATAAAACGAGCTAATATCCTGACATTGGGAGAGACACAAAGAAGTCAGAAAAATGGCAAAGCAAGTGGTAATAACTACAAAAAAGGAATGGGAAAAGAAACCTGCAAGCAACATCAAAATCAACATGCATATCTTTCACAATTCAGAGAAACAATCAGGATATTCGAGGGCCCGTTAGATGATAAATGATATAAATAAAAATAAGGAAAGGAAGTACGTAATGAATATTTATTTTACCTGGACTTGAAGAGGTTAGGGATAGAGAAGGATGAGGCTACAAAGCATTTGAAAACAAAGTGAGAATTTTAAAATCCATACATTGCTTAATCAGGAACCAATAATAGTCACTGAGCATAGGAGATTAGAATTTAGGAGTCTGAAGAGTAGTGCATTAAAATAGTCAGGTTAGGAGGTAACAGGCAAGATGAGAGCTTTTGTAGCAGATGACCTGAAATGGGATGAGGTTAAATGATAACATGCAGGTGGAAACAGGCAATCTTCATGAGGTTATGAATATAGTCAGGATGACGTCAAGGTTGCAAACGATATAGTTCAACTTAAGTTTGTCACCTGGATGTAGAATGAATTCATGGCTAGAGAAAAAGCAAAATAACAGTAATGGAGAAAATGATGGGACTGAAGAGTGGCTGGAGCAGATTGTTTCCATCTCTGGGTTTTAAAGTAAGTAGGTAAGAACAAACGCGAAAGGATTCAGAGAAGGTTTACAAGGATGTTGCCTGGGATGGAGGGTTTGATTTATAGGGAGAGGCTGAATAGGCTGGGGCTGTTTCCCTGGAGTGTCAGAGGCTGAGGGGTGACCTTATAGAGGTTTATAAAATCATGAGGGGAATTGATGGGATAAATAGACAAGATTTGTTCCATCTGGTGAGGGAGTCCAGAATTGGAGGGAATAGATTTAGAGTGAGAGGTGAAAGAGATAAAAGGGACAACTTTTTCATGCAGAGGTTGGTGTGTGTATGGAATGAGCTGCCAGAGGAAGTGGTGGAGGCTGGTATAATTGCGGCATTTAAGAGGTATCTGAATGGGTATATGAACAGGAAGAGTTTAGAGAGATATGTGCTGGCAAAAGAAACTAGATTAGGTTAGGATATCTGATTGGCATGGATGAGTTGCACCAAAGGGTCTGTTTCTATGCTGTACATCTCTATGACTCTATTGTTCGTGTCCTAACTATTATCTTCCAGAGTTCTTGTGATATTGGTATTGTTTCTTAGACTGAATCTCACGATAGGCAAGCAAAAGAAAAATTGACCACTTAGTCTAACATTTTTGTTGGGAGCTTATGCAGGTCTGTTGTGAGGATCAAGTGACTAAACACAGTGAAACATGTTATCTGATCAGAGCCTGTGTAGATTTTTAAAGGGTACGTCACGCCTGACAAACTGACTGACTGAATATACAATGAAGAGGTGACTCAGGTCAATGAATTATTATTTATATTGGTTTCCAGTCAACATTTAATCACGTTCCTTGTAAGAATGTGTTACTTAAAGTTGAACCTCATGGAATTGAAGCCAAATAGTTGATCTGAGAAGCAGGAACCAGAAAATAATAAGACTGTAATTGACAGCACGTGATTATCCATATCTCTTGGATCCATGTTGACATTTCAACAGCTCACCATATGTATTAACTACTTAGATGATGGGGTTGCAAGTTGTATATCCAAATTTGTTAATGGTAGTAAGATGAGGAAAATTGTAAGGATGAAAGCATTACCTGACTGAGCAAAATTGGCACATGAACTCCAGAGCTGGAAAAGCGCAGGAGGTCAGGCAGCATCCAAGGAGCAGGAGAATCGACGTTTTCGTGCATGATCCCTTCTTCAGGAAGGGCTTATGCCCAAAACATTGATTCTCCTGCTCTTTGGATGCTGCCTGACCTCCTGTGCTTTTCCAGCAACACTTTTTTTCAGCTCTGATCTCCAGCATCTGCAGTCCTCACTTTCTACATGAACTCCAGTCAAGACAATTGTGAGGACTTAAAAAGATCTTTCTAAATGGTGGAAAGCAAGAAATGGTGGAGGTCCATGTATATAGGTCATTAAAATCTCATGAGTAGGTTTGGATATCTGTATATAGTCATGGAAATGGCTTTCATATGGAACCAAATAAAAGACAAATAAAATCCTGGTTTGGCTATACAAACCTCTGCTTATGCCAACCCACAGAGTACTAAGTGTTGTCCTGGATACCATATCACGAGAAGGATACATTGGTCTTGGAGGGAGTGCAATGCAGGTTCAGCAGAATGATGACTGGACTCTAATTTCTGATGAGAAATCACACAAACTAAGGTCGTATTCCCTGGAATTCAAAAGGTAAGGGGTGATTTGGTGGAAGTTTTCGAGGTGGAAAGCAATGGGATAGATAGAAAAAAACCTATTTAGACCATAAGACATAGGAGTGGAAGTAAGGCCATTCGGCCCATTGAGTCCACTCCGCCATTCAATCATGGCTGATGGGCATTTCAATTCCACTTACCCGCATTCTCCCCGTAGCCCTTAATTCCTTGTGACATCAAGAATCTATCAATCTCTGCCTTGAAGACATTTAGCGTACCAGCCTCCACTGCACTCTGCGCCATGAATTCCACAGGCCCACCACTCTCTGACTGAAGAAATGTTTCCACATTTCTGTTCTGAATTGAACCCCTCTAATATTTATACTTGTTTGGGAGACTAGCTCAAGTGACTGAAGTCTAAAAGTAAAAGCCAGACATTTCAGGAATAAAGTTGGGAAAAACTTGCATGCAAAGGATAATAGAGGTTTGAAACTTTACTGCAAATGGCAATTATTGCAAAGTGAATTGTTAATTTATCTCAGATTTGTTCATTTTAACCAATAATCACAAATTAAATACTAATTTCGGGGAATGATGGCATAGTGAAACAAGGTCACAGATCAGCCATGGTGCAGCAGCCTAATGAAGGTAAATGGACTCTTGATGCTGAGCAGTAATTTGGATTTCCCCTTCCCCTTGTTGCTCCAGTGCAGGTGAAGAACCTTGATGCTGAGATCAAATACCTTTTCTGACGTGCCTGCTTGCTTCTCACCAGAAAGTCAACTGTCTTAACCTTGCACCAGAAAACAACAGCTCATTGTGAATGGATGCAGAGAGACAGGCTTTCTAAGGTTGCAAATTAGGGGTATCATCTACTTGTCACGGCAATTACTCGTGAAATTAGGTTATGTACTCTTGAATGGTATATTGTAAACTATTTAAGGTCACTTTGCCAGTTCATATTTTAAGTAGCTTTTGTCCAGCTGAATGGGGAATGCAGATGTTTTTGAGTCAGTCACTGAGAGAATTTATCTCTGCTTTCCCTTAAAGTGTATTCTCTAACGATAGAAATAAATGGATGTTCTATTGGTTCAGTGTGCCTGATCAAGAGGAACATGTATAAAATGTAATTTTGAGGTTGTGGTAGATTATGTTCCTAATCAGGTTTTATTTTTATGTTTTGCTATTAGCTTTAATTAGAAAAGAAATGAAGCTCAGCTTTGACAAACTGAGGAAGTCACAAGCAATGCAACCAATGAGTGAGGTTCCTGGAGCAAAAAGAAATTGCTCACCAGAATGTAAGCACGTGGCCTCACCTCCCTCCCAGATAGCCAGTGAGTTTAAGGTATGTAACAGCCTGTTGGCTATATGTGAGAGAAATGAAGAAGTGGTTCAATAATTAATGCAGTTGGATAAAGTAATGTGGCAGCTTTTTAAAAAAATATAAGGCTTAATCTTGATTCATTTCTACAGGAATCTGATGAATTCAGTGTATAATCTGGGAATGTTTTATTTCTGTAGTTTCTACATTACACACAAGCGGTTGAGAGATTTTCATTTTTTTTTGCAAATTGGTTTTTGTAGCATATAATTTAGCAATTTACTGATGTTATTTGTTGGGATGCAAATTAACTGGAAGAAATTGCCACCTGCTGCTCTGAGGAATACGATTGATTAACTCTTGCATTTTTAATTGATGTATCTTCAGTGGTCTTTAATCTTTTCACACTTAAGTTAACTTAACCCTTAAACATTTGTGGTGAAATATGTGGAAAAGGTTCATTGTTCAGGCTACTGAAAAACCAGTAGCATTGATGGAATTGTTCAACTTCCTGGATCAGATTTTTGATTTAGTTTGTACAAGGCACAGAGTGAGATGGTTAGTATATTTAGAAAAATGATTACATAGCAGGGTCAGGCAGACAAATGGATTACCGTCAGGAAAGATATGAAAATAGTTCAAAAGTCTCCAGTGGCTATTCCTCTGTCAAATAGATATTCAGCTTTTAGAAGTGTTAAAGAGAAGTCTCTCTGAGGAACATGGAAGGGGCAATTGGACAGTTGGAATAATTTTAATGTTAAGCAGCATTTGACAAAATTTAGTTAAATTACTGTTAAAGGGGACTGTCCTGTCAGGGGCAGAGGCAGGAGATTCTGTGGCAGTGTGAGCATAAACTTAGGCTGGTTTGATACCTTCCTGGCGCTAGGATTAAGGGCATCTCTAAATGTTTGAAGCATATTATGAAAGGTGAGATTGAGAAGCCAGAAATTATTGTACACATTTGTAGGAATGACATTTTTAGGGAAAAGATTAAAGCAGTACAGAATGAATTTAAGAGGTAGAAGATTAAAAAAGAACCTTTAAAGGTAGTAATTTCTGCTTTACTCTCAATGTCAAATGAGGGAAGCGACAAAAGGATAAAGGAGTTGAATCAATCACTGAAGAGCTGGTGTACTGTTCAGGGCTGCAGGTTTTTGGACAATTGAAGTGTCATCTGGGATAGAAAAGACCCGTTCAAAAAGGATAGGTTTAACCTGAGCTGGAAAGGGACCAGTCTTAGCAGCGATGATGTGGAGGTGCCGGTGTTGGACTGGGCTGTACAAAGTTAAAACACCAGGTTATAGTCCAACAGGTTTAATTGGAAGCACTAGCTTTCAGAGTGACACTCCTTTATTAGGTGGTTGTGGAGTACACAATTGTAGGACACAGAATTTACAGCAAATTTACACCTTCAGCACATTATCTGGGCTGACAGCAATTGTTAAAGATAACCTGAGAATGTAACTTGGTCATTCTAACAGATGAGAGACTTAACAAACAATCAAGGTATTTTTCAATGTATAATTTCAGTTACATCACACAGTAAACTTTTGCTATAAACTCTGTGTCTTACAATTGTGTACTCCACAACCACTGATGAAGTAGCGCTCTGAAAGCTAATGCTTCCAGTTAAACCCGTTGGACTATAACCTGATGTCGTGTGATTTTTAACTTAGCAGGGAGATTTGCTTGTTCCATTAAGGGAGACCTGTATATTGAAAGAGAGGGGGAATGGAGGAATTCTAAGTAGCAGTGTAAACAGAAGGATTAATGAGGAAGGTTCTGAATGTGAAGAGAGCATGTCAGTTAGAAAAGAAAGACCAGAGAGAGTCAAAGTATGTAGTAACTTTGAAGAACTAAATTGCAGTTATTTTAATGCAAGATGTCTTACAGGTAAAACTGATGAACTCAGTGCATGTTTAAGAACATGGGATTGGGACGTCCTATCTATTACAAAAACTTGGCTGAGAGATGGACAAGGTTGGCAGCTCAGTCTTCCGGGTTTTAGACACCAAAGGAAGGATAGGAAAAGAGGCAAGGAAGGTGGGGCGCGTGGCATTTTTGATTAAGGAATATATTACTGCTGTAACTAGAGAAGATGTTTCTGGAAAATCTTCCAGTGAAAATACATGGGTAAAAATTACGTATAAGAAAGGAAAGGTCCCTTTGATGAGATTGTACTATAAGCACCACCACCACCCCTCCCCCCTGATTTTTCTCATCAATATGTGGATGTGGGACAAAACTAGACTTTCCTTTGGCAATAAGGCAGAGCAGGTGACTGAAGTAAAAGTGAGAGAACAATAACAATCAATTCTATTAGTTTCAAGTGGTGATGGAAATGGATAAATGTTCTATAAGTTTTTAATTGGAGTAAGGCAAATTTTAATGGTGTAAGACAAGAACTTGCAAACATTTATTGGAATAGACTGGTCGCAGGTAAAATGGCATCTGACAAGTGGGAGGTGTTCAAGAGTGTGATGACGAGAGGTCAGAGGCGGCATCAGGTACCTGTTAAGGTGAAGAGTAAGGCTGGAAAGATTAAGGAACAATGGATGAATAAAGATATTGAGGGTTCTAGTCATGAATGAAAGATAATCTTTTAGATATAGATAACTTGGTTCAATTGAATATCTTAATCAACGTAATGAGCACAGAGAGAGAGAGTGAGGTCTGTAGATGCTGGAGATCAGAGTTGAGTGTGTGGTGCTGGAAAAGCACAGCAGGTCAGGCGGCATCCGAGGAGCAGGAAAATCAACGTTTTGGGCCGGAGTCCTTCATCAGTAATAAGCACAGGGGCAAAGAGGCAGTATGAGAGAGCATTGGCAGAGAAGGCTAAGGATAATCTAAAGCAATTCTACAAATACATTGAGCTAGTGAGTAACTGGAGAGAGGGTTGGCCTCTTAAAGATCAAGTTGGTTGTCTTCGTATTGAAGCCCAGGAGATAGGAGGGATACTATATTAATATTTTGCATAATTTTTTACTGTGGAGAAAGAAATGGAAGATTAGAGAATGCAGAGAAATAAACCTTGTTTTAAAAACAGTTCACATTACAGAAGTGGAAGTTTAGCAAGTTTTAGAGAGTATAAAGGTGGATAAATCTCTGGGACCTAATGTAATATACCTCACCTACACATCCCTGAACACTATGGGCAACTTAGCATGGCCAAGTCACCTCACCTGCACAGCTTTGGACCTAATTTTATTAATTAATCTACAGTGCGGAACTTTATCGAAGGCTTTACTAAAATCCAAATAAATAGCATCTACTGCTGTACTGTTTATTTGGATTTTAGTAAAACCTTTGACAAGATTAATTAGCACTGCTGCCTCATTGTTCCAAGGACCCAGGTTAGATTCCCACCTCAGGCTACTGTCTGAGTGGAGTTTGTACATTCTCCCCGTGTTTGCGTGGGTTTCCTCCCACAACCCAAAGAAGTGCAGGTCAGGTGAATTGGCCATACTAAATTACCCAGCGTGTTATGTGCATTAGTCAGGGGTAAATATAGAGTAGGGGAATGGGTCTGGGTAGATTACCCTTTGGAGGGTTCGTGTGGACTTGGGCCAACGGGACTGTTTCCATACTGTAGGGAATCTAATATAATCTTTAAAAAAAAGTATCGCATTGTAGACTAATTAATGAAGTTAGGTCCAAACATGTGCAGGTTAGGTGAATGTGGAGTGATGGGTTTGGTGAATGAGTCTGGCTGGGTTACTCTTTGGAGAGTCGGTGTGGACTTGTACGGCCAAAAGGCCTGTTTCCACACTGTAGGGATTTTGTGAAGGTCACGTGGAATTCAGGGTGAGCTTGCCAATTGACACATGGCTGAGAGTGATGTTGGAGGATTACTTTGTGGACTGGAGTCCTATGACCAGCAGTGTTCCACAAAGATCAGTTCTACATCCTCTTTTGTTTGTCATTTTTATAAATGATGTGGATGAGAATAGAGAAGGCATGGTTAATCAGTTTGTGGATGACACGAAATTGGTGGCATAGTAGACAGTGAAGAAGGCTATCTAAGATTACAAAGGGATCTTGATCAAATGGGTCACTGGGCTGAAAAATAGCAGATGCAGTTTGGTTTGGTACAACAAATAAGGGTAGCACTTATACAATTAATGGTAGAGCCTTGGGTAGTGTTGTAGAACAGAGAGACCTAGGTGTGTAGATACATGAGCCTTTGAGGTTTGCATCACCTATAGCTAGAGTGGTTAAAAAGGCATTTGGCACACTGTTGCTCAGTCCTTTGAGTATAGGAGTTGGGAAGTTATGTTGAGGTTGTACAGGACATTGGTGAGGCCTCTTTTGGAATATTGCATCTAATTCTGATTGCCAGTAATAGGAAGGATATTGTTCACCTGGAGAGGCTTCAGAAGAAATTTACCTGGATGTTGCCAGGTATGGAAGGTTTGATTTATGAAGAAAGCCTGGATTGGCTGGGACTTCTTTCAGTGGAGCATTGATTTATAAAGAAAGTCAAGATCGGCTGGGACCTCTTTTAATGGAGCCTAGGAGGCTGAGAGGAAACTTGATAGAAGTTTATAAAATAATGAGAGTTATAGATAGAGTTAATGGTGGTTGTCTTTTTCACTCGGGATGGGGGATTTCAATACTAAGGGGCACATTTTTAAGGTGAAAAATACATAAGGACAAATTGTTTTTACACAGAGGGTGGTTTGTGTGTGGATGAACTTCCAGAGGAACTATCAAGTGTTTAAAAGCCATTTGATGGGAACAGTTTGGAGGATATGGGCTAGGAGATGGCGGGTAGGATTAGTTTAGTTTGGGATTATGTTTGACACGGACTGGTTAGACCAAAGAGTCTCTCTCTATGCTGTATAACTCTGACTATGGCTGAACTCTGTGTCCATCCCCTGCAGCCTGCATCCTTTAACCTGATCATGGCTGACCTCATCTCAACCTCAATTTCACTTTTCTGCCCACTCCCCATAACCATTTAACCCATTACTGATTATAAATTTGTCTATCTCCTCCTCAAATGTATTGAGTGTCCTGACATCCATTGCACTCATGCTATGATAGAAGTAATTCCTTCTTGTCTTTGTTTTGCATCTGCCACCCCTTAACCCAAAACTATTCTTCTCAAGGAGGTCTTAGCCGCTGAATGCATGATGACTCGAGCCATTTAGTAAAGGTTGTTAGTTGGGTTGGGTTGGGGATGGTGATGGTGATGGTTCCCTGCAGTGACTCCTGTTGAATTGTGGATACGTGCATATTTTAGATTGGGGAAGGAGGTTTGATTGATATACTTATTGATCTTCAGGCTCAGGTATATACAGATGTAGACTGGCCTCGCATTCAGGTTGAACCTTTGACTGAGAAACTTGAAGTCTGCTGGTATCAATGGGGCTGAACCACAAAGGGAAGAAAATTGAAATGGCCAGCAGGGGATAAAAGTACAGGAGGGCCACAAGTTCTCACTCTTATCCTTAGTTCCTTATTTGAACAAATTAGGACTTGAGCATTAGTCGCTCGCATAATCCAAAGGCAGTCAGTCCATACTTGAGAAAGATATTTATGCCCTAAAAGCATTGGAATTTTTTGTTGAAATCTTTGTTAGGTATGGTTTTGAACCCTATTGTCTGATTTGCTGTGTACTCTTCCCCTTTTGTAGGAGATGTTGAGTATTACATTGGGTCCCAGGCACTGCAATGAAAGAGTGGACCACAAACAACTTGATGACTTATTAAGAAGGTTACGCCAAACTTTAAGATGTAGACAGGTATTCTTTTTAAAATTTCGATTTGTTCATTTAAAAAGATACATTTCCAGGACTTCAGTGAATTACTAATTTAAGCAATAGTGTTATTAAAAAATGCAGACTCTGTGTATTTCCCCCCCCCCAAAAGGATGGTGGTAATGGTTGGGAGAGACCCTAGACTGGTCATCAGTTATGTTATGATAGCGGATGACAGTCAGATGAAGCAAATCATTTCAGGGTTTCTTGAATCAAGGTTATGACTGGTATAGACAATTTTCAGGATGAAAGATCTTTGTGAAGGTTTTATAAATGAGAGTCAAGAATGACCAAAACTGATCTGCATTTAATATTTCTGCATAAAATATTACAGTGCACTTGTGGGAAAAATCACTGAAATGTTTATTAGGGGTAGTATGTTCCATTTTCTCAATATTTGGCAGTTCAAATCAGGTGGAAGTCTCACAAACATCATTTCATGTCTGTAAGGAAAGAATTAGAAATCGGTGTCAAACATGAGGAACACTATACTTGGAGCATTTTCCATTGTTCTGGTCTTTATATTATCCAAAAGATATACAGTCATTGGAGACTGTGCAAGGGAACGCAGATAAGTACATGTGTGAGAAAGGAATGTAAGATTTCCTGATGAAAGTGACGCAAACCAGTTGTGACATTTGAGCATCTCTAATGCCTTCTGTTCTACGTAATCTCCTCATGACTTAACCATAGAACTGTAAACTGAAGGGGTGGCAATTGTGAACCAATTTTTTTGTTTGTTTTGCAGTATATGTGTCCAGTAATTGAACAGTCCCTTGCCAAGTACACTGTGGAACTTGCTTCTTTGTTAGGTATGTAATTTTATCAAAAAAGTCTTTCCCTATGCTTTCTACATGCATCTACATGTATATACAGAATATATACATGTGTACATTTCATAAATCTTAACACTGGTATTAATGTGGCTGAGATTTTTCCCCCCAAAGTATTTGTAGGTGAAAACAAATGTTTGACTTTCTTTTCTGGTGGAATAAGTTATAATGATTTATAAACTAAAGGGATGAAGGCATCTCTTTTGGAGATTTACAGCGCAGAAAAAGGTCCTTCAGCCCATCGTGTCTATGCTGTCAAAAACAACTATCCAACTGTTCTAATCCCATTTTCCAGCACTTTGTATGCCTTGGTGTTGACATACACATCTAAATATTTGGTTTCTGCATCTACCACCCTTGCAGGCAGTGAATTCCAGATTCCCACCACCCTCTGGGTGAAAAGATTTTTCATCACATCCCTTCTAAACTTTCTGCCCCTACCTTAAATCTGTGTTTCTTGGATGTGGATCTTTCGATCAAGGGAACAAGTGTCTTCCTCTTTACCTATTTACGATCCCCATAATTTTATTATATCATACTATATCATGGGTTGAAGATAGTGCAGGGTAGGCATGTCCCTTTGAAAACAAGGCAAAATTTGTAAACCATGGATTAGATTAGATTAGATTAGATTACTTACAGTGTGGAAACAGGCCCTTCGGCCCAACAAGTCCATACCGACCCGCCGAAGCGCAACCCACCCATACCCCTACATTTACCCCTTACCTAACACTACGGGCAATTTAGCATGGCCAATTCACCTGGCCCGCACATCTTTGGACTGTGGGAGGAAACCGGAGCACCCGGAGGAAACCCACGCAGACACTGGGAGAACGTGCAAACTCCACACAGTCTGTCGCCTGAGTCGGGAAATGAACCCGGGTCTCAGGCGCTGTGAGGCAGCAGTGCTAACCACTGTGCCACCACTGTGCCCATAACGATGACAAGCAGTTGTGCGACTTATCAAGAGGAAAACGGAAGCATATGTTAGATCCAGGCAGCTAAGGACAGAACTATCCCTGGAGGAATATCAAGAGAGTAACACCAATCTTAAATGATAATAAGCGGGCTAAAAGGGGTCATGAAATAAATTGAGTGAGCAGAATTAAGGAGAATCCCAAGACCTTTTATTTGTATATAAGAAGCAAGAGGGTAATTAGAGAAAGTGAAAGAGTTGGTCCACTAAATGATACCGGAGGAAGGTTGTGTGTCAAACCAGAGAAGTGTTTGAGAGATTCTCAATGATTACTTTGCATCAGTGTCCACTGAGGAGAGGGACATGATCAATGTTGAGATTAGAGATAGAAGTTTGTTTACTCTCGGTCACATTGGCATAAGGAGGTAGGATGTATTGGGTAGACTGAAGGATATTAAGGTGGACAAATCCCCAGGACTAGATGGGATCTATCCCAAATTGCTGAAGGAAGCGCGAGAGGAAATAACTGGGGCCCTGACAGATATCTTTGTAGCATCCTTAAACACAGGTGAAGTGCAAGAGGACTGGGGAGGTGCTAATGATGTCCCCCTGTTCAAGAAGGGTAGTAGGGGTATTCCAGGTAACTACAGACCAGTGAGCCTGACGTCAGTGGTGGCAAAGTTGCTGGAGAAGGTACTGAGGGATAGGATCTAATTATATTTGGAAGAGAATGGGCTTATCAATGATAGGCAACATGGTTTTATGTGGGGGAGATCGTGCCTTACCAACTTAATAGAGTTCTTTGAGGAAGTGACCAAGGTGATAGATGAAGGGCTATAGATGTCATATAGGTGGACTTTAGTAAGGCATTTGATAAGGTTCCCCATGGTAAACTAATGGAGAAAGTGAAGTCACATGGTGTGCAGGGTGTTCTTGCTAGATGGATAAAGAACTAGTTGAGCAACAAAACACAGTAGTAGTTGAAGGGAGTTTCTCCAAATGGAGAAAGGTGACCAGTGGTGTTCCACAGGGATCAGTGCTGGGGCCACTGCTGTTTGTGATATACATAAATCATCTGGGGGATGCACTGATGGTATGATCAGCAAGTTTGCAGATGACATTAAGGTTGGTGGAGTAGCAGAAAGCATAGGGGACTGTCAAAGAATACAGGAGTATACAGATAGATTGGAGAGTTGGGCAGAGAAGTGGTCGATGGAGTTCAATCCAGGCAAACGTGAGGTGATGCATTTTGAAAGGTCTAATTCTAGAGCGAACTGAACTGTAAACAGAAAAGCCTTAGGAAAAGTTGATGAGCAGAGAGATCTGGGAATTCAGGTCCATTGTACCCTGAAGGTTGCTGTACAGTGGATAGAATGGTCAAGCATATGATATGCTTGCCTTCATTGGATGGGATGTTGAGCTGGCAGGTCATGTTAAAATTGTATGAGACTTTGGTTCGGCCGCATTTAGGAAACTGTGTACAATTCTTCTGGTCGCCACGTTTCCATAAGCATGTGGATGCTTTGGAGAGGGTGCAGAGAAGATTTACAAGGGTGATGCCTGGTATGGAAGGTGTTAACTATGAAGAGATGTTGAGTAAGTTAGGATTGTTTTCATTAGAAAAAAGGAGATTGAGTAGGGACCTGATTGACTTCTACAAAATCATGAAGGACAGAGACAGGGTGGATAGGGAAAAGGGTCAGGGATTCAGTAACAAGAGGTCACGTGTTCAAGATGAGAGGAGAGGGTGGTAGGTGCCTGGAATGCGTTGCCAGCAGGGGTAGTAGAGGCAGGCATGGTAGATTCATTTAAGGTGTGTCAGGACAAATGCATGAGTAGGTGGGGAGCAGAGGGCTACAGATGCTTAGGAATTGGGTGATAGGTTTAGACCCCACCAACCTCCATATACATCATATCATCCGTCGTCATTTCCGCCACCTCCAAACGGACCCCACCACCAAGGATATATTTCCATCCCCTCCCCTATCAGCGTTCCGAAAAGACCACTCCCTCCATGATTCCCTTGTCAAGTCCACAACCTCCACTCCCAGCACCTTCCCTGCAACAGCAAGAAATGCAAAACTTGCGCCCACACCTCCCCCCTTACTTCTCTCCAAGGCCCCAAGGGATCCTTCCATATCCGCCACAAATTCATCTACACCTCCACACATCATTTACTGCATCCACTGCACCCGATGTGGCCTCCTCTACATTGTGGAGACAGGCCGCCTACTTGTGGAACGTTTCAGAGAACACCTCTGGGACACCCAGACCAACCACCCTGTGGTTCAAACTTCAACTCCCCCTCCCACTCCACCAAGGACATGCAGGTCCTTGGACTCCTCCATTGCCAGAATTTAGCAACACGACGGCTGGAGGAAGAGCGCCTCATCTTCCGCCTGGGAACCCTCCAGCCACAAGGGATGAACTCAGATTTCTCAAGTTTCCTCATTTCTCCCCCCCCCCCCCCTCCCCCCACCTTGTCTCAGTTCCAACCCTCGAACTCAGCACCACCTTCCTAATCTGCAATCTTTTTCCTGACCTCTCCGCCTCCGGCCTATCACCCTCATCTTAACCTCCTTCCACTTATCGCATTTCCCAAGTCCCTCCTCCCTACCTTTTATCTTAGCCTGCTGGACACACTCTCCTCATTCCTGAAGAAGGGCTCATGTCTGAAACGTCGATTCTCCTGCTTCTTAGATGCTGCCTGACCTGTTGCACTTTTCCAGTAACACATTTTCAGCTCTGATCTCCAACATCTGCAGTCCTCACTTTTTCCTTTTCACTATAGCCTTGCACATTATTGCTATTTAATAAACCAACTAATGCTCTCTTGGATGTCTCAACTGAATCTACCCTCACCATTTTTCCAGATGATGGACCACTTGATGTGTATAAATAGTTTTTTTTTTCCTTATTTTGCGTTTCCTTCTTTTACAAAAGACTTTAAATCTCTGTTGCTTGTTTCTCAATCCTTTAAGGAGTGGAAAAGTCTCTCTCCAGTTACTGTGTCCAGGCCTGTCATGCTTTTGAAAGCTTTCAAATCTCCTTAGCGACAAAAAAAAAACTGCAGATGCTGGAATCCAAAGTAGACCAATTGGAATTTCCTTCACGTTCTGCTCTTCAAGGAAACAGGTCCAAACTTTCTCAAGTCTCTTCATCCCAGGAACCATTCATGTAAACCTGCCACTACCAGGACGTTCCCTATTTAACAAATCTATTTGACTTGAAATTTGTTGGTTCCATAATCAGATTTTAACTCTTCATCTATATTCAAACCTGAATTATTGATTAGAACTTAACATGTGAACCTAAGTCTACGCTCACTTGGTCTATATCTCCCTTAGGTATAGTCTCCTTACCATCTTCCCCTTGTTGATCAATTATATCTAACCAAGATTGCAGATACCCACTCAATTTAATGGAAGTTAGTGCCTGACAATGCAACACTCAGGAGTCTGCCTAGGTTAAATTCTGGAGTAAAATTGAAACTTTAATCTCATGGAAGTGATGTTGCCAGTGAGCCCACATTAACTACTGTAGTTGTCTTCAACAGTGGAAGTTTTCTTTTGTACTATTACTCTAATTTTTCATGTAACTATCCTGTCCTTATCTTAAGACTTGCGTTTGGGGAGCTAACTTTTGTCAGTTATGGCAGGTTTCTTTGCTCATGTTGTAATATATTTACATCATGATTTTTAATGTACATGTGGCATAAAGGAAACCTTCAGCAGTAGATTAGATTAGATTCCTCTTACTTTGAGATACCTTCAATTCTACCCAACTGCGGTCTCACCTGTTTTTTTTCCACAGTTGGAGGAGAAGTTCCACTCTCTAACCGTAATATGAAGAAGGATTCCAGAGACCAGGCTTCTTTTTGCAAGTCTATCCAGCATTTGCTTAGTTTCCTCCTCACTTTGTGGAAGGATGAATTCTGTGTGCCTATACCTTTTCAACTAATATTTAGTGAGAAGAACATTTCCTATACAATAGAGACAAGAAATCGGAAGGTAACTTTTAAGTGTTTTTGAAATACAATCAGTTTTGTTTTGAAGGAATTCATGACATTTTTGTATGACTCTTTTCCAGTTGTCTCATTTTGAACTTCAGGCTGCTAATTATTTTTGGAGACAGATTCTTAAGTCGTGGGTTTGCTCAATTCTGTTGATTGGAGGCAGTGAGAGTCTGAAACCTGAATTAGGCTGAACTAGGACATGGAGGCTCATGACCTGCACCTGTGTGACTAGTTGCAGTTAGGAACAACCACGTGACGGATGCTCTTGGTAACTTAGGCCGCAACAAGGTGGCTTTTCGATGCAAGTTCGCATGACAAAATGGCCTCTAGGCTGCTAATTCTGCTAGAGTTGCATAAGTAACTAACCACAGACTGCTACAAAAAGAGATCAGCAGACAATGTGCCCTATAGGATACAGAAGTAACTCAACAAGATAATAAAGTACTAACCACTCTGGCTGACCTTCGGGTGCAAGTGTAGTGGCTGTGTCATGAGAGAAAAGTGACTTGAGCGTTGGAACATAAATTGTTTACCAGTTAATATCATTGGACCATGTAACTGCCGATGAAGCAATATCAAGTATTGATTGGTAATTGTTTGAATGTACTGTGCAATCATGCCATGTACCCTGCTTTAAGAAAAGTATAAAATGCCTTTGTGTTAGGCTGTGTGTGTAGCTCCTCCAAAGAATACGGAAGTGCTCAACTTCTGTGTTTCCAGACGCAATGCACCCAGCCGTATGAAGAAATAACAAGTGAAGTCTTTAACAGCAAGACCAATTGTGAGTACTTATTGACCGATCGTGGAATCGAGAGGCCCCGCTGGGGTTCAGGAGCTTCAGCATGAGGCATTGACATTACTGGATGTGGCAACGTGAACTCAAGTTAAACATCTGTAGTGTGTTCCCTGTGTAACTGTTGAGCAAGGAATATTTGAGTATTGGTGAAAGAAGAACAACATGCTCTCAAAGCTTTTATTCTTGTACTCATCAGGGAAAAAATGATGTGCTCGAAGGGTCGAATGGCGTACTCTGGCAACTGTTTTCTATGTTTCTAATACCAAATCTCAAAGGGAACAGCAACTTATACTTCATGTGAAAAAAGTGATTGTTTGACAAGGAGATAGAAGTGTTGCTATAAAGAATATATTAGGGAACAGTTGAATGTTGCTTTTGTTTAAATTCAAATGAAGCAATTCAGTCTGGGCAAGGAATTGTCATAGGTATTGTCCCTATATGTGGCTGTCTCCAAGCTTTTGACTTGTAAAATGGTGCAAGACGTGAACATGTTCTATATTTACATAGAAAAGGGCCCTGTGTATGAATATACATGGCTTTTTGTACTCAAGTGAGCCACAAAGCCTCCTACATTAAAGTACTTTCAATTTGATTTAATTCTTAGCATAATTGGGATTGTTTAGCAAATCCTCTCCATTCTGGGAATCAAATCTAATGTTGGATGCTATGTTGAGTCTGTAGCACGGACTGACTGGGTACGGTTAATACACTGTCTATTGAAGGAACAACCTAGATCTCTTTAATAGCAAGTTGTTGGGAAGTACTGCCGACAGAGCTGGCATTGCAGTAGCACTAAAGTTCTTGTGCTACATGACTCGTTTGTGTGATAGGCAGATCGTTTTTTTTTACTTGACAACAGCATCTTGTTAGTGGTGAACACCACTTGTGTTGGTCCTGAATAGAAGCAGCATGAAACAGCAAGCTTCACCTTTGAACCAATTTTTGTGATATTTTACTGTTCGAGTATTCTGAGGTAAAATAACACTTTTCAAGACCAAAAGCAGAAATGTTAAATCCAATGGATAAATACAATGGATGATCTGATCAGGGTACCTATTATACCTTTGATACCCCTATTCGAGCCTCAAGCTTCCAGGATGAAAAAAATGGCTTGGGCCATTAGAGAGAATAAATCAGCAAATTACTCAACTATTATGAGTTGAGGAAAGGGAATTTGTTTGTGTGCAGGTGAGGAAGGAAATTCTTACATGAGGCTGCAGATTGAAATATAGCAAATATATAATGTGTAAGGGCTAGGTGATTAGAGGTCATTCCATTGGAAATGTATTTCTTTTGGAAACTAAGATGTTAGTGAGGCCTGGGTATTAAAATGGAACTTAACTGCATGAATTGCAGAGTTTAATAAATACAGATTCAGAAAATGGGAGAAAGTAAGGACTACAGATGCTGGAGATCAGAGTCGAGAGTGTGGTGCTGGAAAGGCACAGCCGGTCAGGCAGCATCCAGGGAGCAGGAGAATCAACATGTTGACCATGAGCCCTTCATCAGGAACATCTATTCTGCTCCTCGGATGCTGTTTGACCTGCTGTACTTTTCCAGCATGACACTTTCGACTCAGATTCAGACAATGGTATCACGTCTCAATTGTCATGACATAATGATGTGGTCCAAATGGCTTCCTTAACAGGATACTTTTGTTTGGATAGCAATATTAAACAATCACAAACAGAAACTGCAATTGCTATGTAGGTCCTTCAACGTGTATGTTAAACAATTTGTTCAACTATTTGACCAATTTATATTGTGTAGAACCAAACATGATAGGGTTTTAAAGGACGTCACTGTGTGCACCTTTTACATACAGACGCATATAAGGGTCAATTCCATCATTACTCTTCCACAACTTGAACAGGTGTTCTTTTAGCTTGCTTTGAAGTAGGACCATGCAGTAATTCCCTGCGGCTGTTTGCACCAGGCAGTGTGTTTTGGAATTCTCTTCTATAAGAGATGAATGTTTTTAAGGCAATGACAAATTCTTGATAAACATGTGAAATGGTACATGGGAATGTGAAATAAAGCCACGGTTTTATTGAATGGTAGAGCAAACGTGATGGGTTGAGTGACCTGTAGTTGCTCCAAACTTATAATTTTGTGTGATATTTTTGAAGTTATTTCATTGATCAATGTAGGAATTTAGTCAGTAAAGTATTTCAACTTAAGGTATGATTTTTAAATTTCTGTTTATTAAAGGGCCTTTAAGAATATGATTTATGTGGGAAGTAGGAAATCCTTACTTAGTGTAAAAAAAACAAAAATAAATAATTGTTTTCATTCCAAAAAAAAAGCAAAATGCCTGGTAAACAACTACAATTTCATAAAAGCTACTTGAGCTAAAGAGAAAGTGAGAATTGCAGATGCTGGAAATCAGTCAAAAAGTGCAATGCTGGAAAAGCACAGCCAGTCAGGCAGTTTCCGAGGAACAAGAGAGTCGACATCTCAAGCATAAGCTCTTCATTAAGAACATTCCTGATGAAGAGATTATGCTTGAAATGTCAACTCTCCAGCTTATTGCATGCTGCCTGACCAGCTGTGCTTTTCTAGTACCACACTTGTTGACTCTAAAGAGAAATGTGAGCCTAGGAAGTATCAATTAGTTGTTTTAAAATCTAATGTTAATTTGGGTCCCTTATTGCCTCACTAATTACCATAATGCAATTGTCAAGAAGACTAATGAAGAAAAGTCTTTCCTAAATTTGGAAAAGTGGTAAACAGAAGTTGATGCAAGTTGCCTGCAACAGGATATAGCTATGCAAGCAAAATCTAGATGGAATTTAATACAAAGAGGTGAGCTGTGTGCATTTTGCCTGAAGTGGTGGGGAGATTCAACCCCAACTTATGGCACCATTCTGGGAACAGAGGGACCTGAGAGTTCGTGTGTTGATCTTTGAAGAAGAAAGGATATGTTGAGAATGGTTAACAAAGCTTATGGAATCCTCAACCTCCTAAACAGAGAGACTGGGTACAAAAGGAGGGAACTATCACTTTAGAAATGTTACGACCATTCCTGAGAGGATGAAGAGATTTACCTGAATGGTTCATGAAGTGAGGGTTTAGTTACAAGGTTGAGTTGGTTCTTTCAATCTCCTTTATGCCAAGAAGAATAAGAGGCAATTTGGTAGATAAAGTTGACATAAGTAGGGAAGATGTGTTGGGTAAGCTAGAGGATATTAAGGTGGACAAATCCCAAGGACCAGATGGGATCTATCCCAGGTTGCTGAAAGAGGAAAGGGAGGAAATAGCTGGGGCCCTGATCTTTGTAGCATCCTTAAACACAGGTGAGGTGCTGGAGGACTGGAGGGTTGCTCATAGAACATAGAACAATACAGCACAGAACAGGCCCTTCGGCCCACGATGTTGTGCCGAACATCTATCCTAGATTAAGCACCCATCCATGTACCTATCCAATTGCCGCTTAAAGGTCGCCAATGATTCTGACTCTACCACTCCCATGGGCAGTGCATTCCATGCCCCCACCACTCTCTGGGTAAAGAACCCACCCCTGACATCTCCCCTATACCTTCCACCCTTCACCTTAAATTTATGTCCCCTTGTAACACTCTGTTGTACCCGGGGAAAAAGTTTCTGACTGTCTACTCTATCTATTCTCTGATCATCTTATAAACCTCTATCAAGTCACCCCTCATCCTTCGCCGTTCCAACGAGAAAAGGCCGAGAACTCTCAACCTATCCTCGTTCGACCTATTCTCCATTCCAGGCAACATCCTGGTAAATCTTCTCTGCACCCTCTCCAAAGCTTCCACATCTTTCCTAAAGTGAGGCGACCAGAACTGCACACAGTACTCCAAATGTGGCCTAACCAAAGTCCTGTACAGCTGCAACATCACTTCACGACTCTTGAATTCAATCCCTCTGCTAATGAACGCTAATACACCATAGGCCTTCTTACAAGCTCTATCCACCTGAGTGGCAACTTTCAAAGATCTATGTACATAGACCCCAAGATCCCTCTGTTCCTCCACCTGACTAAGAACCCTACCGTTAACCCTGTATTCCATATTCTTATTTGTTCTTCCAAAATGGACAACCTCACACTTGGCAGGGTTGAACTCCATCTGCCACTCCTCAGCCCAGCTCTGCATCATATCTAAGTCCCTTTGCAGCCGACAACAGCCCTCCTCACTGTCCACAACTCCACCAATCTTCGTATCATCTGCAAATTTACTGACCCACCCTTCGACTCCCTCATCCAAGTCATTAATAAGAATTACAAACAGCAGAGGACCCAGAACTGATCCCTGCGGAACTCCACTTGTAACTGGGCTCCAGGCTGAATATTTACCATCTACCACCACTCTCTGACTTCGACCGGTTAGCCAGTTTTCAATCCAATTGGCCAAATTTCCCTCTATCCCATGCCCCCTGACTTTCCGCATAAGCCTACCATGGGGAATCTTATCAAATGCCTTACTAAAATCCATGTACACTACATCCACTGCTCTACCCTCATCCACATGCTTGGTCACCACCTCAAAGAATTCAATAAGACTTGTAAGGCAAGACCTACCCTTGTCCCCCTGTTCAAGAAGGGTAGGAGGGACATTCCAGGTAGCTACAGACCAGTGAGTCTGATGTCAGTGGTGGCAAAGTAGCTGAAGAAGGTACTTGGGGATAAAATCTATTTATATTTGGAAAAGAATGGGCTTATCAGTGATAGGCAATATGGTTTTGTGCAGGAAAGATCATGACTTTCCAACTTTATTAGGGCTGTAGATGTCATATACTTTAGTAAGGCGTTTGATAAACTAATGGAGAAAGTGAAGTCACATGGTGTGCAGGGTATTCTAGCTAGGTGGATAAAGAACTGGTTGAGTAACAGGAGACACTTAGTTGAAGGGAGTTTCTTGAAATGGAGGTAAGTGACCATTGGTGTTCCACAGGGATCACTGTTGCTTGTGATGTACATAAATC